>NW_016107343.1:10797226-10800203 GCF_001604975.1 Cebus imitator
GAGAGAGAGTCTCACTGTGTGGCCCAGGCTGGAGTGCAGTGGAGCCATCTCAGCTCACTGCAACCTCTGCCTCCTGGGTTCAAGCAATTCTCCTGCCACAGCCTCTGGAGTAGCTGGGGCTATAGGCACGAGCCACCACGCCCAGCTGTTTTTTGTATGTTTATTAGAAACGGGATTTCACCATGTTGGCCAGGCTGGCCTGGAACTCCTGACCTCAAGTGATGTGCCCGCCTCTGCCTCCCAAAGTGCTGGGATTACAGGCTTGAACCACCACGCCTGGCCAGAAACACATTTTTCTTCGTGACACAATGTACACATATATAACTGAAGCATGAGTATATGTGCAGTACACTCTGTTATTGCCTAGTGTATGTTAAAAGAAAACAAAACAAAAACAAAATGTCTTATCATTTAGGGTTCATTAATTTGTTGTGATACAGATTTTGAATAAACGCTGTGCCAGGCTGCAGTGATTTCGAGAACTGGCTGGAAAGAGACCTCTCCACCGACAGCTGTGTGCCTGGCTCTGATCACTTATTTTTTCGAAGCCTTGAGATCCTGAACTGTAAAAGGGGCCTGTGTTACTTCATAGGATTTTTGTGGGAATGAGATAGTAAGCACTCAAGTGTTAGCATCATCATTTTTATTTATTTATTTATTTATTTATTTATTTATTTATTTATTTGTGTCTCGCTCTGTCACCAGGCTGGAGTGCAGTGGCGCGTTCTCAGCTCACTGCAACCTCCGACTCCTTGGTTCAAGTGACTCTCCTGCCTTAGGCTCCTGAGTAACTGGGACTACAGGCACGTGCCACCATGCCCAGCTAATTTTTGTATTTTTTCTAGTACAGACAAGGTTTCACCATGTTGGCCAGGATGGTCTAGATTTCCTGACCTCGTGATCCACCCACCTCTGCCGCCCAAAGTGCTGGGATTTGTGAGCATACAGGTGTGAGCCATCGCGCCCGGCCAGCATCATCATTTTTATTAGCCTGGTTCTGGGTTCAAGAAAGCCCCTAAGGTTTTAAAAATTGTTCGGTTCAGTACCCAAAGGATACAGAATATTCTCTTCCTGGAAAGAGCTGGGTCTGGTTGCATTTTCTCACGGCCCAATAACAAGAAGCAGACAAACTAGGAAAGAAGGGAATTCATTGCTGTAACTGGATACAGGGAGAAGGTCGGAGATAATTCCACCAGACCAACTCAAAAGTGTTACAATTTTCTTAATGCTTATATAGGTTGGGGTTATATGCCTATGTGCAGTATAGCATTTGCCTAAGTCTATAGGTAACTAATTTTGTTTCACCTGGAAGGTCAGAGGCCAAAAAGAAAAATGCTTGTTAAGTCCGATTAAGCTGTGAGGGTCTCAGTACCTTCAAGGTCTGTCTACTGTGGTACTGGAGTGATTCTTTTCTCCCCTCCTTCCCTCCTTCCCTTCCTCCCTTCCTCCCTCCCTTCCTTCCTCTCTTTCTCTCTTTCTTTTTTTCTTGAGACAGAGTCTCATTCTGTCACCCAGGCTGGAGTGCAGTGGAGCCATCTCGGCTCACTGCAACCTTTGCTTCCTGTGTTCAAGCAATTCTCCTGCCTCAGCCTCCCGAGTAGCTGGGATTATAGGCACATACCACCACAGCCAGCTAATTTTTGTATTTTTAGTAGAGACAGGGTTTTGCCATGTTAGTCAGGCTGGTCTCGAGCCCCTGACCTTAAGTGACCTGCCCACCTCAGCCTCCCAAAGTGTTGGGATTACAGGCATGAACCACCATCCCAGCTAAAGGATTCTTTCTTTTTTTGTTGAGATGGAGTTTCGCTCTTGTCACCCAGGCTGGAGTGCAATGGCGCGATCTCTGCTCATCGCAACCTCCGCCTCCTGGGTTCAAGCAATTCTCCTGCCTCAGCCTCCTGAGTAGCTGGGACTACAGGCGCGTGCCACCATGCCCAGCTAATTTTTGTACTTTTAGTAGAGACGGGGTTTCACCATGTTGACCAAGATGGTCTCGATCTCTTGACCTCGTGATCCACCCGCCTCGGCCTCCCAAAGTGCTGGGATTATAGGTGTGAGCCACTGCGTCTGGCCTGAAGGATTATTTCTATCTTATCTCATTTACGGGTTGGTCCAAAGAGCTGCCTTAGACTTTCCAATAAATCTATTCAAACAGCTGCCTCTGTTACCTTGATTTGTCTCAGATTTCGTCGACTCAAGAAGGGTCCTGGCATCAGGAATGTGAGACTGTCTCCATAATTTTGACTTGCTCCAGGATAGGGAGAAGCCTAGGCAAGGCTCCTACTGACCCTACGTTTCATTTCTAGCTTTGATGTCTGGGCACCGATTTCCCTAGGTTTAATTAATTATTTACTCCGTGTTAAGGCAGCGCTGTGGAAATTTGTCTGTTACTGGAGAGCTATGCAGGCCTATCTGTGACTGTCACATAGTCCTGTCTGTTTGGCTATTAGGGAGAAATGGCCTGCCACCATTCCACACATGTGTGTAGCATTTCCCTGGCTGAAAATCTGTTTCCCATCACCGGTGCACGCTGCTGAAGGCCTGACCTTCTGAATGTTATACTATGCAGTGCAGTCTGGACTGTACCTCATCTTTGACCTCTGCTCTCACATCTCTGCATCTCGTTGTCCCCAAACCTGATGTTTCTTGATTCTGAATACTGTCTTCTGATAGATCTCAGCTTCAATTATGCAGTTTTTTTCCTTCTGAAATGCCTTTTTCTGTTCTATTGTTACCTCAACAACACCTATATAAGGTCTCAAGATCAAGTTCAAGGACCACTTTCCGTATATAGCCTTCTCAGCTCCCCAGTTAGAATGGTGACTTCCTGCTTCAGGCTTTGGTGTTTGGGGCATACCTCTACCACAGTGCTTATTAGTACATTCAAGTAGATCTGACTCCATCTGCTTTTCCTCCCTTTCCCTAAAATCCTGTCTATACAACACACACAAAGACACACACACACATGAACAAAGAC
>NW_016107343.1:10804953-10806270 GCF_001604975.1 Cebus imitator
AAAAAAAAAAAAAAAAAAAAAAAAAAAAATTCAATGAGTAAAGGGGATGAGAAAATCTGTACTGGGCTGGTCACAATGGCTCATGCCTGTAATCCCAGCACTTTAGGAGGCCGAGGCGGAAGGATCACCTGAGGTAGGGAGTTAGAGACCAGCCTGACCAACATGGAGAAACCCTGTCTCTACTAAAAATACAAAATTAGCTGGGCTTGGTGGTGCATAACTGTAATCCCAGCTACTCAGGGGGCCGAGGCAGAAGAATCACTTGAACCTGGGAGGCGGAGGTTGTGGTGAGCCAAGATCGTGCCATTGAATTCCAGCTTGGGCAACAAAAGGGAAACTCCGTCTCAAAAAAAAAACAAAAAAAAACCCAAAAAACATGGACTCAGGAAAGCTACTGTGGCTGAATGCAAACAAGGCAGAGGATAATAACAGTAGGTTCCCAAGTGCTCATTCTCTCCTTCTCTCACAGCGGCCACCCCAGCAGATCCTCAGGAGGCCAAGCACTACAAGTTCTGTTCACATTGCTGGAGGCACAGGGATCGTCACAGTCCAACCCAACTGGAGCATTGAAGACACAGGGCCCGCTCCTTTAGTTTTCCACCCTAGAACCAATATCATTATCTTTCCACCAATTAGATATGTGTGAAACATTTTCCTTCATGTGCTATACTTGTTTCTCTGCATCATGCATTGTCATATCACATAATCTTATTACTTGGAAGTCATGACTTTGTGAAGGCTGAAGCATAGACAGTGGTCATAAATATTTACCGGGAAGAACAGAAGCAGCCCTCCCAGAGAGGGCTTCAGGTTGGCCGTCCAGCCTAGGCAATCAAGCTACTGCATCCTAGTCTTCATTTTTTTTTTCTGCCTCATCATTGGTTACTTAGTCTCCTTCTTAGGCAAAGACACTAACAGTGCAGATTCCCTCCCTCCACAAATACCAGATGGTTTTCTAATAGTCCTGGCTTGCTCAAAGAACACCGAGTCTCTTATTTTCACAACCCAAGTATTCTTTTTTGAAACTAAGTCTCACTCTGTTGCCCAGGCTGGAGTACAGTGGTATGATCGCTGCTCACTGCAACCTCTGCCTGCCAGGTTCAGAGAGTAGCTAGGATTGCATGCCACCACATCTGGCTAATTTTTTTTGTATTTTTAGTAGAGATGAGTTTTCACCATGTTGGCCAGGCTGGTTTTGAACTCCTGACCTCAAGTGACCCACCCACCTCGGCCTCCTAAAGTGCTGGAATTACAGGCATGAGCCACTATGCCTGGCCCCGAATACTCTTTCTTTCTTTCTTTCTTTCTCTTTCTTTC
>NW_016107343.1:10810970-10828512 GCF_001604975.1 Cebus imitator
TTTCTTTCTTTCTTCTTTTCTTTCTTTCTTTTCTTTCTTTCTTTCTTTTCTTTCTTTCTTTTTTGAGAAAGAGTCTCATTCTGTCACCCAGGCTGGAGTGCAGTGGGACGATCTTGACTCACTACAACTTCTGCCTCCCGGGTTCAAATGATTCCCCTGACTTAAGACTCCCGAGTAGCTGGGATTGCAGGCACCTGCAGCTAATTTTTGTGTTTTTCGTAGAGACGGGGCTTCACCAGGTTGGCCAGGCTGGTCTCAATCTCGTGACCTCAGGTGATCTACCCGCCTTGGCTTCTCAAAGTGCTGGAATTACAGGTGTGAGCCACTGCGCCCAGCAATGCTCTTTCTTCTCTGTGGTTTTTTATCTAAAGTATTTCAAGTATAAGCCAGATGAAAAAAGAATTCTAGCTCTTTGAGAGCCAACAAGAAAGACTGAAAGATTGGAAGACTGAAGAAAGGCCAATGCAGGGGGACAAGAAGGAGGAGGGACTCCAGCCAGGTGTCTACTTACCACTTTTTGGTTCCCCTCATTATCAGTGAGCAGCCATTCAATATCCAGAGTGTCTTTTTCTGGAAGCCCCAGCTGATGATGACAGGGCAAAGTGACCTTTTCCTCTGCCACTCTCTTGATCTCGGTGTGAGTCCCCAAGGTTCCAACATAGTAGGAAACTGGAAGAAGAAAATCTTTAATGAGTAATGCAGAGACTAGATGGCAATATGTGGGGAACAAATATGACAACAAAGAATTATGGGATGTTCCTGTGAGCAAGGGCATGTCAAGGTGTTGGAAGAGTCTTGAACCAGGAGTACTAGAAGTCCTGCTCTCACACTGGCTTCTCCGTTAACTGAATTCATCATGTCTTCTTTAACCACCCCAGATTACCTCCTAATAGTGCCTGTCTTTCTTACCTTACTTGGTCTTTATGAACAATGAAATTGCTCATGTCAACTGCTTTTTTTTTTTTTTTTTTTTTTTTGGAGTCACGCTCTGTCACCCAGGCTGGAGTGCAGTGGTGTGATTTCAGCTCATTGCAACCTCTGCCTCCCAGGCTCAAACAATTCTCCTGCCTCAGCATCTTGAAAGCTGGGATTACAGGCATGTGCTACCATGCCCAGGTAGGTTTTTTTTTGTATTTTTAGTAGAGACAGGGTTTCACCATGTTGGTCAGGCTGGTCTTGAACTCCTTACCTCGTGATCCGCCCGCCTCAGCCTCCCAAAGTGTTGGGATTAAAGGCGTGAGCCACCGCGCCTCCCTGCTTTTTATTTTTATTTTTGAGAGATTGGGTGTCTCTCTGTTGCCCAGGTTGGAGTGCAGTGGTGCAATCATGGCTCATTGCACACTTAACCTCGCCAGTTTAAGCGACCCTCCCACCTCAGCCTCCAGAGAAGCTAAGACTACAGCCACATGCCCCTATGCCGGCTAATTTTATAGAGACAGGGTCATGCTCTGTTATTATGCCAGGTTCCAAGTTACTTCTGGGCTCAAGTGATCCTGCAACCTTGGCTTCCCAAAGTGCTAGAATTGCAGGCATGAGACACCATGCCTGGTCACAACTTGCTTTTTGATCTTTCTGTCTTCTCTTAGCAGAGGCTTCCAAGAAGATGATACTCATGGAAACTACACTAAGTTGTCAAGAAACTCATGTTCTTCTTCTTCTTCTTCTTTTTTTTTTTTTTTTTGAGACAGAGTCTCACACGGTCTCCCAGACTGGAGTTCAACAGCACAATCTTGGCTTACCATAACCTCTGCCTCCCGGATTCATGCGATTCTCCTGCCTCAGACTCCCCGGTAGCTGGGATTGCAGGCGCACACCACCACACCGGTTATGTTTGTTTGTTTGGTTTTTTTTTTTTTTTTTTTTTTTTTTTTTTTTTTTTTGTATTTTTAGTAGAGATGGGGGTTTCATTATGTTGACCAGACTGGTCCGAAATCCAGATCTTGTGATCCGCCCGCCTCGGCCTCCCAAAGTGCTGGGATTACAGGTGTGAGCCACCTCGCCCAGCCGAAACACAAGTTCCTAAATTACAGGATCATAGCCATTTGAAACTGGAGAAAACCTTAGAGATGAACCTTCTTATTTTCTTCAAATCTAGTAATAGTTGTTGCTGACCAGTAGCATGTATTTAGGAGGATAAAAAGACAACTACACAGATAGTGTAGTATAAAGGGAAATTATTCATGATCAAAGGAATATGCAAATTTAGAGGAGAGAAATTATAGGCAATTCAATATAGGGTTCAGGAAAAGCTTAAATCCTTCAAAGGTTCTGTAAATATTAGAAATAGAGTATGTAAATCATCTAGTATATGTTTAGCACTGAGTGGCTCTGAATAAAAGGCAATTGATTTTATTATGGGAGAAGGTGGCATTTGTTATGGAGCTTGGAAAATGGAATTCATTCATTGGGTAGAACAGAGGAGGAGGAAAGGTGTTGAGATGTTGAGGTGACAGGAACAAAGGCACAGGATGGGAGAGGTGGGGGAACGGATATTCAGTGAATGGTAATAGTTCATCTTGGCTGGTGCGAAGAAGAAATGTGGAAATGGTGTGAAGAAGAAATGTGGAAAAGTAGTAACAAATTATGCTGGAAAAGTGAAACAGTTGATGGGATGAAAGACCTTTCCTGTTACAAAGAGCACAGTGAAATAATCTCTCTCTCACTCTTTCTTTTTTTTTTGAGATAGGGTTTCACCATGTTGATCAGGATGGTCTCAATCTCTTGACCTCGTGATCCACCCACCTTGCCCTCCCGAAGTGCTGGGATTACAGGCATGAGCCACCTTGCCCAGCCTTTTTTTTTTTTTTTTTTTGAGACAGAGTTTCACTCTGTCACCCAGGCTGGAGTCCAGTGGCGTGATCTTGGTTCACTGCAAACTCCGCTCCCCAGGTTCAAGAAATTCTTCTGCCTTAGCCTCCCAAGTAGCTGGGATTATAGGCACCTGCCACCATACCTGGCTAATTTTTTTTGTATTTTTAGTAGAGACAGGGTTTTATCATATTGGCTAGGCTGGTCTCTAACTCCTGACTTCGGGTGATCCACCCACTTCAGCCCCCCAAACTGCTGGGATTACAGGCGTGAGCCACCACTCCCGACAACGTAATCTCTTGCTTAAGAAAGTGATAGTTTAATTCAAGGAGATGTGAAGTAAATAAAATAAAGTAAAAAGAAAAAAAAAGAAGAAAGAGTTTAGGAGCTGTGTGTAGAATGAACAGGAAAAGGGAAATATTGAGACATACATTTGTGAAAACGCTGTTAATTTTTTCCAGGTAAGAGATTTTGCCTTAGGATAGTGGTGAAGATAGTAAACAAATGATGGATTTGTGAGATCATGTGATAGTCAAAACCACAGAACATAGCAACTGACTGGATCTTAGAGGAGAAAGAAAAAGGATTCAAAAGCACAGATTGGGCTGGGTACCGTGGCTCACGCCTGTAGTCCTAACACTTTGGGAGGCTGAGGAGGGCAGATCACTTGAGATCAGGAGTTAGTACCAGCCTGGCCAACCATGGTTAACATGGTGAAACCCTACCTCTACTAAAAATACAAAACTTAGCCAGAGATGTGGGTAGGCACCTGTAATCCCAGCTACTCAGGAGGCTGAGGCTGGAGAATGGCTTGAACCCAGGAGGGGGAGGTTTCAGTGAGCTGAGATTGCACCATTGCACTCTAACCTGGGTGACAGAGCAAGACTCCCTCTCAAAAAAAAAAAAAAAAAAAGATCATTTTCAAGCTTGCATGACTGGTAGGATGGTGATCGCGGTAGCAGTGATGGGGAAGCCAGGAGTACTATGTGTTTTATTCGGGGGTGAGTTGGGGAGGGTAGGCACTGAGTCTGGATTCAAGTCTGTTTTGATGCAGCCAGATCTGTCCAACAGGCAGCCCCATGTTCTTTCCCCAACAACAACACCGCCTTCCTTTCCACTGCTCATGTTCACACAGCTCCCCAAATAGTGTCCACCCTCAGTTGTTGTGTTAGAGGAAGTCATAGCCCTGCTTTGCTTTATTTCTTCTTTTTTCATTTGCCTTGTGCCTCTAAATGAAGCTCTTGGAAATACTTCTGTTCCATCCGGTATGCCTGCGCTAAACTGTTTCAGGTCCCTGAATTTCTCTGCTCATTCCACAAGAACAGTTCTTTTCCTTCCACCGAGACAGGAAGACAGGGGTTGGCATCCTCCCCAGAACAGGCTTCAATACCAGGTCACGGGCTGGGTTCCAGGTTGCTCCTTAGAGCCTACCGACCTCTCTATAAGTACAGAAATACCTTGGGGAACAAGTGGGCTCTTAGAGTTCTTGCCTCCCTTAGAGACACACATTCTTTTTTTTTAAAAAAACATTTTATTTATTTTTATTTTTATTTTTTATTTTTATTTATTTATTTTTTTGACACAGTCTTGCTCTGTTGCCAGGTGCCAGGCTGGAGTGCAGTGGCACGATCTCGGCTCACTGCAACCTCCACCTTCCGGGTTCAAGCAATTCTCCTGCCTCAGCCTCCCGAGTAGCTGGGACTACAGACACACGCCACCACGCCCAGCTAATTTTTATATTTTAGTAGAGACGGGGTTTCACTATGTTGACCAAGATGGTCTCGATCTCTTGACCTCATGATCCGCCCACCTCGGCCTCCCAAAGTGCTGGGACTACAGGCATGAGTCACCCTGCCCAGCCTGAGACACACATTCTTGTATCCCCCAAGTTCTATCTTCCATTCTCCGTAGTTTTTCTTTTTTAAGAGACAGGGTCTTGCTATGTTGCCCAGGCTGGAGTGCAGAGGCTATTCATAGGCGTCATCCCACTACTGACCAGCATGGGAGTTTTGAGCTGCTCCGTTTCTGACCTGGGCTGGTTCACCCCTCCTTAGGCAATCTGGTGGTCCCCCGCTCCCAAGAGGTCACCGTATTGATGCCGAACTTAGTGTGGACACCCATCAGCACAGTGCACTGCAGCCCAGAACTCCTGGGCTCAAGCGATCCTCCCACCTCAGCCTCCCGAGTAGCTGGGACAATTCTCCGTAGTTTCATGAGCTGAGTCTTGTTCTGTTGCCCAGGCTGGAGAACAGTGGCATGATCTCAGCTCACTGAAACCTCTGCCTCCCAGGTTCACGCAGTTCTTCTGTCTCAGCCTCCCAAGTAGCTAGGATTACAGGCATGTGCCACCATGCCTGGCTAATTTTTTTGTTTGTATTTTTAGTAGAGACAGGATTTCACCATGTTGGTCAGGCTGGTCTCGAACTCTTGGCCTCAAGTGATCCACCCGCCTCGGCCTCCCAAAGTGCTGGGATTATAGGTGTGAGCTACCATGCCCACCTCCTCGTTCCCAATTTCATGTGACTTTCGGGATGTCTGGTTTTCCCATTAGCCGGTAAGCTCCTTGAGATCAAGTACCATTCATTGCTGACTTCTGGTAGTACTCAGCCCAGGGTCTCACACTGCAGGTGTTCAATTAATATTTGCTGAATTTATTTGAGTGTAACCCAACATGTCCATTTTTACCAATGAGCAAACTAAGACGCAGGGGTAAAAGAGACAGCCCAAGGTCCTAATCTCATTTAGTGGCAGAAATAACCCATAAAATAACCCATCCTCCCAGAATCGCTATAAAGCACCTTTAGAATCGCTGGGAAATTCACTGGTTTGCACTGTAGTAAGCTAAGCTTAGTAAGAAGCAGCTTTGTAAGAAGGGGCTCTGGTTTTTACCCTTGCTCACTTTCCGTCGGACACAAAAATGCTTAAATGAAACCAGTGCCCTACACTCCAGGCAGAGCTAGAGAACCCAGCACCAATTTAGTGCATCCAATAGATGCTTAAATATTCAATAACAAATGCCAAGAACCAGCTACGAAAGTTGCCAATTTAAGCCACTAGAGGGAATCAAAGGCTCAGATTTGGTTGATGTCCCAGAAGGATCGGAACATTGTGGTGGGTGGTGTGCTTTGACAGTCAGCCAAGTTCTATTTATACCTTATCCAGAATTAAATACAGCAGTGCCGGGAGGAGCCCCTCAGTGAATACAAATGGCTTTATCAAGGCAGGGAGCCACAAGATCGGAGCACATGCACTTCTAGTCCCCCTTGAACTGAGATTTCTACAGATTTCTAAGGTCCTTCTCCTTTTGATCCCCCCCCACCTTTTTTTTTTTACTTTGCCCAAAGGATCTTCCGTCCTTTTTTTTTTTTTTTTTTGACAGAGTCTCACTCTGTCACCCAGGCTGGAGTACAGTCATGCAATCTCGGCTCACTGCACCCTCTGCCTCCCAGGCTCAAGTGATTCTCATGCCTCAGCCTCTCAAGTAGCTGGGATTACAGGTAAGTGCCATCACGACCGGCCAATTTTTGTATTTTTAGTGGAGATGGCGTTTCACTGTGTTGGCCAGGCTGGTTTCAAACTCCTGACCTCAGGTGATCAGCCCACCTCAGCCTCCCTATAACCCCCAAAGGGATTATAGGCCTGAGCCACCATGCCTGGCTAATTTGTTGTATCTTTAGTAGAGACAGGGTTTCACCATATTGGCCAGGCTGGTCTAGAACTCTTAACCTCATAATCCACCCGCTTCAGCCTCCCAAAGTTCTAGGATTACAGGTGTAAACCACAGCACCTGGCCTCTGTCTTTAACTCTAAGGCTTGGGCCGGGCATGGTGGCTCATGCCTGTAATCCTAGCACTTTGGGAGTCTGAGGTGGGTGGATCACCTGAGGTCAGGAGTTCAAGACCAGCCTGGCCATCATGGTGAAACTCCATCTTAAAATAAAAAAAATAAAAATAAAAAAACTCCAAGGCCTAGCAGTGTTCATGGGGCTGCTGAACTTGTGTCTGCCATCTGGTGGGTGAGGGGGAAGGGGCAGTTCAACCACTCTAGCTAGCCTTGAATTGCGTGGGGATTGAAGATTCATCTTTGTTAGGAAAGAGCTTAGAGATCATCAGTTTAACTTATGAGAAAATTGCAGCCCAGAGAATTGAGATGTCAAGTCACAAAACTAATTAGTGGCAGAACTGCAAGTAAGGGAATAGTCTTTGCTAGTATCTTGTTGCAGCATTTACATATGGGAAGAAGTGCTGAGCGGTTGCAGTGGTAAGGAGTGCCTCCTTAGGCATAGGCAGAAGCCTTCACGGAAGCCGCAAGGTCTTCCGAAGTGGGAGCTTTTGCACGCACCTCAGGCACTTAATAAAGGACCACTGGGAGCTTGAGAGAATTACCCTCTGAGCTTTAGTGTATTAGTCTGCAAAATGGGAATTAAGACACGGAGGAAAGCAGCTAGCACAGTGAAATCACATAGGAATCTCCCGCGAAAACGTTCGTTGCCTTCCCCTGTTCATCTCTGCTAGAAGGGACTTTTTCTCAAATGACTGCTGCCTATACTTGGTTAAGACTAGTTTAAAGTTTTATTCTCTAAAAGGTATTTACATTTTCTTAAAGATTCTCCTGAACCTTTGAGACCTCCTTCAAAGAGATAAGCAGGAGTAACTATTTTTTTTTTCTTGAGGCAGTCTTGCTCTGTCACATAGGCCAGAGAGCAGTGGCGCAATCTTGGCTCACTGCAGCCTCTGCCTCCTGGGTTCAAGCGATTATGGTGCTTCAGCCACCCGAGTAGCTGGGATTACAGGCCTGCACCACCATACCTGGCTAATTTTTGTATTTTTATTAGAGACGGGGTTTCACCATGTTGGCCAGGCTGGTCTTGAACTCCTGACCTCAAGTGATCTACCTGCCTCAGCCTCCCAAAGTGTTGGGATTACAGACATGAGCCACTGCACCCAGCCTAGATCAGACCCTTTTTGTCCAAACATACTTCTACATGGCTGTCCCTACTTTGTCAAACCTCAGCATAAAAATGGACAATTTCCCCTGTAACTCTGGGTCTTCATTCTGAAGGCTCCCACATAACCCAAGCTTGTCTAATCTGCAACCTGTGGGCACGTGTGGCCCAGGACGGCTTTGAATATGGTCCAAAACAAATTAATAAACTTTCTTAAAACATTATGAGATTTTTTTTTTTTTTTTTGAGTATGTGTGCCCTAAGACAGTTCTTCCACGGTGGCCCAGGGGAGCCAAAAGACTGGACCCCTCTGCAATAAAGTCTCACTATGTCATCCTTGTTGGAGCGCAGTGGCACCATCTTGGCTCACTGCAACCTCTGCCTCCTGGGTTCAATCGATTCTCCTGCCTCAGCCTCCTGAGTAGCTGGGACTACAGAGTCATGTCACTACACTCAGCTAATTTTTGTATTTTTAGTAGAGACAGGGTTTCACCATGTTGGCCGGGCTGGTATTGAACTTATGATCTTAAGTGATCCACCCGCCTTGGCCTCCCAAAGGGCTGGGATTATAGGCGTGAGCCACCGTGATTGGCCATTATGAGATTTTTACTGTGATTTTATGTTATTTTATTTTTTAGCTCATCAGCTATTATTAGTGTTAGTATATTTTGTGTGTGGCCCAAGATAATTCTTCTTCCATTGTGGCCCAGGGAAGCAAAAAGATCGGACACCCCTGAACAGGTTAATACATTTGTATGCATTTTCTCCTATTTTTTTTTTTTGAGACGGAGTTTCGCTCTTGTTACCCAGACTGGAGTGCAATGGCACGATCTCGGCTCACTGCAACCTCCTCCTCCTGGGTTCAAGCAATTCTCCTGCCTCAGCCTCCTGAGTAGCTGGGACTAAAGGCGTGCGCCACCATGCCCAGCTAATTTTTTTTTTTTTTTATGTTTAGTAGAGACAGGGTTTCACCATGTTGACCAGGATGGTCTCGATCTCTTGACCTTGTGATCCACCCACCTCAGCCTCCCAAAGTGCTGGGATTACAGGCGTGAGCCACCATGCCCCGCCGCGTTTTCTCCTATTAATGTGCCTCTTGTCAGTGCTTTCCAATGAAACTTCAGCAGGCAAAAGGAAAGTTTTCCCTTGTCCCTGGCTACATATATAATTCTGTAGGAGGGGTGTGTGTGTAGGAGGGGTGTGTGTGTGTGTGTGTGTGTGTGTGTGTGTGTGTGCGCCTTCCAGATTGTTTATGGAACACTGTATGCAGTTCAAGAGACAGCATGATGCAATAGAAAGAGCATGAGCTTTGGCATCAGAGACGCCTGGACTTAAGTAGTGGCTGTAAGACCAATGAATTCCCTGACTGTTCTGAGCTGTTTACTTTTCTGTAAAAGGAAAATAAAAACATCAACTTTGGAAGTTATTGTAATCATTATATATGATGTATGAAAGTGTCTAGTACTGACACATGGCATGTAGTATGCACGTAGCAAATGGAAACTACCATTAATAATTGTACTTGTTACATTTTTTTTTTTTTTTTTTTAGACAGAGACTCATTTGCTCTGTTGGCCAGGCTGGAGTGCAGTGGCATAATCATAACTCACTGCAGCCTCAACTTCCTGGGCTCAAATGAACCTCCCACCTCAGCCTCCCAAGTAGCTGGGACTATAGGCTGTCACCACCATGCCTGGCTAATTAAATTTTTTATTTTTATTTTTTATTTAGATGGATTCTCACTCTGTCACCCAGGCTGGAGTACAGTGGCGTGATCTCGGCTCACTGCAACTTCTTCCTCTGGGGTTCAAGCGATTCTCTTGCCTCAGCCTCCTGAGTAGCTGGTATTACAGGCACACGACGCCATGCCTGGCTAATTTTTGTATTTTTAGTAAGAATGGGCTTTTATCGTGTTGGCCAGGCTGGTCTTGAACTCCTGACCTCAGGTGATCCTCCCACTTCAGCCTCCCAAAGTGCTGAAATTACAGGCATAAGCCACCGAGCCCGGCCTAAAAACAATTTGTTTTGTTTTTTTGGGACAGAGTCTCGCTCTGTTGCCCAGGCTGGAGTGTAGTGGTGCACTCTAGGTTCACTGCAACCTCCACCTTCCAGGTTCAGGCAACTCTTCTGCCTCAGCCTCCGGAGTGGCTGGGACCACAGGTGCACACCACCATGCCCGGGTAATTTTTGCATTTTTAGTAGAGATAGAGTTTCACCATGTTGGCTAGGCTGGTCTCAAACTCCTGACCTCATGATCTGCCCACCTCAGGCTCCCAAAGTGCTGGGATTACAGGCATGAGCCACTGTGCCTGGCCAAAAATTTCTTTATTATAGAGACAAGGTTTCACCGTGTTGCCCAGGGTGGCCTCGGGCTCCTGAGCTTAAGCGGTCCTCCTGCCTCAGCATCTGAAAGTGTTGGGATTACAGGCATGAGCCACCGCCTTGCTGTATTTTGAAAGACAAGGAAAACCAGGAAACATACCACTTGGGCAAACCAGGATTGTGGAAAGTTTGGAAGTCATTGTGCTTTTGATGACTGTTAGCATTTGGCTATATTTGCTCGCCTTTGCATTCTCCCTCCTCTCTCTCTCTCTTTTTTTTTTTTGTTGTTGCACCCGTTGAAATCAAATTGTGGATGGCAAGACACTAAGTGTAAATGTTTCTGTGTGCATCTCCTAAAAATAAGCATGTTATTTCTCACGACCATATGATATTAGCACACCCAAGAAAATTGATGATATTGTAGAGAAGTCATTCCTGGCGAGGGATTAAGGAAGACTGCAGTGAGTTAGAACGGAGGTAGTTCTGGAGAGACAGACATGTTTTCACTGCATAGAGGGAGGGAAAATCCTCTGAGGGAGCACCTGGAAGCTAACAGCACTGCCTGGCCGCTCCCATCAGCTTCCCCTAGCCTCCATTGTCATGAACTAGTGAAGTTCTTCTGCCATTTGCTTTCCGAATCCCACACCCAGCCCAAACCCAGGATCTCTCTAGTCCGCTCCTTTTATGAGAGTCTTCAGAAGAGGAAGACCATATTTATTATGAGCTCCTAAATGCCTGACGTTTTACTTTTACTGTCTTTTCAAATACAAACATATATTTGGTATTTAAACAGTTTACAGCCTAAAGCCAAAGGAATGAAGTTTGCAAGTTATCAGTGGAGTTTCAGGCATCTGGGAATCAATACGGTGCCTAGTTATTTCCTCCCACCCCTCCAAAGGGGATCTTTGTTCCTAGAATCCTTAAAATTAGTGGGGTGGATACCAGGATCCAAGTGGCAGCCTGAGCTTTGGGCTTCAGTCGGGGTGGCCAGATATTGAACTTCTGCCTCCTTTCCAGCCTGTGGGTTGGTTTTGGGGGAAGAGGAAGGGGAGTGGGGGATGGAAGAAGGGAAAAGGAGGAGAGTGGGAGGGAAGAGGAGGAGGAAAAGGGAGAACCTGGCATTGGTGGGAGATATTTGGAGGAGTTTTCAGATTAAACACAAGCTGATTAAAATTGGTTGACTTGGCTAGGGGCGGTGGCTCAAGCCTGTAATCTCAGCCCTTTGGGAGGCTGAGGTGGGCAGATCTCCTGAGGTTGGGAGTTGGAGACCAGCCTGAAAGCATGGAGAAACCCCATCTCTACTAAAAACACAAAATTAGCCAGGCATGGTGGTGCATGCCTGTAATCCCAGCTACTCGGGAGGCTGTGGCAGGAGAATCACTTGAACCTAGGAGGCAGAGGTTGCGGTAAGCCACCATTGTACTCCAGCCTGGGAAACAAGAGCAAAACTCCGTCTCAAAAAAAAAAAAAGGTTGATTTGCCTCGCTTCCTCTCTGTGAAAAAACTGTCTCAATAGGAACTTTGCACGTGCTTACTCACATTAAGAAACTGCATTGAGCTCTTTACCTATCAGGCAGGGTTGGTGCTAAGTATAGAAAGGTGATGACAGTCTCTCCCACTCCCTCAAATCCTTCCAAAGCAGATCATTGATGCCTTACATTAATTTAACAATGAACAATTAACTGATTCAACTGCCACAATCTCCTGTGAGCCCATGACTAAAATGTTATCATTTGTTATCAATGTGAGCCCAAGAGAGACATTGTTATCAACCCTCTTTTAGAGAAGAGAAAGCTGAGGCTGACCACACAGCCGAGGCCACACTGCTGAGAGCTCACCTCTAGCTTTTATTGTTTTTTCTTCCCCACACCAAAGATGACTGTCTTTACCTTGAAACTGGCAGGCTGGAAACTGATCACGTTTGTAAATGTAAACGGCACAGAGCTAGGTAGCAGAGCTAATCTGGTTGGACATACCTGAGGTACATAATTATCTTGCTGTCTAGGATCCCGAGCCAAAGCAAGAAGACATTTCATGGAGGCAAATGTACTTTTTTTTTCTTTTCTTTTTTTTTTTTTTTTTTTTTTTTTTTTTTTTTTTTTTTTTTTTTTTTTTTTTTTTTTTTTTTTTTTTTTTTTTTTTTTGAGATGGAGTCTTGTGCTGTCTCCCAGGCTAGAGTGCAGTGGCGTGATCTCGGCTCACTGCAATCTCTGCCTCCCAGGTTCAAGCAGTTCTCTGCCTCAGGCTCCCAAGTAGCTGGGATTACAGATGAATGACACCATGCCCAGCTAATTTTTGTGCTTTTAGTAGAGACGGGGTTTCACCATGTTGGCCAGGCTGGTCTCGAACTCCTGATCTCAGGTGATCTGCTCATCTCAGCCTCCCGAAGTGCTGGGATTACAGGCCTGAGCCACTACGCCCGGCCATAGTTTTGTTTCATTATTATGACTTTTCAAGATTGTTGAAGGACTCTTTCAAAAAACTGAAAGGAACTGGCCCATGCAAATAGTTTCTTTCCTTTCTGTTACTATTTTAATCCACAAGGGGGCAGAATTTACTTAGGGAGGATTAGCCAGGCCTCACCTTTAAGGTAGTTATTGTTAGTAACAAGGATTATAATGGACAAAGAATTACAGACTACTTTGGATTTAAGCTTGCTCCTATTTATGGTTATGTGCTAAATTTCCCACCATGTGCATTTAATGTTCAAGGGTCCATGGAAAAAATGAAAACCTTAGAAAATGTGGTTAGGCATTTGAGAGGAACTTTTCTCAAGAAATAGAAACATACATTATTTTGATAACTTAAGATTACTGTTTTAACTTATTCCAACTGAAACAGATGTTTACTTTGTCTAAGACCAAAAAACACTCATTTTATTTATTTATTTATTTATTTAAAGATGGAGTTTCACCATGTTGGCCAGGCTGATCTTGAACTCTGGGCCTCAAGTGATCCCCCCGCCTCGAAAAAAAACTTATTTTAATTGGAGAATTTGTTACGAAACAAATCAATTCATCAAGTGTGGTCAACTATGGCCGTTAGATAGTTAATAAGAAAAGGCAACAAGGGAAGGAACACGTCTGCCCCAATGGTTTCAGGGAGACTAAGGAAATGGCAAAAAAAACTCTACTTTTTTTTTTTTTGAGATGGGGTCTAGCTATGTTGCCCAGGCTGGAGTGCAGTGGCTTTCACAGGCGCAATCCCACTACTGATCAGCACAGGAGTTTTGACCTGCTCTGTTTCTGACCTGGGCTGGTTCACCCCTCCTTAGGCAACCTGGTGGTCCCCCCTTCCTGGGAGGTCACCGTATTGAATGCCGAACTTAGTTCGGACACCCGATCAGCATAGCGCACTACAGCCCAGAACTCCTGGGCTCAAGCAGTCCTCCCACCTCAGCCTCCCAAGTAGCTGGGACTACAGGCACGTGCCATCGCGCCTGGTAAAAGAACTCTTAGGGCCCTTTCAATCCTGAAGTTTAGTCTTTGTTCTAGACCAGTAACTTATGGAATCCTGGAATGCTCTGACTATATGTAATGCAGAATCTCAAGCTTGGGCAGGCCCACAAAAGGTTATCTAGGTCACTATCTTGCCTTTAAGCCAATTTCTTTCTTTCTTTCTTTCTTTTTTGAGATGGAGTTTCGCTCTTGTTGCCCAGGCTGGAATGCAGTGGTGTGATATCGGCTCACTGTAACCTCTGCCTTCTGGGTTCAAGTGATTCTCCTGCCTCAGCTTCCTGAGTAGCTGGGATTACAGGCGCCCACCACCACCATGCCTGGCTAATTTTGTGTTTTTAGTAGAGATGGGATTTTGCACGACTTATTCTTAGTTACTGAAGTGCCTTAAAAAAGAAAAAAAGAAAGAGATGGGGTTTTGCCATGTTGGTCAGGCTGGTCTCAAACTCCTGACCTCAGGTGATCCAACTGCCTTGGCCTCCTAAAGTGCTGGGATTACAGGCATGAGCCACCGTACTCTGCCATCTGCAGGCCAATTTTATATTCAAAATTAGTCAGCTGAAATGTATCAAGTTAGTTATATTCTTTTGTTGCCACTGGGAGTCTGAAATCATAGCAAAACAGTTCCAAGATCTTGACAGGTCTGTAGTATCCAATTTTTAATTATTGTATACATAACATATTCAGGGATACTGATTGCTACAACATTTCCTTAAACAAACACCCCTTATGCCTCCAGTTGTGGGTGCCACAAATTAGCAGGTACATTGACAAAATAGTTGGCACTCAGAGATGAGTAACCTGGAGTGCATATTTGTTCAATAAATGTGAGCAGCACGTGTTACCATCCTAGGTGCCACCAGGAATACATAGATTAATGACATTGCCTTTTGTCTGTCAGGAGATCACAATCAAATAGAGAAACAAAACAGGCACCCATTTTAAGACGGTGTACAATCATCAGTATTGTATAAAATTCAAGCTGTTTTAGGAATTTAGAGGAGGAAGATCGCTAAAGCGATCAGGGATGGCTTCATAGTAAAATAAATATTTATTCCAGGCCTTGGAGAGTAGGTTTGAATTTTAGCAGCTATCCATGGCAGGCGATGGCACTCCAGTGAATGGCAGCCTTAGTGATTAGCAAACCAGGAGCGAAGCTGACCTCCACGTTTGGCAGATTGAAACATCACTGTGGCCGGGCGCGGTGGCTCAAGACTGTAATCCCAGCACTTTGGGAGGCCAAGGCGGGTGGATCACGAGGTCAAGAGATCAAGACCATCCTGGTCAACACGGTGAAACCCCGTCTCTACTAAAAATACAAAACATTTGCTGGGCATGGTGGCGCTGCCTGTAATCCCAGCTACTCAGGAGGCTGAGGCAGGAGAATTGCCTGAACACAGGAGGCGGAGGTTGCGGTGAGCCGAGATCGCGCCATTGCACTCCAGCCTGGGTAACAAGAGCGAAACCCCGTCAAAAAAAAAAAAAAAAAAAAAAAAGAAACATCACTGTGTACCCTTTGTCCTGATGGGTCCTCAAAGTCTGGTGGTGGGAAGGAGGATGATCAATTACATAATGTACTTGGCATGGAAACTGTACCGCTGTTCTATAGCCTGGGGGTTGACTATCTGGGAGTAATGTTTTGTGTTGATTTCTCCAGTAATAATTGTCAGGGTAAGGTTAACAATCTGGTCCACAAAGATCACTCCACCATTCAGAAATGTAGCAGCTACCTCTCCAAATTCTGTCCTTGGTGATATGCTTGTGTATGTTCCATGCTTGCATTCAAGTTTACACTTGCAGAAACATACATACACACACCTTTTTGGAGACCCTGGCAAGAATGCCTGTGCCCATACACAGATCAGGCAAGAATGTGTGCCTTTGATTCCGAGTCTCAGAGAGCTGGATCCCACGCTAACCTATTTCATTGACATGTCTATTTATAGTCGTTGTCTCATTCCAAATGCGAAGTCACTTTCTAAATCTAAATCTTTTATTACCTTCGTCAGAGAGATTCGAACAGAGGTGGGGGGGATTAAAAATAGACACAGACTTACTATGAAAAATAAAATAATCGATTGTGAGGGATCCATGGCCATGAAGAATTGAGATTATGTTGATAATTAAAATCCACTGAAAGCCTCAATCCAGCCTTTAGTTTTATCCTGCCCCTTCCACTGTCCTGTCAAAGCTAATAACAAAGAGAAGATGACTGGTTTGAACTTCATCCCTGCTCCTCTCATTCATTCTCCCTAAGGAGGGACAGAAGAGCCATGAAACGAAGAGTTGAGGGAGCTGCATTTTCTCCCTCCCTCCCTCCCTCCCTTCCTTCCTCTTTTTTTTTTTTTGAGATGGGAGGTCTCCCTGTGTTGCCCAGGGGTAGTCTTGAACTCCTGGGCTTAATCAAGTCTTCCTCCTCAGCCTTCCAAGGGGCAAGGATTAACAGGCGTGAGACACCACTCCCAGCCCTGCATTTTCTGCTCACAGGAAAATCACCTCCTACATGATAAAAATCACGGATAGTACAAATTTGGCATCCTATAATTTTTAAGCCCCCATAAATGAAACACTTCTTAATCATAGTAATTTTTGAGCACTTATTATGTGCAAAGCATTGCTACTTAATTTATATTCATTTCCATTTCTTCATCTTCTCAATAATCTTGTGAAGTAAGCACTATTATCTTCATTTTACAGGCAGATACTGAAATGCAGAAAGATTAACTTGTCCAGGATCACACAGACCATGAGGAAATGAGCTACTGTTCTAATCCAGCCATTTCAACTCCAAGACCTCTACCCTGAACAGTACATGGGACTGCTACCCAGTATAGATAGCTAACAAAATTTTTTTTGCTCTGGTGTCCCCTCAAAGCTTTCATCAGCATGTTTTCTACTCTTTGTCATATACAAAAAAATATATATTGAGACAGGGTCTTGCTCTGTTGCCCAGGCTGAACTGCAGTGGCATGATCACAGCTCACTGCAGCCTCAAGTTCCTAGGCTCAAGCGAGCCTCCTGCCTCAGCCCCCTGAGCATCTGGAACTACAAGTGTGCACCAACATGCCTGGAATTTAAAAAGAAAAATTTTTTTTTGGTAGAGACAAGGTCTTGCTGTTTTGCCCAGGCTGGTCTCCAACTCCTGGTAATCCTCCTGCCTGGGCTCTCAAAGTGCTGGGATTACAGGTGTGAGCCACTGCACCTGGCCTAGAAATGTTTTCAATTTTTCTTTACTTAGACTACCATTTTTTACATATATATGAACTCACAGTCTTCTTTACTCTTACTTGGAATAGATTAAATATTATGATTAAACAATGTCATTTTAGAGTAGGCTTTCAGAACTATATGTGATGAATGTAATGCTGATCAAAAGCAAGTAGACACATTCTACAGGATTCCATTCTATATGATTCCAAGGTACAGAAACAGAAAAAAAATCTGTGCTGTGAGAAGTCTACAGAGTGGTTACTCCTGGAGTAAGCAGTAGTGAATAGAAGGGAACATGGTGGATGGGGGTGTTCCAAGGTGCCAGTTCTATTTCTTGATTTGGGTGATTGTTACTTGGGTGTGACCATTTCATGAAATCCATTGAGCTCTATACTTATGATGGTGCATTCTTCCGTATGTGTATTATACTTTATATTATCTATTGCTGCATACCAAGTTGTCCCAAAACTTAGCAGCTTTAAACAATAAACATATTATCTCATAGTTTCTGTGGGTCAGGAATCTGAGAATGGCTTAGCTGGGTGGCTCTGACTCAGGGTCTCTTACGAGATACAACTGTTGGATGGGGTTGTAGTCTCATCTCAAGGCTCCCATGAGGTAGAGGGAGATTTACTTCTAAGCTTGCTCATGGTTATTACCAGGTTTCAATCCTCACCACATGGACCTCTCCACAGGCCTGCCTCACTGCGTGGCAACTGGCTTTCCCCAGGGTAAGTGATGGAAAAAAGAGCACAAGATGAGATATCTCAGAGGAGACATCTAATCTCTGCTGCCATATTCT
>NW_016107343.1:10829852-10831980 GCF_001604975.1 Cebus imitator
CCCTCATGCACACCCAAATGACTCAAATGGCTGCCTCACCCTCATGTATTCATTTATTCGCTCATGTATTTACTCAAATGACCTAACCAGGAGTGTTGAGTTTGTCCTGCCAGGGGATTGTCTTCCAGGTGATCTTAGCATTTACTTTCTTTCTTTTTTTTTTGAGACTGAGTTTCACTCTTGTTGTCCAGGCTGGAGTATAATGTGCAATCTCAGCTTGTTGCAACCTCCGCCTCTTGGGTTCAACCAATTCTCCTGCCTCAGCCTCCTGAGTAGGTGGGATTACAGGCATGGTCCACCTTACTGGGCTAATTTTGTATATGTATTTTTTTGTTACTTTTTTTTTTAAAGATGGTGTTTTACCATACTGGTCAGGCTGGTCTCGAACTCCTGACCTCAGGTGATCCACCCACCTCAGCCTCCCACAGTGCTGGGATTACAGGCCCTCAGTTCCCCTCCTACCAGTTCATATGCATTTTATGTCTCACTACTCCTGGCCTTAATTTTGTATTTTTAGTAGAGATGGGGTTGGGCAGGCTGGTCTCAAACTCCTGATCTCAGGTGATCCGCCCACCTTGGCCTCCCTAAGTGCTGGGATTACAGGCGTGAACCACTGCACGTGGCCGATCTTTGCATTTTCATCAGAGCAGCAAACCAGTTCTAGCTGACCACCTTTCCTGTAGTCTTGGTGTGCTTCATGCTTACATGGGGTAATGAAGAACAATAAATCACCCAAGTACTTTAGTATCTAAGATGGGTGGTTCACAGATCTAATTAATTATCAGTATCCCTTAAACAGCTTTTAAAAACTTTTTGAATAATGTAATGTAAGCATATGGTAAACATTCAAACAGAACAAAATAGTATACAGTGAAAAGTAAGTCTCTCTCACACACATGGCCCTCAGTTCCCCTCCTACCAGTTCATATACATTTTATGTCTCACATTATTTTGTTTTATTTTGAGACCACATCTGGCTTTGTCACCCAGGCTGGAGTGCAGTGGCACGATCTCTGCTTGCAGCAACCTCCGCCACCTGGATTCAAGTGATTCTCCTGTCTTAGCCTCCCAAGTAGCTGGGATTAGAGGTGCGTACCATCATGTCCAGCTAATTTTTTTAATTTTTGTAGAAACGGGGTTTCACCATGTTAGCCAGGCTGGTCTCGAACTCCTGACCCCAGGTGTTCCACCCGCCTCAGCCTCCCAAAGTGCTGGGATTACCAATATGCCTTTTAATCGAAAGACTCATTTAAGTGTCAGGAAATGTTGTTGTACTATTTAAAAATAATTCTGCTGGGTGCAGTGACTCATGCCTCTAATCCCAGTGCTTTGGGAGGCCAAGGCACAAGGATTGCTCAAGCCAAGGAGATTGAGACCAACCTGGACAGTGTAGTGAGACCCCATCTCTACAAAAATAAAAAAGTAATAATAAAAATAATCTATGTCATTTTCTCTTCTGTTTCATATATCCATCTTTCAGGCGTTGGACCTCCTGGACTGATCCTCTATGTTTTTAAAATCTTTTCTCTCATGTAGTTTGATTGAATTGTTCCAAGAGTTTGTCAACAGATCTCTTGGATGGTATTATAAGGCAGTTGTTAAAATCAGCAATTCAAATGTTGGAAAAATTCTTTTCCAGTTCTATAAGCTTGGGCAAGTTCTTTATCCTCTCTGTCTTAGTTTTCTTATCTATAAAATGGAGGAAATAGTTGTACTCAATGATTTGATGATTAAATGGGGATTAAAGCATGTTATGAGAAATAAGTTAGTTTTAATACAGGTCTGAAACACAGTAAATGTTCCATAAATATTGCTATTATTGTTATTATTATCCTAGTCTTGTTTGATGGATGCAGTGTCTTCCATTATGTCTCTCAGGAAATTAATCATGGGGTTCCTTGCATAGTCTTTGTTTCTACTTTCTTTTCTCCGACTTTTCTCAAACATCTCATGTTATATTGAGAAATACTAAAAAGCTGTTGGGAAATGCTGTGAATGAACAGGACTTGTACAGCGGGCTTCTTTGTAGGCTGCTTAATGTGGGATTCCCAATGTCAGTGTCTGTAGGCCTTTTCTCTGAAGCGGTGGAATTACTCCAAGAAAAATTCTTTTTTTTCTTTTTCTTTTT
>NW_016107343.1:10832026-10836535 GCF_001604975.1 Cebus imitator
GCCTCCTGGGTTCAGGCAATTCTCCTGCCCCAGCCTCCTGAGTAGCTGGGATTACAGGCACGCACCACCATGCCCAGCTAATGTTTTTGTATTTTTAGTAGAGACGGGTTTTCACCATGTTGACCAGGATGGTCTCGATCTCTTGACCTCATGATCCACCCGCCTCGGCCTCCCAAAGTGCTGGGATTACAGGCTTGAGCCACCGCGCCTGGCCTTCCACTCATTTTTTTGACCTATGAATCCCAAAGAGAAAACGTGTGGGATTTTGTTTTCATGTCTTGTATTTTTCTTACTTTCCCCCTCTCCTCCTCCTTCACTTCCCTCCTTCCCTTCCTCCTTTCTTTCTACTCAGCAGGCATGTTGTATTTAAGCTATTTTGGTTCAGACTAAGGGAAATGAATCAAGGCTTTCGGAACAAATTAAAGAAATGCTCGTGACAGAAATGCTCAGGATGAAGCCATCATGCCCAACATAAACGAAGCCCTGTTTTTCCCAAAAGAGCTCATTCCTGCACCCTTATCCCCTTTGCTGTGTTTGCAACTTGGAAACCCTACCAGACACTGAGGCCTTCTTAGAAAAAATATTTGTTTAAATCTTTCATTTTCTCTGTGGTCTTTAAAAGCCACTCTGGTTTCTAGTCCAGGAATCCGATTTTCTGGGTGTATTACGTTGGCCTCCAGCTGTGACCCTTCCGGGTGCATGAACTCTGCAGAATTCTAGCAGAGATCTGAAGATTTTTTTTTCTTTTCTTTTTTGAGACAGAGTCTCGCTCATGTCGCCCAGGTTGGAGTGCAGTGGCATGATCTCGGCTCACTGCAGCCTCCACTTCCCGAGTTCAAGCCATTCTCATGCCTCAGCCTCCCAAGTAGCTGAGATTACAGGCATGTGCCACCACACTGGCTAATGTTTGTCTTTTTGGTAGAGACAGTGTTTTACCATGTTGGCTAGGCTGGTCTCGAACTGCTGGCCTCAAGTGATCTACCCACCTCAGCCTCCCAAAGTGCTGGGATTACAGGCATGAGCTACTGCTCCTGGCCAAAGGTTTTGTACATGAGAAATTGGTGGCGAGTCCCATGAGGAAGTGCAGCGTACACACAGGCAGATTTTCTTGACTGCTAGTTCCTGTCTGATTCAGGGACCCCGCGATGTGACCATGTATTATGTATAGCATTGTATAGGGATTTTGTGGAACATATGATAATAGACACAATCCGTACACAATTCCTGACTCCAGTCCTCATGTAGCATCTGGTGTAGTTGTAAGGCATGTGCAAAAATTAGCAAATACTATTAGACAGCACAAAATTGACACTACCTCTAATGCTCTGCAGCTCAGAGAAGATGGTGACCCATAAATGATGAAAATCAGTGCGGGAAATGGGACATGAGTGACAAATGGAGGGAAAATGCAAAGGAGAAAGGCAGGAATGAGTTCTGCATGTTTGGGTGGGAGTGAACTCATGACTCAGGGTTAGATTGCAAGGGAAAGAGAAAAGGAGCATCGAGGAGAGAGCAATTCATTTGAGGGGAGACTTAGGAGCAGGAAACTTCTAGGTAAATATTATTGGAATTGGCCTATAGAGAACAGCCCTGTTATACCCTATTATATTTTTTTGGTTTTTATTTTTAGTTTAACAACAAGTGTCTGGTTTTATCTATCTTTTTTTTTTTTTGAGACGGAGTCTTGCTCTGTTGCCCGGGCTGGAGTGCAATGGCGCAATCGCAGCTCACTGCAACCTCTGCCTCCTGGATTCAAGTGGTTCTCCTGCCTCAGCTTCCCAAGTAACTGGAGTTACAGGCATGCGCCACCACACCCAACTAATTTTTTTGTATTTTCAGTAGAGACAGGCTTTCGGCATGTTGGCCAGACTGGTCTCAAACTCCTGACATCAAGTGATCTGCCTGCCTTGGCCTCCCAAAGTGCTGGGATAACAGGTGTTAGCCACATGGCCCAGCCCACTCTCTGCTTTCTGCTCTCTCTTCCCACAGCAGGAGCACACAGAAAGCACCCATGGACAATGTGTTGGGCTGGGGTATAACAAAGACCCCTTCCTAGCCACACCCACCACGTGCTGCTCATGCTGCTTATTGCCTCGCCTTCCCTGCTTAGAAAATCTTTTCCTCTTTCAAGGGGCCAGGATGAATATATCGCTTTGCCTGAATAGCATGAATTTCTTTTTTATCCATTTCCCTATAATACTCTGTAGACACTTCTATAATAGATCTTACATTTTGTCATGCCTATGTCTTTTCTTTTACTGGAGGTTAAACTCCCCAGGCAGGGCCATTCTTTTCAATTCTTCTTTGTATTTACACAATGCTTGTCCCTGAATAGGCCCCCAATGGATGCAAGCTGAATTGATTAATTTTTCAGAGGGACATGCAAACTCTCTGGGAAGTTCATCTGAAAACATTAAGTAATGTATTCATTAATTTATCCGTGTCTTAATCAATTATTTACCAGCTCTATTTTTTTGGTAGAGACGGTGGTCTCACTGTGTTGCCCAGGCTGGTCTCGAACTCCTAGGCTCAAGCAATCCTCCAGCCTCAGTGTTCCAGTGTGTGGGGATTAAAGGTGTGAGCCACTGCGCCTGGTCAGCCAGGTTTCTACTCTTTAGCTAAGTTTATGAAGACAATAATAAGAAAACAGCACTACTCTCTTCCCTCATGAAACTTACAATTGTATGAAGAAGACTCATAGTAACAAGACAGAAATAATTGCAAGTATTTAGTTATATTAAATGTGATAAGTTAAATGTAACTAAGTGTATAAATGTGATAAATACTATGAAGGAAAAGGACAGGAAACTATGAACATATAATTCCATCTTTAAATACTTTAATTTCTTTTTATTTCTTTCTTTTTTTGAGACAGCGTCTTGCTCTGTCGTCCAGGCTGGAGTGCAGTGGCGCGATCTTGGCTCACTGGAAACTCCGCCTCCTGGATTCAAGCGATTCTCCTGCCTCAGCCTCCTAAGTAGCTGGGATTACAAGTGTGTGCCATCATGCCTGGCTAATTTTTGTATTTTTAGTAGAGATAGGGTTTCACCATGTTGGCCAGACTGTCTCGAACTTCTGACCTCTAGTGATCCACCCACTTTGGCCTCCCAAAGCGCCGGGATTACAGGCCTGAGCCAACACCCCCTTTCCACCTCTCTTTATAATGAGTTATTTCCCATATTAGTAAGTAGACTTATTGCATGGAAGGAGGGAGGACTAAAAGGGGAAGTTTCTTTTTACATTTAAAAGCCAGAACTAAACCTTTCAGAGAGGAGAAATGATAGTGATTCTAACCAAACTCTTTGAGAAAATAGAAAAGGAGCACTTCCTAATATATTTTATGAGCATTACTCTGATCCCAACAACCAGACAAAGATATCACATACACACAAAAGAAAATCATAGACCAGTATCACTCATGAACTTAGATGCAGTCATCCTTCAAAAAAATCAAATCAAGTAATAGATATAAAGAATAATGGAGCTGGGCACGGTGGCTCACACCTGTAATCTCAGCATTTTAGGAGGCCGTGGTGGGTGGATCACCTGAGGCCAGGAGTTCGAGACCAGCCTGGCCAACACGGCAAAACCCCATCTCTACCAAAAATCCAAAAAGTTAGCTGGGCGTGGTGGCACATGCCTATAATCCCAATTACTCGGGAGGCTGAGGCAGGAGAATCACTTGAACCAGGGAGGTGGTGGTTGCAGTGAGCCGAGATCATGCCACTACACTCCAGCCTGGGTGACAGAGCATGACTCCATCTCAAAAAACAAACAAACAGACAAACAAAAAGGAGTAATGCATCAGACCAAGTAGTTTTTATCCTCAGAATCTAAGGTTGTTTTAACAATAACAAAACAATTAATTACTGTAATTCCCCATATTTATAGAATAAAGGAGAAAAGCAGTATCATTTCAGCAGATTAAGAATGAAGAAAAAGACTTTAACAAATTCAATACCCATTCATGATTAAAAAAAGCAATAAACAAAAAACAAGTCAGTCAACTAGAAAGAAAGGGGACTTCTTTGAAAAAGCAAAAACAAAGT
Organism: Cebus imitator; assembly: GCF_001604975.1. Classification (NCBI taxonomy): domain Eukaryota; kingdom Metazoa; phylum Chordata; class Mammalia; order Primates; family Cebidae; genus Cebus; species Cebus imitator. The sequence continues at coordinate 10,836,076 of NW_016107343.1, forward strand.
ATGACTATAAGGCTGACATGGTGGCTCAGGCCTGTAATCCCAGCACTTTGGGAGGCTGAGGTGGGAGGATCTCTTGAGCCCAAGAGTTCGAGACCAGCCTGAGCAACATAACAAGATCTTGCCTCTATCAAAAATAAAAAAGTAGCTGGATGTGGTGTCACATGCCTATAGTCTCAGCTACTTGGGAGGCTGATGTGAGATTTTCCCTTGAGCCCAGGAGGTAGAGGCTGCAGTGAGCTATGATCATGTCACTGCATCCTTTCTTTATTTTATTTATTTATTTTAAAGATGGGGTTTCACCATGTTGGTCAGGCTGGTCTTGAACTCCCAACCTCAGGTGATCTGCCCGCCTTGGCCTCCAAAGTGCTTGGATTACAGGCATGAGCCACCACACCCGGCCCACGTCACCGCATTCTGGCAATAGAGTGAGACAACAGAATGAGACCCTGTCTCAAAAAAA
>NW_016107343.1:10836690-10901559 GCF_001604975.1 Cebus imitator
TCGCTTGAACCCGGGAGGCAGAGGTTGCAGTGAGCTGAGATTGTGCCACTGCAGGCCAGCCTGGGTGACAGAGTGAGACACCATCTTGAAAAACAAAAACAAAAACAAACAAAAAACAAGTTAAAAAGTGAAAAATAATTAAAAGTTGAATCATCAGTATATATTGAACAGCTAATATGACCTTTTATTCAAATTGAATAGTAAAATGTATAGCAGTGGGAAGAATCTTACGAAACTTTTATGCTAGTAGCTACCGATATTGAGCACTTGCTAAGAGCTCTATGAACGTTATCTTATTTAATTCTTATACAATCCCACAGAATAGGTACAATTTTTATTCCCATTTTACAGATGATGAAACTGAAGCTTAGGGAAGTCATATAAATTTCCTGCAGAAATACACCCAATAATTAGCACAGCCAGTATTGGAATTGAAGATCCGTCTGCTTTAAAATTTGTGCTTCTAAATATTGTTCAGGGCTGGGAGCAGCAGCTCACGCAATCATCCTTCAAAAAAATCAAATCAAGTAATAGATATAAAGAACAATGCAGCTGGGCGTGGTGGCTCACAACTGTAATCCCAGCACTTTGGGAGGCCGAGGTGGGCGTATCACCTGAGGTCAGGAGTTTGAGATCAGCCTGGCCAACATGGTGAAACCTCATCTCTACTAAAAATACAAAAAATTAGCAGGACGTGGTAGCTGGTACCTGTAATCCCAGCTACTTGGGAGACTGAGGCAGGAAAATCGCTTGAATCCGGGAGGCGGAGGTTGCAGTGAGTAAGATCGAACCATTGCACTCCAGCCTGGGCAACAAGAGTGAAACTCCATCTCAAAAAAAAAAAAAAAAAAAAATTGTCCCGTACCACTTCTCATTTGACCACTTTACCTGATACATTAGGCAGCTAAGTGACAAGCGACACTGATCCAAGTTAATGGCAAAGTTGGGACTAGAACCCAGGTCTTCTGACTTTTCACACCCTGTTGTTTTCAGAAATGGTGTTACTTTCACGTCTAATCCACCCCGTCTTTTTATGACAACACACATTTTTTTTTTCCTCCTTGGAAGCTCCAGACCTGGAATACTAAAGAAATAAATATAACTTACAGAGCCAGGGGTCAAATTTTGTCTCCTACTCTGTTTAGCATTCAAAACCACTAAGCCACAGAGAAGACTGCCCACACTCAGAAAAGAGCATGTTAAAGCAGGATTGAGTGGAATTCTCTCTTCATAGAATGGAGATGGTGAGAAAAATATTCAAGGGAAAAGGAGGTAAAGAAAATTAGTGTTGGGGCTGGAGAACACTGTATGGTATTCATCTTTCAGAAATTTGAAACTCTGGGAATTGTACAGGGGAATCCAAGGGATGTAACTGCCCTGGGAGGCCCCAAACTCGCCCTTTTGTGGATGAAGTTCACTTCCCATCATTGTCACTCACAGCCACCGTGGTTTGATAGGGCTCCCTGGGAGGTGCTGGGAAGTGGCCCCAGGGCCATCAACACATAGGAGCTTTACCCTGCTTTCTGGGCAGGGTTTGGCAAAACTAAAAAGGAATAAAAATTATTTATCGTCCATCCAGTGCGAATTAAGAAAAATGGTATGATCTGGATTTTTTTTTTTTTTTTTGATCTGGATTTTAAGCAAGTCAGGAGGGAGTAGAAAAATTTTATCACCTTTTCCTTTGACACAAGCTCATGGACCCTAAGTGATGTCCTTGCCCAGATGGACAGAAGCCCACTTTCCCTGGCAGGCACCCTTTGGGAATTGCATCATTCCTGCTTCCTGCACATGCCAGGGAATGGACAGCAGGCATTCTGAGAGGGTAAGGGTTGAGCTGTGGAAAAGGATTGGGGAAAAAATGTAGTTCAGGAGTCAGAAAATAGTTCACAAATCTAAAACTCCATTCAGAGTTGCTTCTAAACACCATCATAGCACACATGTATATAATACTCACATGCAGCATGAAAAGTGTGGTAAGTTCTTTGTTTTCCTTCCCCAAATGGAATTCTTTTTTTTGAGACGGAGTCTCACTCTGTTGCCCAGGCTGGAGTGTGGTGGCACGATCTTGGCTTACTACAACCTCCACCTCCCGGGTTCAAACTATTCTCCTGCCTTAGCCTCCTAAGTGGCTGAGATTACAGGCATGCACGACCATGCCTGGCTAATTTTTGTATTTTTAGTAGAGATAGGGTCTCACTGTGTTGGCCAGGCTGGTCTTGAACTCCTGACCTCAAGTGATCTACCCACCTTGGCCTCCCATAGTGCTGGGATTACAGGTGTGAGCCACCAATGCCCGGCTGGATTTCAAAAATAATACCTGTCATTCCAAAATAGTACTTAGGTGATAATTTTTCTTTCTCCTCAAATCGTTTGACTGTCTAGTGTTAGAACTTTTTCTCATTGCTCAAATATAAAGAGCCTAGAAATTTTTCTTGGTCCATCAGTTCCATTGAGAAATATTTCCTGGTAGCCACAAAGATTAGAAAAAAATATATAGACAGAAATATAGAAAGAATATTTGGAAACAAATATTTTGACTATTGGAGGGAATTTCTAACTCTTCTTACTTTAATTTTATATATTTAAGATTAGAAGCAAAGCCAAAAACAAAACAAAACAAAAGATTAGAAGCAAAACAAAACAAACAAATGAACAATAATCAAAAATAAGGAAGTCCAAACCCAACCTTTTCCAAACTCTTAAATACTAGGTTTCAAAACACAGTGCGGAGGATGGTTACTTGAGTGGGTTTCGGTCACATTGGAGTCCAGACTCTGCCCTTAACTTACTTTCTTTCTTTCTCTCTCTCTCTTTCTTTCTTTCTCTCTCTCTTTCCTTTTCCTTCCTTCCTTCCTTCCTTCCTTCCTTCCTTCCTTCCTTCCTTCCTTCCTTCCTTCCTTCTTTCTTTCTTTCTTTCTTTCCTTCCTTCCTTCCTTCCTTCCTTCCTTCTTTCTTTTTCTTTCTTTCTTTTTCTTTCTCTTTCTTCTTTCTTTCTCTTTCTTTTCTTTCTTTCTTTCTTCTTTCTCTTTCTTTCTTTCTGTTTTTTTGAAATGGAGTTTTGCTCTTGTTGCCCAACCTGGAATGCAATGGTGCGATCTCAGCTCACTGCAACCTCCGTCTCCCGGGTTCGAGCAATTCTCCTGCCTCAGCCTCTTAAGTAGCTGGGGTTACAGGCACCCACCACCACACCAAACTATTTTTTGTATTTTTAGTAGAGACGGGGTTTCACCATGTTGGTCAGGCTGGGTTCGAACTCCTGACCTCAGGTGATCCACCCTCCTTGGCCTCCCAAAGCGCTGGGATTACAGGCGTGACCCACTGCTCCTCACCAAAATCCTTAATTTTTCTGAACCTACTTTTCTCATCTATAAAATGAGCATTATAATAGTACCTTTTCACATGGCTGTCATAAGGATTAAATACAATCTTGTTTAAAGCATGCTGTACAAATCTATTTTAGCTATTATAGTAAGCAGTACAAAAGTGAAAGGAAAGTAATAATCTTTGCAGGAGGAAGTGGGGGCATAAGGAGCAGACCTGAACCAAGTGCTGAGGCAGAACCTCTGCTCCACAAATAGCTCTTTTTTTTAATAAATTTATTTTTATTTTTATTTATTTATTTTTTTAAGACAGGGTTTCACCATGTTGGTCAGGCTGGTCTTGAACTCCCGACCTCAGATGATCCACCGCCTTGGCCTCCAAAGTGCTTGGATTACAGGTGTGAGCCACCATGCCTGGTGCTTTTTTTTTTTTTTTTTTTTAAGCAAATTTCAGAAAGATATGATTCCTATCTTCCTGCAGGCTGATTTAGTTGCATGCCAGGGCACACGGCTGGTGAGTGGGCAGCTGCCCTATTAAGGACTCAGCAAAGGAATGATTACTTTGGGGAATCGTCAAGTATAGAAAGCTATTCAGAAGGTCCACGTGGAGAAGACTGTTTCCTAGACCACAGTATCCCCAATGTTTTCTATTTCTCTGTGCTCTGAGGTTATAACTTTTTCCCTCTATTTTCTCTTATTTTTGTCTCTCTCATTTTATTTTATTTTATATTTTATTTTACTTTATTTTTGAGACAGAGCCTTGCTCTGTCCCCCAGGTTGGAGTGCAGTGGTGCAGTCTTGGCCCACTGCGACCTCCGCCTCCCAGGTTTAAGCCGTTCTCCTGCCTCAGCCTCCCAAGTAGCTGGGATTACAGGTGCCTGCCACCAAGCCCAGCTTATTTTTGTATTTTTAGTAGAGACGAAGTTTCATCATGTTGGCCAGGCTGGTCTCGAACTCCTGACCTCAAGTGATCCACCCACCTCGGCCTTCCAAAGTGTTGGGATTACAGGTGTAGCCACTGCACTTGGCCCTATTTTTAATTTTCATTTTATTTTATATATTTTTTGAGACAGGATCTCACTCTGTGCCCAGGCTGGAGGGCAATGGTGCCATCTCAGCTCACTGCAACCTCTGCCTTCTGGCTCAAGCGACTCTCCCACCTCAGCCTGGCAAGTAGGCGTGCACCACCATGCCCAGCTAATTTTTCTATTTTTTGGTAGAGGCAGGGTTTCACCATGTTGGCCAGGGTGGTCTCAAACCACTGACCTCAAGCGATCCGCCTGCCTCGGCCTCCCAAAGGCTGGGATTACAGGGGTTTGCCACCACGCCTGGACTCTGAGATTATAACTGCCTGCCAAGGAATTCTAAAGTTGTTGGGATGACCTGGAGATCTGTTCAGGGAAAGACGGGAAGTTTATAATGATGTCGGTGTAGAATCCACAGGCTCTAATGACTGGAAATGAGGCTGGTTTTCCAGTTATGAATGGAGCAAAATCACAGACTCCTTGACATGGCTGTGATCAGGCTCCTCTGGGTTCCCCTTTTGACTAGGCTCAACCTGGGGCTCTGTCTAGGCCCACTTACTCCAGTTTTATGAAGAATCCCACTGAATGAGTTTAGTGAAATCCCCCTCTCTCATCTGACCACCATCAACACATTCTTACCCTGGCTTCCTTTCAGCAGAAACATTGTTAAGTCAGTTTAGTGAAGAGTTACCCTACTTCCTAGTGATTTTCCATCCACTGATTCCCCTGCCTTATTCCTTGGCTATAAATCTCCACTTTTCCTTATTATTCCTGAATTTGAGCCCCATGTCTTGCCCATACTACAAAACCCTATTGATTGTAGTAGCCGCTACCATGATGGGGTTGAGAACATCCTACCCCAAAATATGCCACCTTGGCATATTGAATATTTTAAGCTGAAGAAATTTGAGAAAGAGCAGGTGCAGGAAGGACTGTCTGACCTTCCCCCACAAGAAGGGCCTAAGCCCCTGATGTGAGAGTCACCCTCCCTATGCCCAGAGGAAGGAGCGTCCTTGTCTCTGAAGACAGGAACACTGAGAGGAATCTGAGTGGGCAGGCCTTGCTGTTTCCTCCAGTTTATCGCCCTTAGATCATACCCTTTTCCCATGATTTTTCACTCTTCATCAAACCTAGTAAAAACATGTCTAATCATTTTTATGGGGCTTCATTTCCATATGAAGGCTCTCATGTCACATAAAACTTGTATTAAATAAATTTGTAGGCGGTGGCTCATGCCTATAATCCCAGCACTTTGGGAGGCCAAGGTGGGTGGATCACTTGAGGCCAAGAGTTCGAGACCAGCCTGGCCAACATGGTGAAAACCCATCTCTACTAAAAATACAAAAATTGGCCAGGCAAGGTGGCACACACCTGTAATCCCAGCTACCTGGGAGGCTGAGGCACGAGAATTGCTAGAACTTGAGAGGGGGAGGTTGCAGTAAGCTGCAATCATGCCACTGCACTCCAGCCTGGGCGACAGAGTAAGACTCTGTCTAAAAAAAAAAAAAAAAAAAAAATTGTATGCTTTTCCCTTATTAATCTGTCTTTTGTTACAGAGCCCCAGCAAAGGACCAAGAAGGGTAGAAGGAAAACTTTTTTTTCTCTCCTATACTCCCCTTGAATAGTGTATTTCTTACCATCTTTAGCAAGTATTATTGTTAATTTTTTCTTTCACAGTAGCATACTAAGGAGATTAGAATTTGTCCTCAGTGCTTAGGCAAAGAGGAGCGAGCCATCAAGGTTTTTATGCAAGGGCATTTTATGCTGAAATTTGCACTGTAGGCCAGGCGCAGTGGCTCATACCTGTAATCCCAACACCTTGGGAGGCTGAGGCGGGTGGGGGGTGTCACGTGAGGTCAGGAGTTTGAGACCAGCCTGACCAACATGGTGAAACCTCATTTCTACTAAAAATACAAAAAAGTGGCCAGACATAGTGGTGCAGGTCTGTAGTCTCAGCTACTCGGGAGGCTGAAGCACAAGAATTGCTTGAACCTGGGAGGCAGAGGTTGCAGGGAGCTGAGATTGTGCCACTGCACTCCAGCCTGGGCAACAGAGTGAGACTCTGTCTCAAAAAAACAAAAAAAGAAAAATTGTGCTCTAGCATGTGAGCAGGTCAGTGTGCCAGCCACTGTCACTGTCAGGAGAGCGCTTGGCTTCATGGATCCCAGCTGCCATAAATCCAAGAGCAGCAATAAATAAATTAACTGGTTTTGATCCTCTGAATAGTTCTTTCCTTATTCACCTCAAGAACAACAATATACCTGAGAAAATTGTCACATATCTTTGCAATGTTTGTGCTGTTCTCAAAAGTTAAAAAAAAAAAACGTGGGGGGAGGGGACCCTGATTTATAGAGCCTATATACCCTATGTATATGTATATATTATCAAAGCTAAGGACTGATAATGTCCCAAGAGGGAACAGTGAAAAACAAAGTCCTGAATGAGGTGTCTTTCACAGATATTCCAGGAATCCAGGCTAGGAACTGGGTTGATTAAGGTAAGATGGTTGCCTGTAGGTTTGCATTTCCAATGTAATACTTCGTTTTTTGTTTTTTTTTTTTTTGTCCATAATGAAGAACATTTTATTTTATTATTATTATTTTTTGAGACAGAGTCTTGCTCCATCGCCAGGCACCAGGCTGGAGTGCAGTGGTGCGACCTCGGCTCACTGCAACCTCCGCCTCCCGGGTTCAAGCAATTCTCCTGCCTCAGCCTCCCGAGTAGCTGGGACTACAGGCGCATGCCACCATGCCCAGCTAATTTTTGTATTTTTAGTAGAGACGGAGTTTCACCATGTTGGTCAGGATGTTCTCGATCTCTTGACCTCGTGATCCGCCTGCCTTGGCCTCCCGAAGTGCTGGGATTACAGGCCTGAGCCATGGCGCCTGGTTGAAGAATGTTTTATTTAAATAAAAAGAGAATAATATTTCACTAGGCAATAAATCCAACATATTTATTTTCTCTCCATAGCTACATCCAATGGTGATATTTTATAGGCTAATTTCTTCTTTTCTTGTTGTTGAGACAGAGTCTCGCTCTATGTCGCCCAGGCTGGAGTGCAGTGGTGCGATCTTGGCTCACTGTAACCTCTGCTCCTGGGTTCAAGAGATTCTCCTGCCTCAGCATCCTGAGTAGCTGGGACTACAGGTGCGTGCCACCATGCTCGGCTAATTTTCTGTGTTTTTACTAGAGACAGGGTTTGATTGTGTTAGCCAGGATGATCTCAATCTCCCGACCTCATGATCCACCCACCTCAGCCTACCAAGTGCTGGGATCACAGGCGTGAGCCACCATGCCTGGCCTTTACAGGCTAATTTCTAAACAGATGCAGATTTTTACAAAGTGATGAAAGCCATGTTTTGCTCAGGAATACTATTGTTCACACACCACATAGGTTGTTTTATAGCAGATACTAGTTTGCCAAGCTTCAGATGGCAAAAAGCTAAGTTGTGAATTCAGTATTTTCCAGCTAGTTTCTCCTTGCCCTAGAGACTCTGGCAGCATGTACTCTTGAGAGACCTCTTACTGCTCCCACTTCTTTTCTCATAGTTGAATCCACTGTGGGAGAACATTCATGTCCTTAAGGTGCAAGTCCAAGCAAAAAGCCTCCCACAAATCCACTGGATATCACAATGTTCTGCGTGATAAATTCTGTTGCTTCTTCAATTAAATTGTTGAATTCAGGTGCTGTTTTGTTCGCCCATTTCTTAATCTGTCTTTTTGCTTTGTTTGCATCTTTTTCAACTCTCTTCCAGTCAATCTGCACATAGCCACTATGACTAGCAATCTGAAGGAGACGAAGGCCACCACCTACTGCAGTTGCTGCGAGTTTTCCAGCTTTTTGGAACAAAAATCCTGCACACCGGCCAGTAACACCATCCATTCAATCTGGGTAGCTAGCGAGCATTTTTCTACCATAGGTCTCAAGCTGTGGCCAAACACTAGATTCCACCACTGGCGTCTTCCTGCATACTCAGTTAAATCCAGTGCTTCATAAGCGTCATCACTTTCATATTTTTGAGGAGGGGGTTTCTGGGTTGCCCTAATACTACCGGCAGCCAGTTCTGGGGTGGTCTCCCCCACACTGCCTTTTTCTCCCTGGCACTTTAAGGGCTGCTGTAGGACAGAATGGAAGTCTGTGGTCTCTCCAGTGTAATATTTCATGGCTGGAACCTGGTTATTACTTTTAAGTAATACTTTTTATTTTAATTTTTAAATTAATTAATTATTTATTTTCTTGAGATGGAGTCTTACTCTGTCGCCCAGGCTAGAATGCAGTGGCATGATCTCGGCTCATTGCAATCTCCGCCTCCCAGGTTCAAGTGATCTCCTGCTTCAGCCTCCTGAGTAGCTGGGATTACAGGCACACACCACGCCGCCTGGCTGGTTTTTGTAGTTTTAGTAGAGATGAGATTTTACCATGTTGGCCAGGTTGGTCTTTAACTCCTGAGCTCATGGGATCCGCCCATCTCAGCCTTCCAAGGAGCCCCTCCACTTTTAACTTTCTGAAAGTATAACTTTAGTAACTTACCATAAATGGAGTCTTACTTATGGAGCTGGCTAATGGCATTTGGTTTTAGATGTGACAGTCTGCCAACATAGGCAAACAAGGTTTGTCCTCATTCCAAACTGGGTGTGTAAACCTCCCATGTCCAGTTTCCTGAGCCCCATATGTTTTCATTCAATCCTTCTCTAGGAAACCAAATTAACCTTCCACAATGGAAGGCTAACTTTTCCTTGCAGACCTTTCTTAAAGCTCAAAAGTAGTATCAAATTCAGAGGACTCCCACTTAGAAGGAGGAAGGGGGAGATACGGAAGGAAAGAGGAGTAAGAGGCTGGTGGAGCTGGTAGGGTCCCAGAGGAGAGATGGCCATCTCCTAAGAATAAACAGTTTCACCAGAGGCCGAGCTTGGACCATCTGCTTGCTGTTTGCTTTGGACGGCGCTGGCCAAGAGGTCTCAGGGTTAGGCTCTCCCCAGAGATGAGAGCTCCCCGGAGCAGGCCGCACGCTGCCTGCAGCCTGTCGCCTGGGGCTGCCCTGAGATTTCCGGAATTGTTACAGAAAGAGGAAGGCTGAGCCTAAAACCTCTCTTGAAGGCGGCTACCCCGGCTCCTCCCAAACAAAGAACTCGGTTGGGCGCCCCGAAGCTGCTGGCTTCTGAGTGGCGGAAGGCGCCAGGCTCGGTGATTGAAACCACATGTGCTGGAGGTTTCAAGAGCGGCGACCCAGACGCCAGGGGACTGGGTATCGCTGCCTTTTACGTCTCCTTTGTCTTCGGGGTTTCTGAAGTCAGATCCTCTAAGAGCCCTAGACCACCAGTATCCCAGCAGAAAGAGTAGTAATTTTATTTTATTTTTTTAAATTTGATGAAAGAGCATTTCTCTCCTCCCTCCCCTAAACCATAAAATGACCAGAAATCCCCAGGGCCTGGGGCTGCCTCCTGCTTGCTAAGCAGGAGCAGGAGCTCTGGCCCGGGCTCCTCCAGCTCTGCCCCTGATTCCCTCGGATGAGACCGCAAGGAGGGATGAAGTTTATTTGTGAGGGGTGAGGCAAATTCCTTAAACTAGTATAAGATACATATGGACTCTTCTTAAATTTAAAACTTTTTTTTTTTTTTTTTTTTTTTTGGAGACAGAATTTCACTCATGTTACCCAGGCTGGAGTGCAATGGCGCGATCTCGGCTCACCGCAACCTCCGCCTCCTGGGTTCAGGCAATTCTCCTGCCTCAGCCTCCTGAGTAGCTGGGATTACAGGCACGTGCCACCATGCCCAGCTAATTTTTTGTATTTTCAGTAGAGACGGGGTTTCACCATGTTGACCAGGATGGTCTCGATCTCTTGACCTTGTGATCCACCCGCCTCGGCCTCCCAAAGTGCTGGGATTACAGGCTTGAGCCACCGCGCCCGGCCTTAAATTTAAAACTTTAAAAAGTTGCAGGACTAAGACACAAATACATTCTCGTTATAAAACACGTGAAACACTGCAAGGCCTTCCTTGACCTATTCCCATCAGGCCTCCTCCCTTCCCCCAAGTGATTCCTGTTATGAATTTTATGAATATCCTTCTAGATTCTTCTCTAGTGCTTATGTGTACGTGTGTGTACATATAGAAATATAAGACTTTTTTACATTTAGCAACGACAGGATTTATCGTATGTATTGTTTGCAGTTTATTGCACTTTTCTGGAGGTTTTTAAAATCTTTTCCTGCTGGTTGCGGAGATCTACTTTCAAATGGCAGCTTATCCGCTATTTTGACCCAGAGTCCAAACCTACTAACATCCTTCCGGCTCCTACCTCCTGCCCGCCCCACCATGTGGCATGGCGCTAAGAATAATTCTAACATTAAAAAAAATTTATTGATGTATTTATTTGAGATGAAGTCTCATTCTGTCACCCAGGCTGGAGTGCAATGGCACGATCTCGGCTCACTGCAACCTCCGCCTCCTGGGTTCAAGCAATTCTCCTGTCTCAGCCTCCTGAATAGCTGGATTACAGGCGTGCACCACCATGCCTGGCTAATTTGTTATATTTTTAGTAGAGACCGGGTTTCACCATATCGGCCAGGCTGGTCTCAAACTCCTGACCTCAGGTGATCCACACCCCACGGCCTCCCAAAGTTCTGCGATTACAGGCATGAGCCACTGCGTCCAGCCTCTTCTAACATTTTTTAAATGGTTGAAAAAAATTAAAAGAAAAGATACTGTTTTCTGACACATACCTTGTATAAAACTTAAATTCTGTGTCTATAAATAAATTCTACTGGAACACAGCTACACTGATTCATTTATGTATGGTGTATGACGCTTTCACACTACAGCAGCAGCGTTGAGTTTTTGTGACTGACATCGTCTAGCTTACAAAGCCTAAAATATTTACTCTCTGGTCCTTTGCAGAAAAACTTTACTGAGTTACAGAATAGTTTTCAACTCAATAGGAACCTTTTTTCCCATTGAGTGGAAAACTATTCTGTAGCTCAGAGGTTTGTACAAGAAATGTTCAAAAGTTTATTGGGCTGTTAGATGTTAAAAATAAAACAGAAGAAATAGGACTGGCCAGTGAGTTAGGGGCCTGGGTTCTGCAGCTGGTTCTGCTATTTAGAAACCTGTATGGCCTTGAGCAATCAATTCTGTCTCTTTAGGCTCAGTTTCCACAGCTGCAAGACAAAGGAATTGGGTTGGATCTCTGAGCTTCGGTGGTAACATTTAAAGATTCTAAAATAGATGGTAGAGAAGTACATAATAGATGCTGTCTGTCCCATGGCGATAAAAGGGTATTGGACTGGCTGTCCTCCAATTTATGTGAATGTGAATAGGTGGGCCATTAAGATTCAGAATAGGCATTCACTTCATGGTCAGAATATTATGGTTTGTTGTGTAGATGTGTGAAGTACAGGAATAGCTGCTAGAATGAGAATGGAGAATACGAGGGCCAGTACTCCTCCTAGTTAGGGGTGGATCGTAAGATTGCGTAAGCAAACAGAAAGTACCACTTTGGCTTCCTGTGGTGTAGGTGTTGAGAGGGTTGGCTCTGGGTCGCTCAGAAGGTCAGGAGAAAATAGTACTAGGATTATTAGGAGGAGGAGGAGAAAATTAAACCTAAAATATCTTTGATTGCATAGTAGGGATGGAAGATAAATTTGTCAGTGTCTGTTGAAATCCCCGAAGGGTTATTAGATCCTGTTTCATGTAGGAATAAAAGATAAACAGGAGGCCGGGCGCGGTGGCTCACACATGTAATCCCAGCACTTTGGGAGGTCAAGGCGGGCGGATCACGAGGTCAGGAGATCGAGACCATCCTGGCTAACATGGTGAAACCCTGTCTCTTCTAAAAATTACAAACAAAAAAAAAATTAGCCAGGTGTGGTGGCACGCGCCTGAAGTCCCAGCTACTCGGGAGGCTGAGGCGGGAGAATCGCTCGAACCCGGGAAGTGGAGGTTGCAGTGAGCTGAGATCACACCACTGCACTCCAGCCTGGGCGACAGAGTGAGACCCCGTCTCAAAGGAAAAAAAAATGGTGAACAGGAATAAAAGGTGAAATGCAAAAGGGATTCTTACATTTGTTGCTGCTGGTGATCAGTAAGTCAGAAGATAAGTTATCGTTAGTTGACGGAGGGAATCTTCCTCCAGATTACAGTGTGGGGTGGTGGCCTGGTGTTTCTATTGTTCTTCTGCCTGCCTCTGTTTTATACCTCCTCTCTACCCCCCAACTCTCACAGTGCCACACACAACCTTTGCCCAAAGCTTTCCTCTTTTCCTCTCTGTCAACTCTAGGCCAGGGCTCCTCAACCTCAGCACTACTGACCTTTCTGGCTGTAAAGGAGGTAATTCCTCGCTGTGGGAGCATTCTGTGCATTGTGAGATGTATAGTACCATTCACTCTACAGTGGCCTCTACTCCCTACCCATAGCACCTACCCATAGCACCTGATAGGGTTTAGATGTTTTGTCCCCCCCAATCTCATGTTGAAATATGACCTCCAGTGTTGGAGGTGGGCCTAGTGGGAGATGTTTGGGTGATGGGGTGGATCCCTCATGAATGTCTTGACTGCCCTCCCTGTGGTAGTGTGTGCTCGATCATCTGTTAATTAATATGAGACACATACCATCTGTCCAGATATTGCTTTCAGATATACCACCAGGGTTGTTTAAAGGAGCCTGCCATCCTCCACCTCTTGCTCCCTCTCTTGTCATGTGATATGCGGGCTCTCCCTTTGCCTTCTTTTAAGATTCTAAAATGGATCTAGAGAAGTACATAATAGATGCTGTCTGTCTGATGGCAACCTTTCCGAGATGCCCAAGCAGATGCCCACTCTATGCTTCATGTACAGCCTACAGAGCTGTGAGCCAATAAACCTCTTTTCTTTCCAGTCTCAGGTATTCCTTTATAGCAATGCAAAATAGACTAACACAACTCTTCCTCCTTCCTCCGGTTGTGACAATCAAAAATATTTTCAGATATTGCCAAATGTTTCCTGGGAAACAAAATTGCCCGCACCTGAGAACCTCTGCTCTAAACCTCAGTCTCTTTCTAAGCCCAAATCAAGTTACCTGATTCTAGTTCACAGTGGGCTCTTCTATCTGTGAATTGCTAAGGTGTTTACTGGTATATAGTAGCTTTTTACCTCACCGTATAAACTTAATTAATTCATTATTTTTAATGATGTTTATGAAATGGCTTATACTGTCTTGTATTCATCACTTGCAGTGTACATATCTCAGCCCCCAAAACATAGTGATTTTTTTTTTTTTTGAGATGGAGTCTCACTCTTGTTGCCCAGACTGGAGTGCAATGGCGCAATCTCAGCTCACCGCAACCTCCGCCTCCTAGGTTCAAGGGATTCTCCTGCCTCCGCCTCCCAAAGTGCGGGGATTACAGGCGTAAATCACTGCACCTGGCTGATCTAGCCAAAATTCTTCAAGTTTGATCTTGATTCTACATGTTGGGAGTGGGGTAGCAGAGACGTTAGGAGATCCATTTGTCCAGGTATTGCTTTCAGATATACCACCAGGAGCTTGCCGTTGAAATGGAAGTTGTTGAAGCTGTTGAAATGTGAGCCTAAGATCAGGGCGGTTTCTACAGTGCCTGGCAGAGAAGGTGGGAAACCTATGGTAGGTGGTTTTGATAGTCAAGCCCTAAGCGGGAGAAGGGGGAACTTAGGAGTTATAGTGCAACATGTCCTAGGAAAAGTTGTGGAGGAGGTTCTTGGCTGGATGGAATTTCTTAAAATAGGCATTCCTACTCCTAGACATGAACCCATGATTTCTTCTTGCCAGGCCAAAGTCCCCTGTCTCATCTCTGATGTTCCTGCCTAGGTCCAGGGAGGGGCACTTCCAGAAGGCAATGGAGGTTCCTGACAACCTGTTCCCTGGGTCAAGCCTCTCACCTGTGTGGGGACACTGCAGAGTTCTGGATGAGCTTATTTCCAGCCCCCACCCCCAATTATATAGCCAGCTGCCTGAGGGCAGGAGCCACGTTTCACTGTCACTCTGTGTTAGAAGGAACACTGGCCATGGAATCAGCACCCATGGACCTTAGTCATGAATTTTTCCCGTACAAGCTGAGTGACTGTTGCCAATCATTTTCCCCCACCCTCGCTGCTTACCTATGTTATTTATTAGGATAATACCACCGTGGTGGACATACCCTAAGGTGGCTCCCATGATCCCCAACTCCTGGTGTTTGTGCCTTTGGGTGATCACAGGCCCTTGAGGATGGGGTGGACCAGTGACTTGCTTTCAACCAACAGAATATGGCCAAGGTAATGGGCTGTCAATTCCACGATTATGTTAAATTGTATAAAACAACCTTACAGTAGTCTGGAAGTAGATGTACTGCTAACCTTGAAGAATTTAGCTGTCACGTGAACCACCTATGGAGAGGGAACCACCCACGAGACAGGGACCTATGGGTGGCCTCCGATCAATATCCAGCAGAGAACTGACCCTCTGTTCTACAACCACAAAGAACTCAATACTGCTAAAAATCATGTGGGTGTGGAAGTACATCCTTCTGCAGCTGAGCCTCCAGATGAGAACCCAGGCTTTGCCAACACCTTGATACAGTCTTCTGAGATTGAGATTCTTTTTTGTTTTTGAGACAGAGTCAGGCTCTGTGTCCAGGCTGGAGTGCAGTGGTGTGAGCTCAGCTCACTGCAACCCCTACCTCCCAGGTCCAAGTGATCCTCCTGCCTCAGCCTCCTGAGTAGCTGGGAATACACGCACCCACGACCGTGCCTGGCTAATTTTTGTATTTTTAGTAGAGACGGGGTTTCACCATGTTGGCCAGGCTGGTCTCAAACTCCTGGCCTCAAGTGATCCATCTGCCTCAGCCTCCCAAAGTGCTAGGATTACAGGCATGAGCCACTGCACCCAGCAGCTTTGTGAGAGTCTAAGCAGAGGATCCTGCGAAGCCATAGCTGGACTCCTAACCCACAGAGATGATGAAATAATAAATGTGTGGTGTTTTAAGCTGCTAAATTTGTAGCCATTTGTTACATGGTAACAGATAATTGATAGACCCACTTCTTTGGTTTGTGTTGAGGGCTTTGTAATCTAAAATGCATTGTAGATGCATAAGACATTACTGGATCCAATATCTAACATAGTTCAGGCATACTGTACTCTCAATAAATATTTGGGAATAATGATGTTTTTTGGTAAACTGAGGTTAAATGGACATGAAGGTGAGAATTGTGACAGAAAAGAAGTCATATAAAGCAGTAGACAGAATTTTTTTGAAGCGCAGGGATATCCTCTGCCTTGCAGATTTATGGGCTGATTGCATATGGACCTCAGGTAGCAGCTGGTGGATCCCTTTCGACTCCATTCCTCGGATTGCATGGGTTTTGTCCTCATTTCATTGGCTGATTGTGTGTCAGGGGACTGACTTTCCTGCCGTCCCGGCTTCTCAGACTTAAAGGCTCTAGTGCTGCATCAGCCTCTTCATGTGGCACTGGAGCAACTGAAATGTGGCTAACTGGAATTGAAATGCACCGTAAATGTTAAACGCCCACCAGATTTCAAAGACTCAGCATACTGAAAAGCGTGTAGAAATCTTGTTAGTAATTTTTACATTGATTACACTTTGAAAGAATATTTTGTATATTTAGGGTTAAAGGAAAAATATATTAAAGTTAATTTCCCCTGTTTCTCTTTGCTCTTTTGGACACAACTACTAAAAAATTTTACATAACATGGGGGCTCGCATTCTGTTTATTTCTATATTCTCTCCTGGACTGCATTGCTCTACAGTGCTAGTAAAGGGTCAACTTTGCGCTCTGATCTGTTTTCCTGCCAACCTTTATGACTCACCGTTTGAGAACTACTGCCCAAGGTCTAGTTATGGATCACCAGAAACTGAAGTAAGAGGACACTCCTTTTACTTGCACGTCCCTGACTGTGTCAGTGTGTGCTCCGTGAGTGGGTTTGGCTCTGCGGCTGGTTTTTTTTTTCCTCCGAGACGGAGTCTTGTCCTGTTGTGCAAGCTGGAGTGCAGTGGCACGATCTGGGCTCACTACAGCCTCTGCTTACTGGGTTCAAGCTATTCTCCTGCCTCAGCCTCCTGAGTAGCTGGGACTACAGGTGCCTGCCACCATGCCTGGCTAATACCTGGCTAATTTTTGTATTTTTAGTAGAGATAGGGTTTCACCATGTTGGCCAGGCAGGTCTCAAACTCCTGACTCTGCAATCGGCCCACCTTGTCCTCCCAAAGTACTGGGATTCCAGGTGTGAGTCACCGAGCCCGGCCTTGCTGCTGGTTTTAATGTGCTGACTGAGCTGTGCTTCTCACCCTGTAAGGCAGAATAGTCTCGCACTTCCTTGCCTTAGTGAGCTTGATAAGTGCACTGGGAAATCAGGTGGTGTCCTAGCGCCATCTGCCACTTTTCATATCCGCTCCTGCTCTTCAGCTCCCACCTATAGCCATCGCTGGAGGGGAAGGTCTGTTACACCAGCAGGTGGGGTCTGGGCCTGCTCAGGTAGCTCTCAGCCGCTCATTAAGGCTGCCTAGGGGCTCAGGGTAGGGCAGGGCCAGCTGCGTGCACCATGACTGCTCAGAAGAGAGGCTTTTGGGCACAGCTACCAGCATCATTTCCTCTCAGTTATAATAGTGATGTTGAAAATTGTGTCAGATTAGCCATTCACAAAGGTTTAAGAATTTTTTTCCCTATTAAAATTCAGATATCAGGACTGGGTATGGTGGCTCACAACTGTAATCCCAACACTGGGAAGCTGAGGCGGGCAGATCACTTGAGGTCAGGAGTTCAAGACCAGCCTGGCAAACATGGCGAAACCCCATCTCTACTAAAAGTTCAAAAATTAACAGGGTGTGGTGGCACATGCCCGTAATCCCAGCTATTTGGGAGGCTGAGGCATGAGAATCACTTGAGCCTGGGAGGCAGAGGTTGCAGTGAGCCAAGATTACACCACGGCAGTCCACCCTGGCAGCAGAGCAAAACTCTGTCTCAAAAAAAAAAAGATGATGGTAATAATAATGATAAAATCAAATTCAGATATGCCTGGGAGGGCAATAGGTTCAGCTGTTATGCCTTTTGTTTATTGGAAAGCAGTATTGTGTAGTTTTTAAAAGGCCTTTAGTGATGCTGAAAATTCTGTCAAATTAGCCATTCACAAAGGTTTAAGGATTATTTTCCCTTTTAAAATTCAGATATCAGGACAAGGTACGGTGGCTCATGCCTGTAATCCTAGCGCTTTGGGAGTTCATGTATATATATTTGTGTGTGTGTGTGGGGGGTGTATACATACACACACACACACACACACACACACATATATGTACATATGCCAGCATGTGCCTAATACCATGGTTGTGAGAACTGAATGAGATAATCCATGCAAAGTGTCTAGTGCTTGGCACATGTATACACTCAATAACTATTGGCTCTTACTATTTCCTTATTCCTTACATATTAAGCACCTGCTGTTTTGGGAAAACAGAAGCATCAGACACAACTTAGCTCTTTGATCAGTCTTGGTGGGGAGTTAGATGTGTAGACCCACCTACAAGTAGAGGTCGGCCCACTCCTTAGCTCTGTGACACATCCTCATTCTTTAAATTCTGGCCTTCGCTCGCGTGACACCATCTTCTCTAGGATTTCCTCCTTCCTGCTCCCTGCCATTGGTTCTTCTCCTCATGGGCATGTTCTGTGAACATTGGTTCTGACTTCAGCTCTCTTTCATCTCTCCTCCCCAATTCTCCTGATATCATTGTTACCCCCAGGCCTGTGCATACCTAGATGCTAATAACTTCCAAATCTACCACCAGACCTCCTCCCCAAAGACCAGTATATCCAGACAAGGTAGCTTACCTTGGAGGTCTCACAAGCACCTCAAATTTGGGGCTGTGCCTCTTGCATCACTTATCGGATTGAATGGAGCTACTTCCTTCTTACCAAGAACCAGCGAGTCATGTTTGATCCATCTCTTCCTTTGCTTTGCATTCAGCCAGCCCTGGTTCTACATATTCAAGCTTTTGAATACCTTTAACTCTGACCTTTCTGTATCCCTGTTATCCTGCTTAATGCAAACTCTCACATCTTTGTGTAAAATGGACTATTTGCCTTCAGTTTTATATTTTCCAGTGCATTCAGTATATTTTCTAAAATGTCATCTTTTTTTCAAGTTCAACTTCAAATTAGTGTGGGAGAAAGACCCATGGAAATACGACTTTGCTTGGCTCTCCAACCTCATCCCGCGTAGCTGTT
Source organism: Cebus imitator (assembly GCF_001604975.1). NCBI lineage: Eukaryota > Metazoa > Chordata > Mammalia > Primates > Cebidae > Cebus > Cebus imitator. Next base: position 10,855,261 of record NW_016107343.1, read on the forward strand.
CCATTGCCATGCTCTGTTCTAGCTACACTGAGCTGCCTCTGTTCTGCACATGAACCATCACACAATTATCTTTGCATTCACTATTTTCTCCACCTGGAGCAACCTGTCCTACTCTTTTACCCTGCCTGTGGCCACTAAGGTCTACCTTTCACTGGCCCCATGAGACTCAGAGGTCACATCCTCCAATGAGCCTTTCTTTTTTATAAAATTTAAAAAATAGTTTTTTTCTTTATGGATGGGGTCTCACTGTGTTGCCCAGACTGGTCTTGAACTGTTGGCCTCAATTGATCCTCCTGCTTCGGGCTCCCAAAGTGCTAGGATTACAGGTGTGAGCCACTGTGCCCAGCAGTGAGCCTTTCTTGACTGCCCCTTCTCTGGATTCCATAGCATGCCTGCAATTTAGCACGGTGTATGTGATGTCTCTCCCACTAGACCGTCAGTGCCTGGAGGGTCAGGACCATGTCCTTGACTGCATCTGCAGCATCTCATGCATTGCTGGATACAGAGTAGGCACTCAGGAAACAGTTGTTGAAGAAATGAATGGAGGTAATGAAAGCTTAGTGGTTAAAGACACTGACTTTTTTTTTTTTTTTTTTTTACATATTGCCTGTAGTTACTTGCTCACTAAAAGGGCAGAGTTGAAGAGTTACAACAGAGACCATATGGCCTACAAAGTCTAAAAAAAATTTTTTTTAAGATAAGGTCTTGTTCTGTTGCGCAGGCTGGATCAGTGGTGTGATCATGGCTCACTGCAGCCTGGAATTGCTGGCCTCAAGGGATCCTCCCACCTTGGTCTTCCGAAGTGCTGGAATTATAGGCATGAGCCACCGTGCATGGCTGAGACACTGACTTTGGAGCCAGACTGTGTAAATTCATATCTCAGTTCTGCAGCTTACCTAGATGCAAGTTACTTGATCTTTCCATTCCTAAACATCCCCATCTATAATACAGGGATCCTAATAGTACACAACCTCATGAGTTAGTGGTGACAATTAAGTAAGTTAATATGTGTAGGGCACATAGAATAGTACCTGGCTAAGTACTATGTAAGTGTAGCTGTTATGTTTAGGGCCACAGGGCTTTTAAGTGGCTTTCAAAGCTGGCATTTAGTTTAGGTCTTTCTGACCTCAAAGCTTATGCTGTTTACACTATGCCCTGCTGCCACAGATTTGTCTGAACTCTGCACAAGGGCATCTGGATGGAATCTGAAGAGAAGGGGAGAAGTGTATCAGTGGTCTGCAGTTCTGACAGCATAAATCTTAGCATGCAAGGATGTAACTGCCTATGGCAAGAGAATGAGGAAAAAATCCAACCCCATGAATAGGAATAGCCTAAATTTACATGTCCACAAAATAAGTTGGTTCCTGTTCCACTTTTCCACATACGAGTCACAGATCATCTCCTGACTTGGATTAGCAGATGGGAAGGGTATTGGATGCCTAAGATTGTTTCCCTGGACACTGGGAATCTTTACCTCCAGACTTCAGACCTTCTAAGAGACGAACAGATTCTCCCTTGAAGAATTTCAGATCTGAATGTCAAACCCCCAAACTTCTATCCTCATCTCCTAGAGGCTCCTGCCTGACATTTACAGTGGGAAGCTAGTCAATTGCACACATGGCCCAGGTTCTAGTCATTACTAAGAAGCATATATTAGCAAGACTTCTTCGACAACTTACTGCCTCTGTTATATTTCTTTTTTCAAATTCCTTCCTTCCTTCCTTCCTTCCTTCCTTCTTTCCTTCCTTCCTTCCTTCCCTTCCTCCTTCCCTTCTTTCTTTTCTTTCCCTTTCTTTCTTTCTTCTTTCTTTTCTTTTCTTTCTTTCTTTCTTTCTTTCTTTCTTTCTTTCTTTCTTTCTTTCTTTCTTTCTTTCTCTTTCTTTCTTTCTTTCCTTCTCTCTCTCTCTCTTCTTTCTTTCTCTTCCTTCCTTCCTTCTTTTCTTTCTCTTTCTTTCTTCCTTTTCTTTCTTTCTGATGGAGCCTTGCTCTGTTGCCCAGGTTGAATCTCTGCTCACTGCAACCTCTGCCTCCCGGGTTCAAGTAATTATCCTGCCTCCTAGTAGCTGGGACTACAAGCATGTGCCACCACGCCCAGCTAATTTTGTATTTTTACTAGAGACAGGGTTTCTCCATGTTGGTCAGGCTGGTCTTGAACTCCTGACCTTGTAATCTGCCTGCCTCAGCCTCCCAAAGTGCTGGGATTACAGGCATGAGCCACCGCGCCCAGCCACCTCGCTTATAGTTCATAAGGACTGAGGTCGAGGGTGTGCCTAATGTCTTAGCTTCTTCTAGAAACATCAGGCTCTTTTAGAAGAGCACACTGAATGCACTTCCACCCTGTCATGGCTACATCCTTACAGAGAGTTCACTCATTGCTTTCCAAGACAGGAATTAGAATCTGTTTTCTGTTTAGTTAAACCATGGGCTCAAGCGAAGAAAGATGGGCTGGGATGTGGTGAGGAGGGGGCAAAATATCAAAGGCCCTGAATTTTCAGGAAGCGGGTGTCTAAATTACCACCAGAGGAGATGCCTGTAAAATACAAGCCACATGTTTGTCTGCAGAGCCCACTGAGCCATGATAAGAAAGTGTTTACAGAATCTAGGAAGAGGTAGGAAAGAATTCTTCCCTAGAGCCTTCGGAGGAAACACCACTCTGCTGAACCTTGATTTCAGACTTCTGGCCTCCAGCACTGTGACAGAATACATTTCTGTTGTCTGAGGCCACCCAGGTTGCGGTGGTTTATTGCAGCAGCCTTGGGAAACTGATACATTTTTCTACCTGAAAATCCAGAGATTTCTGGTTTTAGGGATAGCTAGATGCAGGTGTTTATATTTATCATATCATCAGATATATACCAGTCACCATCTCTGGGTTCTGTTTATCTTGGAGTTTACTTCATTTCAGGTTAGCTCTTTCCAAGGGGAGCAAAATGGTCCCAGAATATAAACTCCAGGCTTACCTTTGACCAATTTAATTGTAAAAAGCCTGGGTTTGGTCAATCTTGAGTCCTATGTCCATTGCTGAACTAGTTCCCGTCACCGTAAGCATGGAGTGCTTAAAAAAAATTTTTTTTTAAGGCAGAGTCTCACTCTATCGTCCAGGCTGGAGTGCAGTGATGCAATGTGAGCTCACTGCAACCTCTGCTTCCCAGGTTCAAATGATTCTCCTGCCTCCTAAGTAGCTGGGATTACAGGTGCTTGCTACCGCACCTGGCTAATCTTTGTATTTTTAGTAGAGACAGGGTTTCACCATGTTGGCCAGGCTGGTCTCGAATTCCTGGCCTCAGGTGATCCTCCTGTCTTAGCTTCCCAAAATGCTGGGATTACAGGCATGAGCCACTGGGCCTGGCCTCGCAAAGGTTTCTCAGACGGAAAACTGAAGGGAGGTGAAAGAAGGAGAGATGTTATTATCAGAAGTAGTTGGAAAAAATGCTACACAGAGAACGTACACACACAGACACACACACACGCACACACACACGGGGATTAGATCATAGAGGGCTGTGAGTGACAGGGGAGCTAGATAGGCTTGAGAACAATAGACTAAGAAGTGAGAATTTTAGTTACTGGGAGTTCCAAGGATGGTCTTCCATAATCAGAAAATTGTGGGGGTTTGATACAGGGGCAGGTTAAATGAGGAAGACAGACAGAAAGAAAGGAAGGAAGGAAGGAAGGAAGGAAGGAAGGAAGGAAGGAAGGAAGGAAGGAAAGAAGAAGGAAAGAAAAAGAAAGAAGAAAGAAAGAAAGAAAAAGGAAAAGAAAGGTGTGGGGAGAAGGTGGATTGGTGATAGAATACCTTCCCACCCTCTCACAAATTCTGGAAGTCATAACTTCTTTCTTTTTTACAGCAGCAGTGCTACCCAGGTGAGTCCTAGTCGGATGCCAACTTTCAATAGTAAATAAAGGTTCCAGGAGGCTATGATAGCAACCCAGAAAGGGGCTAGAAAGGGTCTAAATGCGGAAAGCCTTAAGGATGAAACCCCTAACTTGATCATTACAAATTCTATGAACGTAACAAAAACTTACGTGTACCCTATAAATATTTAGAATATTTTATATCAATTAGAAAGAAAGGACCTGGAAGAAAAAGAACGTGATGTTTAGCTTCTCAAAGCCTTCATACTTTTCCTGCATGCATAAGAACGGGATTTGTTCAGTGTAGAAAGGGCATGGGCCAGGCCAGGCACAGTGGCTCACACCTGTAATCCCAGCAATTTGGGAAGCCAAGGTGGGCAGATCACCTGAGGTCAGGAGTTTGAGACCAGCCTGACCAACATGATGAAACCCCATCTCTACAAAAAATACAAAAATTAGCTGGGTGTGGTTGCAAGCACCTATAATCCCAGCTACTTGGGAGGTTGAGGCAGGAGAATCGCTTGAACCTGGGTGGCAGAGGTTGCGGTGAACCGAGATCCCACCTTTGCACTCCAGCTTGGGCAACAAGAGCAAAACTCTGTCTCCAAAAACAAAACCAAAAATAAACAAACAAACAAAACAGACTGTCTGTTACCTGACTTTGTAGCTCTCACAATACTTACTTATTCAAACAAACTGATTAAGAAGTCCCTGATGGCAGTTCCATACGGGGTGTTGGGGGTGGGGATAAAAGAACAGTAGGTCAAGGGACTCCAGGCCACCTGGACTTCTTGATAGACATGAAGAGTACCAAGTCAGCCTAGGGTTTTGGGGTCTTTCCATCTTTTCTTCCTTTTTTCTTTCTTTCTTTTCTTTTCTTTTTTTTCTTTTTTGAGACAGAGGCTCACTTCGTCACCCAGGCTGGAGTGCAGTGGTGTGATCTCGGCTTACTGCAACCTCTGCTTCCCGGGTTCAAGCAGCTCTTCTGCCTCAACCTCCCAAGTAGCTGGAATTACAGGAGTGCACCACCACTCCCGGCGCATTAGAGACAGGGTTTTGCCAACTTGGTCAGGCTGGTCTTGAACTCCTGGCCTCAAGTGATCCACCCACCTCGGCCTCCCAAAGTGCTGGGATTGCAGGCATGAACCACACTGCGCCTGGCCTGGGTCTTTCCATCTTATCTCACCACTTTTCCGATACTGCCAGACTTGTTCACTCAACAGGTGTTTTGGTGGCTCCTGTTATGTGCCGAGCAGTGATGTGGGAACGGCAGCAGGAAAGACGACCCCGAGCTTACGGGAAAGGACATCTGGAGTGCTACCGGAGCAGGACCATAGAGAGGGAACCATTGGTTTCTGCCTAGAAACCTATTCTGTAGAACAAGTCATTTCAGTCATCTTTGCCATTTCCCTGGCAGTTACCTATGATAAAGTCCACATGTGGAAAAGGCTGTCACCTAAAGTGACCTGGTATTCAGTCCTGGCTTTAGGTTTCTGGGTCTTAGAGAGATGTCTTTCAGGGTGCATTTACCTGATGGCTCATGGAGCTGTCCTGGGGACACCGGTAAAGCCGCTGACACTTGTCCTTAAGGTCTTAGCCTCTGCTATTTATGCTCACTCAATTCACCTGCCCACTCATTCATTCATTCCAAAGGTATTTATTGAGCTTCTCACTACAGAAGCATTTTGCTGGGTATTAGGTATACAAAAATGAATACAATGCTGTACTGCCACTTTTCCAGTGGAGGAACTCATACTCTAGTGGGGAGACAATATATGAACATGTGATTACAGGGTAATATACCAAATGCCTGTGAAAGATGTGGGAACAGAGCTGCACCTTCTTCCTGTTCCTACTTAGCAAAGGCAGGGAAGAATCTGACCAATTAATTCATGCTGAGATATGAATTATGATAGGAACCAAATGCATTACCCTTCCAGGGGCCTTTTTGCTTATTTCATAGCACGTCCGTTTTTAGCATGTTTGTCATCCAAGCCAACATCTTATGTCTGTTGAAATTTTTCTAGTTCTAGTACCACTCCCCTAATTCGGCTTTATCACTTCACTCCTGTTTTAATTTTGAGTAGCTCCATGCCTCCTTCCTCTTCCCTCTCTAGAGCATTCTTCACAAGCCTGTCAGATGAATTTGCCTATAGCACAGTTCTGACTGCAGCCCTTGAATCTGCTGGTTAAGCGATTTAAACTCTCTCTCCCTCAATTTCCTATAATAATCATTATAGAATGATTCAAATCATGCCCTGATGATTTCACTGAGTATTTGTAGTGATGAAACTGAGATTGTTTATGAAAAATCTTAATAATTATAAGGAGCTATACACATATATTATTACTGTTATGTTCACCGCCCAGCTGAAAAGTGTTTGTGCGAGGAAGTCTATGAGCCCAGCCCTCCACCCTCTAGTTTCAGCTCACTTTCTCACGTTCTCAAGCTCTGCTCTTCTCCCTTTACTTTTTTTTTTTTTTTTTTGGGAGACAGAGTTTTGCACTGTTGCCTGGATGCAGTGGCACGATCTTGGCTCATTGCAAACTCTGCCTCTGGGTTAAAGCAATTCTTGTACCTCAGCCTCCTAAATAGTTGGGACTACAGGTGTGTGCCACGATACCCAGCTAATTTTTTTGTATTTTAGTAGAGACAGGGTTTCACCATGTTGCCCAGACAGGTCTCAAACTGCTGATTTCAGGCAATCCGCCCACCTCTGCCTCTCAAACTGCTAGGATTATAGGCATGAGCCACTGCGCCTGGCCTCTTCTCCCCTTTTATAAAATGAATGCTCCAACCTTATAAGATTGATCTGTTCGCTGGGTGTGGTGGCTCACGCCTGTAATCCCAGCACTTTGGGAGGCCAAGGCAGGCGGATCACTTGAGGTCAGGAGTTCAAGACCAGCCTGGCTAACATGGTTGAACTCCGTCTCTACTAAAAATACAAAAATTAGTCTGGCGTGGTGCCGAGCACCTGTAGTCCCAACTACTTGGGAGGGTAAGGCAGGAGGATCGCTTGAACCTGGAAGGCAGAGGCTGCAGTGAGCCGAGTGAGATCTGCCACTGTGCTCCAGCCTGGGCGACAGAGCAAGACTCCGTCTCAAAAAAAAAAAAAAAAAAAAAAAAAAGGTTGACCTGTTCAACATCCTCTGAGCATGTCTTCTTAGAGCCTTAGCTGAATATTTTCCATACTAGTTCTCCCACCTGGAATGTTCTCTCCCCTACTCCCCTCTCTACCTTCCTCAGATCTTACTTCCCTTTCTAGCTAACTGCATTCCCACCTCTTCTATTTAAAGCCTTCTTCCGCCCACTCTGGCTGTTGGCAGTTTCTCTGTCTCCTGAGGTACCTCCTCAGAGTCCCACACACCTGGCCTGTAGCACAACAGCCTTGTTATAGCTTTACATGAGTTTCCACATTTGTGGGAATTTCTACCTCCTCTAAACGGAAGTCCCCTTGTTAGGGGCTGGATTGTGCCCCCAATCCCGTTTATATGTTGACGTCCTAACTCCTAGTGCCTCAGAAGGTCATGTATTTGGAGGCAGGGTCTTTTCAAAGTTAAAATGAGGTCATTAGGTTGGGTCCTAGTTTAATATGACCAGTGTGGTCATATGGCCTGGAAGAGGAGATTAGGCCACAAACAGGTACATGGAGACCATGTGAAGACACAGGGAGAAGAAAGCCATTAAAAGCCAAGGAGAGGGGCCAAGTATGGTTGCTCACACCTGTAATCCCAGCACTTTGGGAGGCCAAGGTGGGCGGATCACTTGAGGTCAGAAGCTCGAGACCAGCCTGGTCAACATGGTGAAATCCCGTCTTTAGTAAAAATACAAAAATTAGCCGGGTGTGGTGGCACGCACCTGTAATCCCAGCTACTCAGGAGCCTGAGGCAGGAGAATCACTTGAAGCTGGGAGGTGGAGGTTTCAATGAGCCGAGATCGTGCCACTGCTCTCCAGCTTGGGCAACAAAGTGAGACTCTGTCTCAATAAATAAATAAATTAATTAAATAAATGCCAAGGAGAGTGGCCTTAGAGAAAACCAGCCCTACCAACACCTTGATCTCAGACCTCCAGCTTCCAGAATTGTGAGAAAATACATTTCTGTTGTTTCAGCCACCCAGCCTGTACTTTGTTAGGCTTTGTTAGGTACTTTGTTTTGGCTCCCCCAGGGAGCAAATACAGCCCTAAAGGACAGGTTACTTTTGATTTGCTCCAAGCTCAGTTTAGGTAAAGGTTTGCCTTTTCCCTTTGCCTCTACAGTGCCCCCTGTATCTTTTCTTATTTATATCATATATGTCCCAAACAGACTCAGTAGGGTCTGGTGAAGGACCTTGAGCACAGAAGGTGTGTGGGAAATATCAGGAGGGAGAGAAGGATGTGGGATCAAGTGGTTCAGCCACTGACGGATACAAATTGCCCTCAAAGGAAGCTCGTTGAGGACGTTTATTCTTTTTTTCTAAAGGTTTCTTTAGGAAACAGTATCTCTTGCCATGGAGCACATCTGGCTGAGTGAGTACAGAGCAGTGACATTAAATGTAATTGACATTACAGCATCTCTCTGGACCACTGCTGATGGAGCTCCCGAGGTTTCAGGGCCTGTGTTGCAGTGATGCTGACATTCAAGCTTGCCAGTCGTCTGGAACACTGAACTCCTCTCCTCTCCCCCAGGCACAGAACAGCTTCCAGGGTTTGAGCAAATACAAGTTTCAGATATTTTCTCTCCAAGAGGGGGGGCTCAATGGAAAACTTTTACCTAATCTTTTTCTCTGAATTTTGTTTTCTCTTTTGCTAGCTTCTCCCCTTTGCGTCCTATTGCCATGACCATTTTTGTCCCTAAAGATTTACCTTTCCTGCCTAAAATTTTGCCCCAAGTATGGAAAAGACAAGATCTTCTTTCTTTGTCCCCCTTAATAAAGCTGAGGTGGGCTGTAGCATTCAAAAGGAACTCTACTACAAACTAAAGGGAAGGCCTCCCCGAAACACACACACACATACAGAGCATGCAAATTTTGTGAAGTATTGGTTTTTAAACAACTGGCTCTCTTAACTTACTCATAGGTACTAATTATTTCCATTGCATGGCTGGAGTGATTCCCTTTTAATGCCTTTTAATTTTTTTAATTTTAATTTTAATTTTTTTCTGAGACAGGGCCTCACTTTGTCCCCCAGGCTGGAGTGCACCATCTCAGCTCACTTGAGCCTCGCCGTCTTGGGTTCATGTGATTCTCCCACCTCAGCCTTCTCAGTAACTGGGACTACAGGTGCGTCCCACCACACCTGGCTAATTTTTTTTTTTTTTTTTTTGAGGCGGAGTTTTGCTCTTGTTACCCAGGCTGGAGTGCAATGGCGCGATCTCGGCTCACCGCAACCTCCACCTCCTGGGTTCAGGCAATTCTCCTGCCTCAGCTCCTGAGTAGCTGGGATTACAGGCATGCGCCACCATGCCCAGCTAATTTTTTGTAGTTTTAGTAGAGACGGGGTTTCACCGTGTTGATCAGGATGGTCTCAATCTGTTGACCTCGTGATCCACCCGCCTCGGCCTCCCAAAGTGCTGGGATTACAGGCTTGAGCCACCGCGCCCGGCCTAATTTTTGTATTTTTTGTAGAGATGGGGTTTCACCATGTTGGCCAGGCTGGTCTAGAACTCTTGAGCTTAAGCGACCCACCCCCCTTAGCCTCCCAAAGTGCTAGAATTATAGGCGTGAGCCACTGCTCCTGGTCTCCCTGTTAATTCTTAGGCTTCTCTTCCTTTGGTTCTTTTTTGTTCCCCTTTATAGAAGCCATTGAGATTAGATGCCTCTCATAATGATGACCTTCTAGCCAAAACATAAGGTCGATGGCCCACACCAGAATGAGTATGGAGCATTCATGCTTCTCAGCTCTTGCTGTCCATGGCAAGATGGAGGCAAGATGGAGAGAGGGCCAAACCGTGTCCTCTCTCACCCACTCCTTCATGCACATAGGCTCAAGGATGACTGCCTTGCACCCTATCCCGACTTGACTCTTACTCATCAATGAGAAGCTGGTTTCTCTTTGTGACTGGATTATGGACCAGAAAACTTGAACCTGTGAAACTTGCTCCCTATCCTAAGCTCTGACTAAATAGCTGTGGAACCTACAGACACATTGGGTGGGGGGACAGCCCTGCATAGAGGCCACCTAGGCAATGGCCTGTTGTCCTATGGTGTTTACGAGCCACATTTAGGGGTGCAGAGGGCTTGCCTATTTGTGCTAGCCATGCAAGTAGGGCCTTGAAAAGGTAGATATTTTATTCTGGAGTTTGAGACTGTTAGACTAGAAGGGATTTGAATCTCTTATGTCAGATATCATGACATGAGCGATATCACGACATGGCATGTCATGTCAAATAAATAAGGTGACCACTTAGGATCAGGGAATGATCACTGATTTGGAGTCAGGAGGTCCAGGATTGAGCCCTAGTTTTATCAGCAACTAATCTGAATAACGTTGGATAAATCTGCCTCATTTTTCTGGGCTCCTAAAATAATAACTTCTTTACTTTTCACCGAAATGATTATAATTCATGTGAAAGCACTGATTTTCACTCACTGATCAGATGTTCTGATGGGCAGTTATATAATGACTTTGATGAATGTAATGGGAAACCAAATATGTAGTTATGGTAATTTGTTTGGTGGTCAAAACTGTTTCAAAATATGGGGGGAAAATAACGGAGGTTTGGTAGTTAAAAAGTTAGGAACAACTAGAATAGATGATACAGAAATCGCTTTGTTTTTTGAGACAGGATCTCACTCTGTTGCCCAGGTTGTAGTGCAGTGGTACGATCTCAGCTCACTGCAGCCTTGATCTCCTGGGCTCAAATGATCCTCCTGCATTAGCCTCCTGAGTAGCTGGGACTACAGGCGTGTGCCACCATGCCCAGCTAACATTAAATTTTTTTTTGTAGAGATATGGTTTTACTATGTTCACCAGGCTGGTCTCAAACTTCTGGCCTGAAGGGATCCTCCTGCCTCAGCCTCTCAAAGTGCTGAGATTATGGGCATGAGCCACCATGCTCAGCCTCAGAAAACCTTTCTAACTCTGACATTCTAGAATTCTTGACTTGCATTACCATTTCACAGGGGACGTGTTGAAGCCTGGGCAAGTGCCACGAGGTGGTGAGAGACTAGGGAAGGCAGGGTAGGGAAAGAGTGTTTACCAGGTGACTGCTATTTGTGACACGGCAAATTCATTCTCTCATTTGGTACTTACACCTATCCTATGAGGAATGTAACATTATTTTAATGATGGAGAAACAGGATCAGAGGGGTTAGTTTTGCATAGCTTACAAGTAGAATTTTACTTTAGTTTCAAGTCTACTGGTTTTTGAAACATGCATTCTTTTTCTGATACCATAACGTCTTTTCATCTAGAGATGTGGTAGCCAGCCTCCAAGATGGTCCCCAGGGACTCTTGCCTCCTGGTATTCCTGTCCTTGTATAGTCCCTATATTGAATAAGACTGAGATTTGTAACCAGTAGGATTTTGCAGAAATGATAGTGTGTGACTTTCAAGGCTCGGTCATAAAATGCATTTTGGCTTCTCCTTCGCTCTCTTGAATTGCTCTCTGTGGGAAGCCAGGTACCATGGCATGAGAATGACAAAGCAGCCCATGGAGAGGCCCACATGGGGAGGAACCAAGGCTTTCTGCCAACAACCAACACCTGTAAATATACTATCTTAAGAACTGTGATAGAATGAGTGTTTATGTCCCCTTGCAAATTCATATGTTGAAGTTCTGACCCTCAATGTGGCTATATTTGGAGATGGAGCTGCTAAGAAAGTAATTAAGGTTAAATGAGGTCATATGGGTGGGGCCCTGATCCAATAGGATTAGTGTCCTTATGAGAAGAGACACCAGAGAGCTTGTTCTCTCTCTCTCATCACTCACATGTAGGCACTGAGGAATGGCTGCATGAGGATGCAACAAGAAGGCAACCATTTACAACCCAGGAAGACAGCTCTCTCCTGACACTGAATTTGTTGGCATTTTGATCATGAATTTTAACTTCCAGTAAATAAATGTCTGTTATTTAAGTCACCCAGCCTGTGTCTTTTTGTTTTGAGATGGAGTCTTGCTTTGTCACCCAGGCTGGAGTGCAGTGGCCCGATCTTGGTTCACCACAACCTCGACCTCCAGGGTTCAAGCAATTCTTCTGTCTCAGCCTCCCAAGAAGCTGGGATCACAGGTGTGCACCACCATGCCCAGCTAATTTTTGTACTTTTAGGAGAGATGGGGTTTCACCATGTTGGCCAGACTGGTCTCGAACTCCTGACTTTGTGATCCTCCTGACTTTTTGATCCTCCTGCTTCGGCCTCCCAAAGTGCTGGGATTACAGGTGTGAGCCACTGTGCCTGGCATGGCTGTGTCATTTTATGACAGCCTGAGCTTACAGGCTAAAACAGAAGCAGATCCTTTAGCCCCAACCAAGCCTTCAGAGGACTGTAGCCCACCTTGGCTGCAAACTCAGGCATGATCTTGAGCCAGGAACATGTAGCTAAGCTGCTTCTGAATTCCTGACTCATAGAAATTGTGAAATAATAAATGTTGTTTTACTCCATTAAGTAGTGGTGGGGGGGATTTTTTTAAGTAGCAATAGATAACTGATGGAAGAAGTGAGGGAGAGGGTCATTTGTCCCTGTTTTTTTTTTTTTCCTTCTCTTTTTATTATTATTTTTTCTAAAGACGGGGTTTCACCATGTTGGTCACGCTGGTCTTGAACTCCTGACCTCAGGTGATCCGCCCGCCTTGGCCTCCAGAGTGCTTGGATTACAGGCATGAGCCACTACGCCCGGCCCATTTGTCCCTGTTGTAAAGCCTGTTGCCATTTTGTGTAACTGGAAGAAGGAAGTGTCATTTGTGAGTCTTTACCTTTTATCTGTGGGCTGGAGATGGTTTCTTCTTTCAGCTATACAAAATGGTGGAAAAATGTGAGGGAGAGATGCCCAGCTTTGCTCCATCGCACAGATAAAAATCCCACAAATGTGCTTCTTTCTTCCCAGAAAGCTTTGCTAAGCTTCCCCAGCAGCAGCACACATGGCTGCAGGCAAAACCTCCGTGGATATCAATCACTGCTTGGATACTTTTTCCAGGACGCGGCCTTTTACTTTGCTAAACAATTATTTTGGTTAGGATTTCTATTCAGTGGCTGAGGCTTGTGACCAAAATAACATTTAACAGCATTAGGTACAGAAACACCGAGGGATGCATTTACTCCCAGGAAACAGGAATCCCAGAGGTTAAAAGCCTAGGGCCAATTTATCAATTGCATTCCAAAACAAAACTCGGAGACACTTGGATAGGTGACCATCACAGAGTAGCCACAGCAGGGTGGAATATTCTGAGTAGTCTCAGGACATTATCAGATCTAACATTCAGTCATCCCAGTCCAGCAGAACACTTGAGTGTCAGAGCCAGAATATCTTAGAAGTCACCCAGGACAATCTCTTTATATCATGAATAAAGAAGAAATGAGGGCCAGGCGCAGTAGCTCACACCTGTAATTTTAGCACTTTGGGAGGCTAAGGTGGATGGATTACCTGAGGTCAGGAGTTCAAAAGCAGCCTGACCAACATGGTAAAACCCTGTCTCTACTAAAAATACAAAATTAGCCAGTCATGGTAGTGCATGCCTGTAATCCAGCTACTCAGGAGGCTGAGGCAGGAGAACCGCTTGAACCTGGGAGGCAGAGGTTGCAGTGAGCCGAGATGGAGCCATTGCATTCCAGCCTGGGCAACCACAGCGAAACTCTGTCTCAAACTGCACCTCCTGCCAAAAAACCTAAAATTGCCAGGTGTTGGTGGTAGGTGCCTATAATCCTAGCTACTTGGAAGGCTGAGGCAGGAGAATCACTTGAACCGGGGGTAGGGGTGGGGTGGGGTGGGGGTGGATGTTGCAGTGAGCCGAGATTGTGCCACTTTATTCTAGCCTGGGCGAAAGAGGAGTGAAACTCTGTCTCAAAAAAAAAAAGAAAAAAAAAAAAAAGAATAGTGAAGACCCAGAGTGAAGTCACTGACCTGGGTTCACAGCACGTAAGTGATGGAGCAGGATCCGGATGCTGGTCTCTGGATGCTAACTGCAAGTGCTTCCACTGCCCTTCAGCATTGGGGACAGAGTGGGGGACCATTTTCTTCTAAGTAATATTTTGGAACCAACCCAGTACTGCCCCATTGTCTTCCCCACAGCCATTTCTTTATTACATGATTTTTTCCTGCTCCTTCCAACCCGTTTTCTTCTGCCTGTTTTGGTCTCCCAGTTTCGGTCTCCCAGGCTTTCACATAGATTACTCAATCCACCTGAAAAATACTCTCTACTGCTTCACTCAAACTCCGACACCCGGCAAGCCTTTGTCAGGGCAGGAAGCTGGTGTAATGCAAAGTGCCCAGCTGCAGGGTTAGGTTGGGGCTCTAATATCGGCCACTGGTCTGCACTGGGATCTTAGGCAAGTCACGTACTGCCTCTCAGCCTCCAAGTGCCCTTCCAATTATAGTCTGCCATCCCATCAATCAGTGAAAGCAATCCTTTTTAATGAGTTACCCAGCTAACTCTCAGCTCCCCTAGATAATAGAATGCTGCAATCTTAATAAAATGCTTCTCTCCCGGAGAAGACTGTTCAACAGCTAGAACAGTCTAGAGAATTCAGGATTGGCGGAAGGTTTGAGTGTCAACCTCCTCCAATGCTAGAAGTCAGTCTTGGGGACTCCAGGGACCATGCTTCTCTGGCCTGATGCCTTTGCAGCCCTAGGTGGACCTGCTCTCCTCTCTGGGCCTCATTGCCTCCCCTTTTATTTTATTTTTTTGAGACAGAGTCTTGCTGTGTCACCCAGGCTGGAGTGCAGTGGCGCAGTCTCGGCTCACTGCAACCTTTGCCTCCCTGGTTCAAGCGATATTCCTGCTTTAGCCTCTGAGTAGCTGGGACTACAGGCGCGTGCCACCACACCCAGCTAATTTTTGTATTTTTGGTAGATGCGGGGTTTCACCATATTGACCAGGATGCTCTTGATTTCTTGACCTCGTGATCCGCCTGCCTCGGCCTCCCAAAGTGCTGGGATTACAAGTGTGAGCCACCGCACCTAGCCTGCCTCCCCCTTTAAAAGAGCACTGCTCGTTGTTTTCTCGTGTGTCATGCTGTCGGGTGTATTATTTTATTTTTGCAGTAGATCATAAAGCCAGGAGACTATTAGATTATTTACGGCCTCTAAATCAGGGCTAGTTCAGCTGTTGTCCTTATCTTGTGCTGGGTTAAACATGGGGGCTGTAGAACTAGACAGACCTGGGTTTGAAATCTGATTTGTCACTTCCTGGCTGTTGGACTTGGGCAAGTTTCTTCACCCTTCTGAGCTCCCGGTTGTTTTCATTTACAAAGGGTGGTGCTAGCGATACACAGAGGGCAAGGTACTGGTTACTATGATTGAATAAGATAATCGCATTGAGGGCTTCGATGGGGTGTAGCACAGAGAGAATGTTCCATGAATATTAGCTACGACCGTTGCTATTCCATGTCAAATGCATTGAACCCCTTTCTATGTGCCAGGAATTATGCTAGGCACTGGGGAGTCAAATACAAGGTCTCCCTTAAGAAGTTCATGAAGGAGTTGCTATGCAGGCTTAGTTCTAAGACATTTGGAAAATGTGGGAAAGGCCAAAGATCTGTCAAAGCATAAAAGAAATCGTTGTGCTTAAATTTGGATGTGTGTATGTTATTTAAAAAATACTTAAAACAGTGTTTGGAAAGCCCAGCAAAAACCAGTATCTCCCGGAAATGGCTTAACAGTTACTTGCAGTGAGAAGGTAAATACCGGCTTCCAGAAAGTGCTCAGAGTAGATGATGGAATTAGCCCACGTGGGAGGCTGCAGGCCACAAAGATGGAGCTACACTTGGCCCAGCGAGGGGGCAAGCCTGCACGTGACAGAAAGGAGGAGGGAGACACAGGCAGGGTGGGTGAGGAGGCTACAGTGTGTCTTCTCAGGTCTCCGGTGGGCGGGCAGCCCGGGTCCCCTCCAGGCAGCGTCTGAACGTGGGTAACATCTGAATGAGAACATGAGAACCTGTCACTTGCTGGTTGGAGTCAAGGAATGCATAAAATTGGTGTGCTGCGTCAGATTTAATTTATGTTAGCCTTCCTGTTTCAAACTTGGCATAATTATTTCACACTTAACAGAATAAGGGAGGGGCAACCGACACGTACAAGGCAGCGAGGTGGCGGGAGGCCCTGGGGACACACAGGAAGGGCGGCTTTCTGAGGATGGCTGTGATGCTTGAGTCTGCAGGGATGAGTAGGTGTTTTCCGTAATTCTCTGCCAATGCTCTCAGCCAATTAATAATTGTTGCTTTAAAGAAAATTTTTCAATTTCTAGCCAAAAGGAAGAAAAATGAAGAATTTATCAATTTTTTTTTATATCTACCACATTGGTGTTTTTTTAAGACCTTCTGCCTGATGATAATGATAATTTTATTTTTGTAACAAGCTAGTAAATGTTTGAAGAACCACAAAACAGACCCTGGTGGTAAGAGTTTATTTCAATAATCCCAGCTGGGCACAGTGGCTCAGCCTAGAATCCCAGCCCTTTGGGAGGCCAAGGCAGGAGGATCACCAAAGGTCAGGAGTTTGAGGCCAGCCTGGCTAACACGGTGTAACCCCATCTCTACTAAAATACAAAAATTAGCCGATCATGGTGGCATGTGCCTGTATTCCCAGCTACTCGAGAGGCTGAGGCAGGAGAATCACTTGAATCCAGGAGGCAAAGTTTGCAGTAAGCCAAGATTGCACCACTGCACTCCAGCCTGGGTGACAGAGCAAGACTCTGTCTCGAAAGAAAGAGAAAGAGAGAGAGAGAGAGAGAGAGGAAGGAAGGAAGGAAAGAAAGAAGAATTCATTTCAATGATCCAATTATACTCTGGACCTTTTCCTGAGAAGGTAAATAGATACTGACATTTTCAGAAGAACAATGCTTAGAAGCATGTTTTGCTACATGTCTTCACTGTACTTTTTAATGATTTCCTAAATGCTGGCTCAAATGGACGCAGTTAATTTCAAGGGAAAATCAGAGAGTGCAGCAGATCTGCAATGAGAAACTTGGGAAAGGAGCTGAATTATGCAGAATTATTTGGATTGGTTCAAGCTAGAGACAAGCCTCTGACTGACTTATTTCCTAAGATGTATAACGGCTTGGTCCTGCTTCCATTCTCTTCCTTTTGAAGCCTCTTCCTCTATACACATTTCAGGCATGAATTCTTCAAAGAAGGTGACGAGAAACTTGCCTTCCTATTTATTCATTGAAACAGGCAGCATTAGGTTTCTTTGGCTTTCCTTTGACAGCAGCACTGGAAAGGGGCAGGAAAGGCAGTTACTTGTCCAAAGGTGTGTACTAGGTGTGTACTGGGTGCCAACTAGGTGCCCAGCACTGAGCCTAGCCCTGGGCTCTGCCCAATGACATTTGTAAGAGCAGTGCTTTAAGGCTTGATTTCTAATCACAAGTTACTTATAATCTATTTAAGAGGGTAGAACTAAGATAGATGGAGCAAATAATTTAAACTGTTAAATATTTATCAAGCCCTCACCATGCACTAAACTAGTCATGCTCAGCCTGCATGTGAGAAGCACTGATTTTTTTTTTTTCTTTAAATGCAGAATGGGGTCAGGTGTGCTGGCTCATGCCTGTAATCCCAGCATTTTGGGAGGCCAGGGTGGGTGGATTACTTGAGCCCAGGAGTTTGAGACCAGCCTAGGCAACATGGTGAAACCCCATCTCTTAAAAAACAACAACAACAAAAAAATACAAAAATTAGCCAAGCATGGTGGCATGCACCTGCAGTACAAGCTACTTGGGAGGGTGGGACGGGAGGATTTCTTGAGCCCAGGAGACAGAAGTTGCGGTGAGCCAAGATTGCACCACAGCATTCCAGCCTGGGCAACAGAGCGAGATTCTGTCTCAAAAAATATCAACAAACAAACAAACAAAAGTACATACAGAATGACTGGGCCTCACCCCTCGGAACAGCAGTTCTCCAAGAGGAATTTTTGGACCAGCATCACCATCATCTGGTTACGTATTACACCTGCAGTTTCTTGGACCCAAACTCCCTGGGGGTAGATTACAGCAATCTGTCTTCACAAGCCCTGCAGGTGCTAACGATGCACTGGCCTTCAATTTGGAGAACCACTTGACTCAGTAGGCCTCATGTGCAATGTGAGGCTTTGAGCTCTGGAACACCTGAAAAGCTGCGCAGAGAACTTTGATGTACAGCCAGGATGAGAACCCCTGGCAACAGGAGAGATGCGAGATGCAGAGATCATGGCCCCAACATGAAGAAGCTCACAGGTTAGTGGACGAAGTTAAACCACATGCCGCTGAGTGCCACAGAAAAGCTCAGTCTAAGGGAAAGTTTCTGGAGGAGATAGAGCTCATTTTAGAGTTGAGCAGGATTCTAAAGAGCTGCAGGAAGATCTCTCAGAGAGACAGATGAGCAGAAGGGCCTGAGGCAGGAAAAAGTGGGAAGAGCAGACAGCGACTCAGCCTTGAAGAAAACATCCATTTATTCATTTAACAAACATATCCTGAGCGTCTACTCTTCAGCTGATTATTTATGATTTATAGCGCACCAGTTTCCAAAAAAGATTTGAGGTGGTTTATAGTGTTAAAACACATCCAAAACAGGAACATGAATAATGCAAATAGAACAGGGACCCATTAAAAGGAATTGGGAAGCTGGGCGCAGTGGCTCATGCCTGTAATCCCAGCACTTTGGGAGGCTGAGGTGGGCGGATCACCTGAGGTCAGGAGTTCCAGACCAGCCTTACCAACATGGGGAAACCCTATCTCTACTAAAAATGCAAAATTAGCCATACTTGGTGGCACATGCCTGTAATCCCAACTACTCAGGAGGCTGAGGCAGGAGAATCTCTTGAACCCGGGAGGCGGAGGTTGCGGTGAACCGAGATCGCGCCATTGCACTTCAGCCTGGGCAACAAGAGTGAGATTCCACCTCAAAAAAAAAAAAGGAAAAACAAGAAAATGCCACAGTTGGATCTTAAAGGGTCTTCAGTTGGAGAAATTTGTGTCCAGTTTGCTAGTCAGTGAGGCGAGACTGAAGGTGTTTCAGCAGGGAAGTAACATGGGGAAGTCATACTTTGGGAAGATTAATTTAGCAGACACATGTAGCATGGAGCAGAAAGACAGGCTCCAGGTAGAGAGACCACTTAGGAGGCTGAAGCCTGGTCTAGACTCCAGAGAAGTAAGCATGGCCTGAGCTGGCAATGGCAGGAGCGAGAGAAAGGAAGAGAGTTGAAAGAGACACTATGCAGCTGTAATCTATGACTTGCTACTCAAAGTATGGTCTGGGGACCAGTGGCAGCAGCAGGACCTGGGAGCTTGTTAGAAGGGTAAAACCTAGGCCAGGTGTGGTGGCTCATGTCTGTAATCCCAGGCCTTTGGGAGACTGAGACGGATGGATCACAAGGTCAGGAGTTCAAGGCCAGCCTGGCCAAGATGATGAAAGCCCATTTCTACTAAAAATACAAAAATTAGCTGTGTGCGGTGGTGGGCGCCTGTAATCCCAACTACTTGGGAGGCTGAGGCAGGAGAATTGCTTGACCCTGGGAAGCGGAGGTTGCAGTGAGCTGAGATCATGCCACTGCACTCTCACCTGGGCAACAGAGCAAGATTCCATCTTAAAAAAAAAAAAGTAGAACCTAGAGCCCCACTCAGATGCCTACAGAATGTGCATTTTGCCAAGAGCCTTCAGTAAAAGGAGAGAAGCATGGGCCACTAGGATCTGGCAACTAAGTATAGGGAGCAGGAGACAGAGAAGGTCCTAAGGTAATGTCAGATCTTTCAAGGATTGGATCATAGGAGTTAGAGGTAGAGTCAGAATTAATTTGCGTGGAGGCTGAGGACCAGACTAATGACCAGCTTATGGGCTCTGAGGCCAACAGCTAGAGGGAGAGGTTGGGAGCCAGAGTGTCTCTGCTTAAGTTTTGAATCTTTCCTACAAATCATTGTACAGTGGAGCCCCTTAATCACGTCATCTATAGATTCCCTCTGTAAAATGGAACAATGACAATATTGTCCATGTTTTGTTTTATTAAAAAAATCCAAATTAATTGACCAACTGTTTATTTTCCAATAATAGCAATGATAGTGATATTAATGACAACATGGTCTACCATTTATTTATTAGTGTTTGCTCTGTTCCAGGGCAAGTACTAAATAATTTGCTTCTATGAAAATCAATAGTTAAGTGCCTACCAAAAATTGTCCTTATCTGTTACATTTACCCCCCTTTATCTCAGATAATTGATCTATTTCTTTGTCTGTCTATCTTAATAGACTCCCCTTGGTTTTCCTAGTACCTAAAATAGGGCTTCACAATTAGTAGGAACTCATTTTTAAAAAACTTTTATTTTGTTTTTTGAGAGGAAGTCTTGCTCTGCCACTGAAGCTGGAGTGCAGTCGTGCGATCTCAGCTCACTGCAACCTCCGCCTGCCAGGTTCAAGCGATTCTCCCATCTCAGCCTCCCCAGTAGCTGGGATTACAGGTGCACACCACCATGCCTGGCTACTTTTTGCATTTTTAGTAGAGATGGGCTTTCTCCATGTTGGCCAGGCTGGTCTCAAACTCCTGACCTCAGTTGATCCACCCGTCTCGGCCTTCCAAAATGCTGGGATTACAGGCATGAGCCACTGTGCCTGGCCTGATTTTTTTTTTGTTTTAAATGAATGAAAAACCAATCAAGTGAGAGTAGCTAAATACATAGCACTTTAAATACATACCACTTTGGTGCATAGCACTGCACTTTTTTATGCATATATCTCGTGGGAAGAGATGAGCTTATCCATTTTCCTGTTCCCAGTCTGAACCTAGCATCAGCCTCAATAAAATAAGTGCTCAAAAACTTGAGATGAATACATGAATTTTTTAGTTTGCACTAATAGGTTTTTAAAACATGATAATAAACTCCTAGAGTTAGTAAAACTGACCTTAGAATCCTTGGAATTGAAACTAACCAAAGAATGTTATAACATAATCAAGCATATTTTAATATGTCCAAGAAATAAAGGATGTCATAACAGAAGGGTCATGATCTCTACAAAGTTCTAGAAAAAGAGCTGTAAAAATGTGATTTTGATAGTATCATTCCACATTGTGCATGGGACCAGCTATACTTCTGATAAAAATAGACACCTCTTCAGACCAGAGACAACTTCTCCAGTTTCTACCAGCCTGATGGAAGGATCCTCATATCCACCAGAGCATCTTCCGATCCGTCAGCTGCCCCCTGACGACAAGGCACCCCCCAGGAGGGAGTGTTCCAAACAAGTAGCTAACCTTGGCATAAACAGGCTGCTAAAAACAGCCTGAAAGTAGGAAGAAGTTTGAATTTCTAAAACCTTGAGCAATTTACTTGACCTATTACAACTTTAGTTTCCTCCTCTGTAAGATAGGAATGAAACTAATAGTTGTGACATGAAAACAACAAAATAGTGTATATGAAGGTCCGTGATCCAGTATCTGGTACCTACTGCATAATACTAATCCTCTAGCCCTGTTCCTGGCCATCGCTCCCCCCCATGCCCACATGTTCCTCTCACAGTTAACAAGGACATTATTATTTTTCTGCATTCTGGCAGGTGCACGCAGGCCCATGGTGTCCATGGTGACCATCTTAAAGTACTGATTCCCTGTGGCCTTAGCAGTTAGCAAGCTTTCTTCTTTTTAGCATCATTATTTTTCGTTTCCTGACTTGCTAGAAATTCACCCAGCCAGCTTCTAAAGCAGTGTTCTTTATACCCAGCCCAATGACTGTGGGGACCTTTCCTAAACTCTCCCTTAATCTTTCATCAGCCTAGGGACTAAGAGCATACAGGGTCTACCGAGGACAAGTGAGACCTAGTGCCCTCTCCCCAGGAAGACACCATGAGAAGCAACGTGATGTAGAGAGGGCAGACTTGCCACAGTCAGCAACCAGATTGGACTGTTAACACTGTCAAGCCATCTTTCATTTTCCCAAGTTCTGTTAAGGTTTTGCTACTTCCAGTATGCTTAAAACGGTCTTAACTTTCAAGAGAAAAATTTAAAATTCAATGGGCATAGATCTGAATTCTCTACTACAAAGCCATATGGACTCATCTGACATCAAAATGCCACTAAAAATTCATGATTTGCAGCCACAATCCTTCCATTCATTCCGCCTTCCAGCCTCCTTTCTGTATCTCGCTGCTTCTTACCTGGAAGACCTGAAGGGGGAGCAGTCGAGCCCAAGTTCTGGGAGACGAGTAGAGTTTGGAAGTAGGGAGGTTTCTAGCAGTTACTGCGGGCATCCCTACATCCAGGTGCCTCTTCTCCAACTTTATCTCTTTCGCCAAGCCCCAGGGCTACACCCTCTTCAGAGGGATTGACTATAAATGGTCATGGGGGAAGCAGCCAGAATGCCAAGAGCTGCAAGCCTGACAGAGCTTGTGTATCAGCCTGACAGCTTCAATAGCCCAGAGTCTGCTCCGTGGAATCCCAAACAGCCTTGTATCTTCCTCCCCAACCACAGACCGCCTGCTTGCCTCCTGGGCCTTGTTTAAACAAGATGAGAGCAGGCTGTGTTTGGACTAGAAGGCCAGTGACCCTTCCCCAGTGTGGGAGAACAGATCCGCAAGACATGGTGCAGCCTGGATGTGACTTGCTCTCTTGCTTTTGGGTCTTCCTGATTTTCAGAAACTGGGGGCCACAGGATTTCCACCATCTCAGAAGTCTGCTGCCAATAGGAGGATATAGTTCAGGTTCTGTTGCACAGGAGGGTGACTATGGTTGACAATAGTGTATTGTATATTTCAAAATAGCTAGAAGAGAGGGTTTTGAATGCTCTCACCACAAAGAAATGATACATGTTTGGGGCGACTGAAAATACTTATCACCCTGATTTGATCATTATATATCATATACATGCATTGAAACATCTCATTGCACCCCCTAAATATGTACAATTATTATGTGTCAATTAAAAACAAAATAAAACTTAGAAATCTGCTGCTAAAGATGAGAGTTGTCCTTGGCTAATGTGGATTGTTGTGTTCTGAGTGTAGTAATCAGTCACGACAGTTAACATTACTACATGTCAGACCTGGCACTAGGTACTTCGGGGTAATGGGCACATAGAGTGTTTAGCACAGTGCTTGGCACAGAGTAGGTACTTGATGAGTGACAGCGATTACTATCAATGATCTTATGGATTACCCTATCTTGAAGAGGTATTATTATCATCCTTTGTTTTAGGAAGCTAAGAAAACACATTCAGAGAAGCTCAACTTGTTCAAGGTTTGAAACCTTGATGCCATCCGGTTAGAAAGACAGATATCTTTTTAGTGAAGCTGGGCCAGTTTGGCTGCAGGGATAGTGCCGCAGCCTCCGTTCCATGCTCTACCTCTTATGCTACTGGCAAAGCAATGACCCTGCATTATAGCGCTAGCTCTGAATATGTCATCTCCTCACTTTGGGCTTGTGGTAGGAGTTGGAATTAATGACCTCAAAGGACTCTTCCAATCTAACCTTCTGTGACTTCAAGTTGAAGATCTCAAGGAAAGGGGAAGCTTTTCCCTAGTTGGGAATGTGCCTCCTTCCCTGTCCAGGAGAAAGCTTGTGTGGGTGAGGGAGAATTGTTGAATTCCTGAGAAGCAAATGGAGAGAGTACAGTCTCTCTTATCGGACCCAGGAAGGAAAGACAGAGAGACAGACAGACAGGCTAGTTAGCATAAATGATGTTTCCAGAAGCTGAAAGCTTGTTCTTAAACTGACGGAGGGATGCCAGCCTGCCATGGTCAACAACGGAAGTGGGACTGGAGAAATCCCATCCTAAGAATCTGAGCTGAAAAATGATCAGGGGTTGAACATCTGCCACCATCATTTCCTCTTTCCATGTTTATTCACTGCCTGTGCCTCCACCCCTACCCCAGGTCCACTAAGTGGCACATATGCTTTTTTCACGAAGCAGGCTGCAGAGGGAGGGCCATGTATCTGGCCAGGGCAGGGCTAGGACTGCAGCATCACACCCTGGAGCTGGGGCCACGGCCTCCAGCTTTGGCCAGACAGCATCTAGGGCAGCTACCTCCAATGGCTCTTCCCATCTGCATGTAGATTCCACTGCCTGTGTTTTGTGGCTTTTCTCTGAAAACCCTTTGTTCCTTCCAGATTTGGAAATAGCTGGGATAGTTGAGCAGGTTAGTTGGGAATGAGGCAGGGCTATTCTTGGGGAACGAGGAAGCCTTGGGGATGCTTTTCTTTTTGCCACTCAACTGCCTTGCAGTGTCCCCTGGGAGCAGGGTAGGACCGAATCAGCTAACCCCAATAGTCAGAACCCTCCAAAACCCATTCTTTCCTTGTCAAAAGTCACTTCCTCCAAGAAGTCCTCTACAATTGGATCCAGCAGCCCCTCTTACTTGTCCTGCCTCATCTCTGTGGAATTTACAAGGTTTGCACGCTGCTGATTATGTGAGGTGGACGCTGCATCTCAGGTTTTTACTTTTTGTTCTTCCGTCTCTGTATATTGCATTAGATTGGGAGTCCTTTAAGAACAAAATGTTCTTGGTCTTATTCCCCACAACCATCTTGCACCTGCTCTCCCTGGGTTATGCAGCATCTCCTCTGGGCTTCACATAGAATATGCTGCATACAAGCATTTGCTAGGGATTGGGGCATAGGAGAAGGTAGTGGGGAAACTCTGCTCTTCAGGGACCCATGAATATGAAAGACCACCATATGAAAGGGAGAGACAGCACAAAGCTCTGGTCCTCCAAAGGACCAAGTGTCTACTTTTGTGCTCTGAAAATGAGGTGTCGGGTCCCAGCTGGGGAATCCCTGGAGGCAATTCAGGCTGCCCAAAGCAGCTGGGCTCCAAAGGTCCAGGAGGAGGTGCAGAGGAAGAGATTTTGCTTTGGCTATGAGGGCCTCTGGGACTCCCAGAGGAATCCACAGGCCTCATATATATTTATGTGAACTTAAGACGCTAATGGCTGTTGAGGAGCCAAGAGCCCTGATGGGTTTGCAAGTAACTGGGCCTACTCTTAACACAGTTTTCTTTGTCTGCAAGGCTTTAGGTTCAAATAGCAGATCTGGGTTTGGGAGTGCAGCTGACATGGAAACCTGCCCAGGCCTATGGCAGAATCACAGTGGGCTCCGGGAAAAAGCTTCCACCCTGTTTTCATGGACAATACACTGAAGCCTAGGTCTGACTGAGGTCATCTTGTCCATCTTCCAGTCTCCAAGAAGGACAGTGTCCCAACCCTCTTAGATAGGGAGGTTTTGACTCCACTGCTAAGGCATCTCTCTTACCCCAGTTTTTCATCCATTGCAATGATAGTGTCAATAAAAAGAGTCAATCTTTGAAAAATATTTGAAAACATATATTCTGCGCCAAATAAGTGATCATGGCCCATGACACAGCCCTCAGGAGACCCTGAGAACATGTGCTCAAGTTGGCAGGGGCACAGCTTGGTTTTATCATTTTAGGATACATTTAAGATGTACATTGGTTTGGTCCAGAAAGGTGGGACAACTTGAAGCAGGGGAAGTTGGTGTTGAGGGGTTTGGGGGCTGCCTCCAAGTTATAGGTAGATTTAAATTTTTTCTGATTGGCAATTGGTTGAGTTTATCTAAAGAACTGGAATCAATAGAAGTGTCTGAGTTAAGGTAAGGAGTTGTAGAGACCAAGGTTCTTATTATGCAGATAAAGTCTCCAGGTACAGCTTCTGAGAGAATAGATTGTAAATTTCTTATCAGATTTAAAAAGGTGCGAGGCTCTTAGTGGATTCTCTCTTGGATAAGGCAAAAGGTCTGGAAAAGGGAAAGGAGATTCTCTACGGAATGTAGACTTTTAACCCCAAGAGATGACTTTGCAGGGCAATTTCAAGCTATGGCAAGCAAATATATTTGAGATTAAAATATTTTGATTTCCTTCATTATTTGTTATGTGATGTGCCAGAGACACGTTGGAAAGCAGGCCACGTTATACAGGGCTAAAAAAAATCCCTGTGATGAGGCTTTGTGGTTTGCAGAGCTAACTCCCCAGGTCCCTAAGGTAGTAATTTGGGCAAGAGAAGAAAAAAGGTCAGAGTTTAGTCCCTAACAACCTGTGGAAGTTCTTCCTTTTGGCTAACTTGAGTGTTGTGCTGCACATGGAGCCTGCTTTTTCTTGCTGCTGTGAGGCATAAAGATCAGACCCTTTGCTGCCATTAATACTCCCTGCTGCCTCCTTGGTCCCAGCTTAATAACCAGTTTCTTTATCTGTTCATCACGGGGAGAGGACTTTGTGCCAGACCCCGGGCATACCAAGATGAATGAGTCTCAGACTTCATCCTCGCGATCATATGGTCTTATGTGGGGAGACATTTGGATACGTTTATCACGACAGATTATGATATTTGTTAAAACCAGGATATGAGCAAAGTCTCTGGGCATCACAGCAAAAAGCAAGCAGCTCTGCTTAGGACTGATGGGCAAAATTTCCCAGAGGGGCTAACCTGTGAGCTTGGCCTTAAATGCCAAGTAAGCATTTCCCAGGTAGAAAAAATGGGGAAAGGGTGTCGTTCTAAGTAGAGGGAGGAACATGCATGAAGACCAGAAGATCTAAAAGGGTCTGGCCTGTGTGGGGAACAGCAAGTCATGCCAGGGAGTCTAAAGGTTTTCCTGGTTTAAAGACACCAAGTAGACAAAGTCTGCATTAAGGTAAGGGCTAGCTGGTCCCTTAGAGTACACAGAAGATAATCCTGGAGACAGCAGGTGGGGCTGGAAAGTGGGTGGGACTGGAGGGGGGATGGTAGTTGGGAGACTGTTCCCTCAGTTTTTTTCTTTTTCTTTCTTTTCTTTTTGAGTCAGAGTTTTTCTCTGTCACCCAAGCTGGAGTGCAGTGGCATGATCTTGGCTCACTGCAACTTCCACCTCTCGGGTTCAAGCAATTTCCCTGCCTCAACCTTCCAAGTATCCGGGATTACAGGCAGGTGTCACCACGCCCAGCTAATTTTTGTTTTCTAGTAGAGACAGGGTTTCGCCAGGCTGGTCTCAAACTCTTGAACTCAAATGATCCCCCCGCCTTGGCCTCCCAAAGTGCTGGGTTTACAGGCATGAGCCACTGCACCTGGTCTGTTGGGAGACTGTTGTACTAATTCAAGCAAGACAGAAAGCCATTTAAGGACAAGTGGCACTTAGACATTTAGACGTTTAAAGTAATACTTTAAAAATAAAAGTCATGCATACTTGTTATACAAAACTTGGATAATAAGGACAAAAATAATGAAGAAAGTAACAATCATCTGTGACGGCTCTGAACACTTCAGTGCAGATCTTTTTCCCAGTTTTTCTAAGCATTTATACATATTCACTGTAGAGATTTACTATATCGTATATACAATTCTGTACTCTTTTTTTTTAAACTCAGCATTACACCATGAACATTTATCCAAGTCATAAAATTTCTTTGTCATCTGTTTTACGAGCAGTGTTATATTTGATTATATAGATTCACAAATCATAATTTACTTAGCCCTTTCTTATTTATTTATTTATTTATTTGAGATGGAGTTTCGCTCTTGTTGCCCAGAGGGAGTTTTGCTCTTATGCCAGGCGTGATATGGGCTCACCACAGCCTCCACCTCCTGGGTTCAAGCGATTCTTCTTTCTCAGCCTCCTGAGTAGCTGGTATTACAGGCATCCACCACACGCGGCTAATTTTGTATTTTTTACTTAGAGACGGGGTTTCTCCACGTTGGCCAGACTGGTCTCGAACTCCTGACTTCAGGTGATCCGCCCACCTTGGCCTCCCAAAGTGCTGGGATTCCAGGTGTGAGCCACTGCGCCCAGCCAGCCCTTTCTTATTTTGAGATGTTTAGTTTGTGACAGTGTTTACACTGTAATAAACTTTATTTATTTATTTATTTTTTAGGCAAGGTTGCTCAGTCATCTAGGCTGCAGTGCAATGGCACCATTTTGTATCACTATAGCCTCAACCTCCTGAGCTCAGCAGATCCTCCCAGGTAGCTGGGACTATAGGTGTGAGCCACCATACCTGGCTAATTTTTTTTTTTTTTTTTTTGGTAGAGACAGAGTTCTGCCATGTTGCCCAGGCTGGTCTTGAACTCCTGTGCTCAAGCGATCCACCTGCCTTGGCTTCCCAAAGTGCTGGGATTATAGGTGTGAGCCGCCACGCCCAGCCAATAAACATTTTTGTACATTATATTTGATTATGTCCTTAGCATAGATTTCTAACAATGGAATTACCGACCTAAGGCTATGAATGGTTTCAAAATTCCTGAAGCTGACTTTTAAATGTTTTTTAAAGAGGTTCATGCTGTTTGCACCCTACTAATAATGTATGAGCACTTCTGGAGGGATATTTCTATAAGGGCTATAGTATTTTACTCGTCATCATTTTGCATGACACCTTTTCAGGATGCATGAGGTGTCACACCTTGCACCCTTAGATACAAACCCAGAGCTTCACTCTCAAGGTTAATATCTTCTTTTCCTAGACTTCCCCAGAATAATTATCAGTAAAAGCAGATATGGTTTGCTTTAACCTCTTGGAAAGAGCTCAGTTCTGGGACAGGATGGTAGGTAGGATCCCCTGTTGGGAATGAGCCAGTGCCAGCTGCGGTGCTGGTGTGACAGCACGCACAATTGACCGTGATATGAGACTGCTTTTCTATGGCTGGAGCCAGCACAGAGCGTGGGTTTTCTTGGAGAGTCCCTGTTCTATCCTGTTATTCCAAAAGTATTCTCATGCCAGTCAGACCGTAAAGCAGCTTCTATTTGTAAAGCACAGTCTTACATGAATGCATTCATGGACACATGTAGATGTGGGCTGACATTCCTTTTTATACATGCCAGATGGAAGTCTGCATGTAATAACCACAAAGGGATGATTGCATAGTGCCTGGCTCATTACAAAACATTTTAATGCATATGATCTCATCTTGAGAGTTGGGGTGATTAAGGAAAAGAGCACAGCCTTGGGAATAAGGTATAAAATATACTAGTTTGTGATTTGGCCAGGTTTCTTAATCTCTAAGGGCCTCATTCTCTTCCTCTGTAACATGGGAGTTAGGGTCCTTGTTTTGCAGATGAGGAGACTGAAGCTCAGGGATAAGTGACTTGCCTAAGATCACAGAGCTGATAAATAACAGCACTGTCCAGGATGCCCCACTCCTCCACCACATCAAAAAAATTCCAGGCCTGGGCTGAGCACTGTGGGTCACACCTGTAATCTCAACAATTTGGGAAGTCAAGGTGGGCAGATAGTTGAGCTCAGGAGTTCGAGACCAGCCTGGGCAACATGGTGAAATCTCATCTCTACAAAAAATCCAAAAAATTAGCCGGGGGTGGTGGTGCGTGCCTGTAGTCCCAGCTACTTGGGAGGCTGAGGTGGGAGGACCACCTGAGTCTGGGAAGTCGAGGCAGCAGTGAACTGTGGATCTTGCTACTGTACTCCAGCGTGGGCCACAGGGTGGGGCCCTGTTTCAAGAAAAGTTTTTTAAATAAAAAATAAAAATTCCAGGCTTTGAAATTTAAACTACTATGAACCTTAAGCTTTCCACCTTACACAGAGGCCAAGACATTGTCCTTCAGAGCGAGCTCTTCCTACACACAATTACATGCTCCTTCTACTACGCTGTGCTACCTCACATCTCCCTCCACATCCAGTTCTTTGGGAACAGGAAATAGTTTAAAAGTTTTCTGTTGCATACTGCATATAATAGGAAATTCCAATTGCTTCCTTCCTTCTGATTCAGGAAAGCAAGATGGTTAATGGGAAGGGTAGGTTAATGGTTAATAAAGGGTAGGCAAAGATCATCTGGACTAAGCCACATCCTATCCTGAATCTAGCTTCTCTTCGATCTGTACACTAAAGTGCTATCTCCCAAAATATAATATTTCACATCTAGGCCTGACATTGGGTCTCCTTGAGCTGTTTTGTTAAGCATTGAAAAATTAAATAAAAGAGTCTCCCACTTGCTGCCTCCTTCCGCCTTTGGAAGATGTGTCTGGTCTCTGGGGAGACTTTTGCAATAGTTGACCTTACTGGTCTATCCATCTTCTAAAGGCCCTTCTGTCTAGAGGCAGCAACCTAAGGTCCTTTATATGCTTTTTTGAGGCCCTGTGAATTTTCTTTAATCTAGAAATTAGGAAGCACTTAGAATTTTTAAAATGGTTATCTAAGGGTTGTTTAATTCATAACCCTGTTACTCAACCCAGCATTCTTTCCCTGGGTTTAAGCCATCTGGTATGTGCTCATTGTGAAACATAATAGTGGAATGTTAATGCCTGTACTTTGGAAGTACAGGCAAGGAACGACAGGAAAGGAGCTCTCTATTGCAAAAAGCGGTAGCTTTTCCTTTGTTTTTTAGAGACAAGATCACATTTCACCACCCTGGCTGGACTATGGTGGTGCAATCATGGCTTGCTACAGCCTCAAACTCCTGAGATCAAGTGATTCTCCTGCCTCAGTCCCTCCAGTAGCTGGGACTGCAGGCCTGCACCACCATGCCTGGCTTATTAAAAAAGTTTTTTTAAGAGATGGGGTGTATTAGTCAGCTTTCACAATGTTATAAAAACTTCCATACGACTGGATAATTTATAAAGAAAGGTTTAATTGACAGTTCTGCATGGCTGGAGAGGCCTCAGGAAACTTACAATCATGGTGGAAGGGGAAGCAGA
This sequence comes from Cebus imitator, assembly GCF_001604975.1. Lineage (NCBI taxonomy): Eukaryota > Metazoa > Chordata > Mammalia > Primates > Cebidae > Cebus > Cebus imitator. Next base: position 10,885,829 of record NW_016107343.1, read on the forward strand.
CACCTTCACAAGCCAGCAAGAGAGAGAAGAGCAAAGGAAGAACTTCTAAACACTTAGAAAACCATTAGAGCTCATGAGAACTCACTCACTATTATAAGAACAGCATGAGAGAAACTACCCTGTGATCCAATCATCTTCCTCCGTCAACATGTGGGGATTACACGTCCCTCCCTTGACAGGTGGGGATTACAAATCGAGATGAGATTTGGGCGAGGACACAGAGCCAAACAATATCACGACGTCTCACTACATCACCCAGGCTGGTGGGCTCAAGAGATCCTCTCTCCTCAGCCTCCTGAATAATTGGGACTACAGGTATGAGTCATCACGCTCAGCTTGCTTTTCCTTTATCTTTTATGCAAAAATACAGTTTGAAGTATTTTAGCTTTGACTCAATTATTATTTATTTGGGGCACTGCATTGGTTGACAAGGCTACAACCTTATGAGCGTCAGTGTCAACTGGAAGCAGAACTCAGTGGGTTCCATAGATTGAAGAAAACTTGAGAGGAAGGTATTTGTCATCTAGATCCTGCATAGAAGAGCTCACTCTGAAAGATCACATCCTGGCCTTTGCATCAGGTGGAAACTTGAAGATTCATAGAACTTTTGACTCCTGCAGCTGTGAAGTTACCTCAAGAAATCTTATTTTACTTAGTTACGGAGTGCCAGTGATTCCCTAGTACTACGCTATAAACTCATGCCACCGGTCCCTGACATTTTCATTGCTGCGCAGGAGAGTAAGAAAAAATGTAGACGATGTAATCTGCATGTGTGTAAAATGAGATATTATTAAAATACTTAGAATAGTGCCTAGTATACATTTAGCACTCACTAAGTGTTAGCTATTGGAGACAGAGAGCTGTCTGTGAATGCTTGCCAAATGCCTTTTTGGTTTTTTTTTTGAAATTTGGCTTCTTTTTGGGAATAATTTTAACAGTAGGATGGTAGTTTGTATTTTTGTTTAAAAGTACAGTCAATAATATTTTAAAAGTGAGCCCCTGATTTTGTGCCCAAATTTATTTTTGAAATTCCACTAGCTCCTGAAATAAAAAGATTTGAGAAACACTAATCTAGGCATGTCTATATTTGAAATCACATTTTGTCGGATTTATAAAGATTCTTCTTTGAGTGACCTACGGGAGCTTAACCATTTGGGCCTTTCTGCGTTTGTTCAAGGAATGAATATCTCTGGAAGGAGAAATGGCAGGATGGTGGCCCACAGGCACTGCTACTCCATAGATTTCCTTTGAAGGCTGAGACTGAGCCAATGGAACTGTAGTTGCTGAGATTCCACCCCCATGCTGGTAACTATTCCCTTCCACTTTGAATGCCTGTTCTCTCCTGGCTCCTAAGCACCTGCTGGGTCTGTTGAATATGGGAGCTGTATCTCCCCCAGAAGCAGCCTTACCAGTGACAACCTGTCAAGCAGAGCCTTACCTTTGCTGAGAGTTAACAGTGCACTATGTGAGGGCAACAGTGGATGCATCTCCCTGGCTGTTTATACTACACACAGGGAATCACCATTCTGGGTGTCATATACTAATACTTCATATGTGGCATGTGGTGTGAGAGACACCAGGGTACTGCTATGCTCAGGTCTAAGTCCTGCCCTGAGGTTTAGGACAAGTTGGATCATTCATTTGTCCATTCAACAAGTATCCACTGGATGCCACATGTTAAACGCTGCAGAGGATGCAAAGAAGAATCAGATCAGGCTGGGCGTGGTGGCTCATGCCTATAATCCCAGCAGTTTGGGAGGCCAAGGCAGGCAGATCGCTTGAGGTCAGGAGTTTGAGACTAGCCTAATCAGCATGGTGAAACCCCGTCTCTACTAAAAATACAAAATTATCTGGGTGTGGTGGTACATGCCTGTAGTCCTAGCTACTTGGAAGGTTGAGGCAGGAAAATCACTTGAACCCGAGAGGCAGAGGTTGCAGTGAGCCGAGATCATGCCACTGCACTCCAGCCTGGGTGGCAGAGCAAGACTTCGTCTCAAAAAAAAAAAAAAAAAAAAAAGTCAGATCAGAACCATGCCTTCAGAGAGCTTATAATCTAGAAAGTGAAAGAAGACGTGGTGAATAATCACATTTTGAAGGGTAGCAGGTGATTGTTGCCATATCAGAAAGTTCATGGGAGTTTAGAGTAGACAGAGATTACTTTGATGGAGGGGAATACAGACAGTCTTAGGGTAAAGATGGTACTTGGGCCATTTAAAGGCAGTCCTAGAGCAGGCTTCTGTCTGAATTCAGAGCCCTTCCCTCAAAATCCTCACTACTTTGGGGTATTTTTGTTCCTTTGATGCAGTGTGTATTTGAGAGGTGGGGTCTTGGGAAGCAAAAGTGAGGGAACAGGAAACAGATAGGCGTGTGAGAGATGCACATTGGCCCTGTGTCTCCTGGCTCCTGAGCATCTTCTTGGAGGCTCTGGTGGGTCACTTCATCCTTGCTGAATCAGGACCTTCAGCTGGAGGACCAACCCCCTTGGGTTACATTTACTTCATCTTTCAGCTCCAAGAACGTAATGGTAAATTTATCATTGAGCTCACATGAAGGGCTCATGGGAATCTGGAAAAGCCAAACAGGGCTGTAAATGTGGATTCTGGGCCTCAAGATCAAAACAAATCATCAAACCACAAAGCAGTATGGGCATCTAGAAGCAAAGGGAGGGTGACGGGTCCTCTACAGTCTGGACTACAGCTGAGCCTTGGGCCGAAACCTTCTCAAGGCTGGCCAGGTATCAGAGGTGGGTTTTCATCCTCCCTCCTGAGTCCTTTTACTGTCCCCTCCATGATGATCGGAACCTCAAAAACTCATTGCTAGAGATGCCACCTTGTTTTTTTTTTGAGACAGAGTCTCACTCTGTTGCCCAGGCTGGAGTGCAGTGGTGTGATCTCATCTCACTGCAACCTCCACTTCCCAGGTTCAAGCAATTCTCCTGCCTCAGCCTCCTGAGTAGCTGGAATTACAGGCATGTGCCACCATGCCCAGCTAATTTTTGTAGTTTTAGCAGAGACGAGGTTTTGCCTACTTGGCCAGGCTGGTTTCGAACTCCTGACCTCAAGTGATCCACTCACCTTGGCCTCCCAAAGTGCTGGGATTATAGGCGTGAGCCACTGTGCCTGGCCTTTAGATGCCATTTTGGGGGGGTTTATGACACATGTTTAAAACATCTTGATTGTGGTGATGTTTCATGGGCGTATATGAAACTCAACCAACTATATAGTTTAAATACGTGCAGTTCATTGTATTTTAATTATATTCCAACAAATCTTGTTTTTATTTATTTTTATTTACTTATTTTATTATTGTATTTTTTTTAACATGGAGTCTCACTCTGTTGCCCAGGCTGGAGTGCAGTGGCACGATCTTGGCTCACTGCAACCTCCGTCTCCCAGGTTCAAATGATACTCCTGCCTCAGCCTCCTGAGTAGCTGAGATTGCAGGCACTCGCCTCCATGCCCAGCTATTTTTTTTTTTTTTTTTTGTATTTTTAGTAGAGATGAGGTGTCATCATGTTGACCAGGCTGGTCTTGAACTCCTGACCTCGGGTGATCCACCTGCCTTGGCCTCCTAAAGTGCTGGGATTGCAGGCATGAGCCACCGTGCCTGGCCCAAATCTTGTTTTTAAAAAGTGTACCTAGAATTGGTGTCAATGACCCCCACAGGGTGATGGGCTCCATAGCTCAGGCCCTACTCCCCTGCCCAGATTAAACTCCCCTGAAGAGCCCCCTTTCGTGCTAAGTCATACTGTAGGAGAGGTCAACTGTGCCAACACAAGAAAGATAGTTCAAATGGGAGAATATCCAAGTGTGCATCATTTCTCACTTGAATTTCCATTGGCTTCATTCCATGTCTTCACTCTAGCATTTTTCTCATTTTCACAGTCAGAGACCCAAGCTGAATTCTAGCTTTTTGACAGTCACTAATTGAGTGCCATTGGACAAATTGCTTCTCTGAGTTTCAGCAGTTTGCTCATCTATAGGATGGAGTTATTTGATGGTTGTTATGGACATTAACGGAGTCTACATATTCAGTGCCTGGGACATAACACGACCTCGATTCATGATGGTCAGCATTCTGTGACAACTAGAAAGGAAGGTTAAAGGGATAGGAGTGTTTCATGTGGAAAAGAGAAGAGCAGGATCAGAGATGCAAATGAAAGGACTCTTTCTACTCAATGGGATTTTGAGTAGCAGGAGGGTGTGTGGCCGGCCCTGGTGTCTTAGAAAGGACATGGACTCTGACGCTTACAGGCCCTTTATCTTTGGGCAAGTTATTTAAACCCTCTGAGCCTCAGTTTATGTATTGGTAGAATGAGGATTGGTGCCATGTACTTCAGGATGTGATTGTGTTACAGGAGGTGTCACATATATGAAACTGGCTAGTACAGTGCCTGTTGCAGATAAATAAAAAAAAATTATTTAGGGATGGTGTCTTCCCATGTTTCTCAAGCTGATCTCCAACTCTTGGCCTCAAGTCATCTTCCTGCCTCTGTCTCCCAAACTGCTGGGATTAGCAAACGTGAGCCACTACACCCAGCCTGATAAATGTTTTAAAAATATCACTTTATAAATGGAGGACCCTGGTCTTGTAAGGCAGTTATGGCCACTCCTAATCTTTGTTGCCTTGGTTGGTGGCAGATGCCAGGAAGGGAAACTCCAGTTCAGAGTAGAGAGTCCTTTCTCGTGGAAGGAGCTGCCTGAGAGTGGAAAGGGCTTTGCAAGTATTGAGCTTCCTGTTGTTTGCTCAAATGGAGGATGCATGATAATCTTTCAGAAATGGATTTCTATTGGGTGGAAGGTGGGACAGAGAGATTGTAAAAGTTTCCAACAGGTCTAACTCTAATCTCCTGTGTCAGAAAGAAAGGAACAAGGAAGGCTGGGGAAGGGTGGAGGCCGCAAAAATTTGCTGATACTGATGACAACAAATACTGTAATGGTAAACCCTGCAGCCGCTAGAGGGGTCTTGTTCATGAGGCAGAGAGAGTGGAGATTATATACCTCAGTGTTTGCTCTAGGAGGGGGTTTGGAAATTCTGGGGAAACCACCCTTGTCTCTCGAAACAAGAACTGTTGTGCCCTGCAATGGAAAGGCCTAGTGGCAACGAAGTACCAGTGATCTGCAGGGGGCGGAGGCCAGTGTCCTGGGCCCCCTTTGCAATTACCAATTCAAGATGTAAGCATGCCTTAAAATCCGTGGGCTTGCTGAGGGTTCAAAGAGCTTTGGGCTGGGAGCCAGGCCCCTTGGCTGGAGTCCCAACTCTGCCACTAACTAGCTTTATAGTTTAAGGAAAGCCACCCTAACTTCGCTGAGCCTCTGTTTCTCTCCTTTCCTCCCTCCCTTTCTTCCTGAGAGGCTTCTTCCATGGACCAGCAACACTAGCTAGGAACTGATTGGAAATTCAGAGTCCTACGTCCTACCCTAGACTTAAGTCAGAACTTGCATCTTTAATGACAAGTAAATTCTAAAACTCTGAGAAGCACGGGCTCAGATGGCTTGAATAACATTAATTTGTGGCACCAGCTCTAAAGTCAGACTGCCTGCGTTCAAATTTAGACTTCATTGCTTACTAGCTGTGTAACCTTCAGTGAGTACGTGAGCATCTCTGTATCAGGCACTCCTCTAAGCACTAAGGATGCAGAAGTAAATGAAGTAAGCGGTATGCACAAAGCTATTGCAGAGCCTTTTGCAGAGACAGGCAGTAAATGAGTACATGGCACATTCGGTCTACTGTGTGTGTTTCCCACAAAGCTCATATGTTGAAATCCTAACCTTCAAGATGCTGGAATTTGGAGGTGGGGCCTGAGCAGAGCCTTAGAAAAGAAGCCCCACAGAGCTCCCTTACTCCTTCCGCAGTGTGGCTGTCTGTCTATGAATGAGGAAGCAGGCCCTCACCAGACACCAAATCTGTGTACCTTGCTCTTGGACTTCCCAGCCTCCAGAACTGTGAGGAATAAATTTCTGTTGTTTATAAGTCACCCAGTCGATAGTAATTTGTAAAGCAGCCTGAGCAGACAAAGACAGAAATGCATAGCATTATAAAAAAGAGAGTGATAAGTGTTAGGGAGAAAATATAACAAGGCAAAGTGACAGCAGAGGGCCTGGTTAACTGGGGCAGGCGAGGGTTTCAGGAAAGCGCTCACTGCCGTGGTGTTTGTACTGAAACCTGAAAGGCAGGCAGCCAGCCTTGTAGCCATCTGGGGAAAGAGCATTCCTGGGGCAGGGAAAAACAAGTGCAAAGACTCAGACAGAAACCACTTTGGCATCTTCAAGGGCAGAGGCTTGGGAAGTCAGACTGCATGGGAAGCTGGATGCCTGGGAGAAGGTCTCTATTCTTAGTGATGGGAAAGCCCTGGGGGCAGAGCCAGCAGCAGCAGGGAGACTGGGGGCCCAGCGTGTGTGTAGGTGAGAGGGTCTCTGCCTCCAACGTCAGAGTCAAGAGCATCAGCTTACACTGCCTGCAGGGGAAAGAGCAATGCGCAGTCCAGTCTATGGCTCCCCACAGAGGAATACCGCAGAGCTCGACCTCTGCAGCAGAGAGGGAACCTACACCTTCTCCCTTCCAGTCTCTCCTCGGGCAGGGTGAAAACTGAGACCCAGAAGGTGAGTTGCTCAGTCAGTTCCCAACACCGCCACACAGCCTGAGGAGGTCCCCAAATTGGCTTATAAACTATGAATGTGTATTTCCATTCAATTTCACAACTGTCTCCACCCTGCCCCCATGCGTCCTTTCCCCTTCTCTCTTCCTGGGTCCCAAGCTCTCTGCAGCTCCTGCCCTCGCTCACCCCAATGCAACGCCCTCAAGCGCTTCCTTTCACCTCATGGTAGATATTCTTGCTCCACTGTGAGCCGAAGTTAACTTCTTCCAGCTTCCTTACTACCTTTTCCCAAAACTTTTGTTTCACTTATTATCTGTATCAAACATGTTGGCAATGAATTCCATTCGGTCTGACTTTGTTCCCCAGTTTCTCTCCTCTGTCAATCTGGTCCCCAGCCAGGCTCTCGGGTCATGTATGGCACTGTCTCCACTCACGGCACCAGGCAAGGGAGTCGCCCTGCAAGTGAAATCTGTATTTTCTTCTAAGATCCACCCCCAACCGAGCCCTTTGGGATCCCAGGGAAAACAACACACACAGAAGAAATTGTTATAAAACCCATTTATAACAATTGGGGTTTCACCATGTTGGCCAGGCTGGTCAAACCTAGGTCAGAAACATTTCACCCCATTCTGAGAAAGTGACAATTTGATTTCCTGTTGTCTGGGTGGGATTAATATCACAGCAGATATCAGCTTTGTCTGAAACAGCTCCAACTGAACGGATGAACACATTCATCTCCAGTCCTGCCTGTCATTTCCTCCCCTGGGCTGCCCTTATTTTGGGCTCCCTACTGGGCATGTGACTTGGAATAGAGAGAAAGTTGAAGAAACTCACAAATGTGGGTTATGCTTCTTTTAGTTCAAGGCTGCTCTGCAATCCTGCCAATACAAATGTCTTTTCCTACCTTGCTTGGTGCCTGTTATTTTAACATCTGACAGTCTGGTTTTAGAGCAAAAACATTAACAAAAGATGACACTCAGCACCCATTTAAAATACTTAAACAATGGCTTTGACCCAGGATGACCCACAGCACCAATTTAAAAGACTGAACAATTGCTTTGACCTAGGTTTGCTTTGAGATAAGCAGAGGCCCTAGAGAAGTTGTGGAAGCATCCTATGAAGAGCTGGCCAACCCGGAGCACAGATTCCATCCTTGCCGCTTCCATCCAAGCGAGGTTATCACCACAGGGTAGGACAAGCCGGGTAACCAGGAATAACTCGGTTGCAAATCTGGGTTAGATTCCTGCGGCAGGGAAGGGACCTACAAATTCTTTCTTCTGATCTCTCCTTGGGCAGGGTGAAAACTGAGACCTAGATTCACAGCCAGGCATCAAACAGGAAGACATGTAGTCTTAGAATACCTCTTTGGTGACCTAATTATTTCTTCAATTGTAACTATTGAGAGTCTACTCTTCACCAAGCATGGCTCCTATTACATGCTTTACCCTCTGGACGTTGATTTCCCTTCTCTTAATCCTTAGGCCCAAAAGCACATGCTGCCACTGTCCTCATACACAGTCTGGTTTGTTTGCTGTCCTCTGTGACACTCCAGCCTGTCCTTGGCAAAAGGGTGTAGGCCACTGAATCCAGAAAACTCCAAAGCTTTCATAAGAACATCATCATTTCAAAGACAGAAGAAAGGCTAACTGTGAAATCACTCAGTGCCCATGCACCTGACCCAGCAGCCAGGCACCCTCCAGCCTTTCATTCCACTTGGGCTGAATGTGGACCCTTAACTTCTTTCTTCCTCAGTTTATAAACCTAGGTTTTTTTTGTGTCAATGTGCATCACCTGAGGTATATAGCAAAGCCATAACATATAAGATGCAAGCTTAGAAAAGGATGTCACCTCTCCCAGGTCAGACGATTCAGGTATGAATCTTCATTTCCATAACTTCTGTCAAATGTGCCTTAAGTACTTGCTCTTCCAAAATGTTTTTTCCCTTCCATGGGGATCTTGCTAAAATGTACATTCTGGATCAGGGGATCTGGGTGAGGCCTGAGATCGCTGCATTTCCAACAAACTCCCTGGGGAAACTACTGCTGCTAGTCTGAGGGTCATTCTTTTTTTTTTTTCTTTTTTTGAGATGGAGTCTTGCTCTGTTGCCCAGGCTGGAGTGTAGTGGCAGGATCTTGGCTCACTGCAACCTGTATCGCCTGGGTTCAAGCGATTCTCTTGTCTCAGCCTCCTGAGTAGCTGGAATTACAGACACCCGCCATTATGCCTGGCTAATTTTTGTATTTTTTAGTAAAGATGGAGTTTCACCATGTTGGCCAGACTGGTCTTGAACTCCTGACCTCAAGTGATTCACCTACCTAGGCCTCCCAAAGTGCTGGGATTACAGGTGTAAGCCACTGCACCTGGCCTGATGGTCACTTTTTGAGTAGCAAGATACTCTACTACTAGGGTGACCAACTAAATGGCTTTGTTGGGACTGTCCCAATTTTAGCACTGAGAATCCTGCATTCCATATCCTGAGGAACCTGCAGGACATGGGCAAACAGGATGGTTGGTCACCGTATGCATGAAACAAATTTCAAGCCTCCCAGAGGAGATAGCATTACCTGGCAACCATCTTTCAGGGAACGCTCACTGAATGCCCCCACAATGGTCTGGGGTGGAGACGAGACACAGAGCCATAAGCCAGCACGGAGCCCTGCTAAGCTTGGTGGGGTGTGGCTGCCACTCATAATGGGGGTCCTGGTCATGTGGGCCAGTAGGATGAGTAATGATTCGGGTGCCAGAAGACCTGGCTTCTAGTTTTGATTTGACTAAGTAGCTGTGGTAACATCAGAAAAATTTCTTAACCTCTCTGATCCTCATCTGCAAAATGAAGGCTGACATCTGTCTCACAATGTTGTCTTAAGATTAAATGTGCTAACATAGAGACAGGCACTCAGCCTCATAATCATATTTTTATTAAATAATTAATTAATTTTTTTGAGACTGGGTCTCGCTCTCTCACCCAGGCTGGAGTGCAGTGGTGAGATATTGACTCACTGCAACCTCTGCCTCCCAGGTTCAAGCAATTCTCCTGCCTCAGCCTCCTGAGTAGCTGGGACTACAGGCATGTGCCACCACACTCAGCTAATTTTTTTTATTTTTAGTAGAGACAAGGTCTCGCCATGTTGGCCAGGCTAGTCCCAAACTCCTGTCCTCAGGAGATCCACCCACCTCGGCCTCCCAAAATGCTGGAATTACAGGCATAATTCAGGCCAAAATCATATTTTAAAAGTCCCACCAAAACTTCCTGTGTTCATTGGTTGACTTGTGTTTCTTCTGCTCATGCTGCCTCAGTGATACTGAGGCAAAGTTAGTGATGAGCAGGATGAACCTACTGAGGTGGAAGCAAAAGAGGAAAGGAGAGGAAGAGGGCCTTAGACTCTATGCACCATGGAAGGAGGTCCTGAATTGGCTAAGAGCCCATTCATGACTCTTGCCATTCTCCCCAGAGGACCTAAAACGGCCAAAGGAGTCAGTTAGCATTGCTGGAAAAGGGCTTTGACTATGAATAAGGTTAAAGTTCAAAATAAAGCTGAAAGGACTGGCGCGGTAGCTCACGCCTGTAATCCCAGCACTTTGGGAGGCCGAGGTGGGTGGATCACGAGGTCAGGAGTTCAAGACCAGCCCGCCAACATAGTGAAACCCTGTCTCTACTAAAAATACAAAAATTAGCTGGGTGTGGTGGCACGCACCTGTAATCCCAGCTACTTGGGAGGCTGAGGCAGGAGAATCGCTTGAACCCAGGAGGCGGAGGTTGTGGTGAGCAGAGATTGTGCTACTGCACTCCAGCCGAGGCTACAGGCCGAGACTCAGTCTCAAAAAAATAAAAATAAAATAAAAAATAAAACTGAAAGGAGGGGCCACATGTCCTGAAAATTACTAAGTGAAAAGTGAACCCCTTCCCCTGGAAGGGGATTTTACATGCATTCACTTGCGCATTCATGCTTTTGTTTGTTCCCTCATTCATTCATTTTGCAAGAATCTAACATGTGCCAGCTGCTCGCTGGGCTTGGTATTCCTGACAACATAACACTATTCCCTGCTCTCAGTCACCAGGAAGACAGAGAACCCCCAACTGTACTATAAGATGCCACAAGCTATTCTAAAGGTGTGGACAAGGTGCTCTGGGAGCTCAGAGGGGCGACCACACTCTGCCTGGAGAGTGAAGGAAGCCTCTGTAGATGAGGCAGTGGATGGGAAGGAGCTGGTCAGACCAGAAGTGGTGAAGAGGTAGCTGGAATTACAGGGGATGGAATTACAGTGTGGAGGTCTTCAAGAGCAGGGTAGGGGACCAGGGGACAAAGCACCACCATTAGCTTAGGCCAAGGAGAGCAAAGGCTTTCAGGAGTGGGTCTCTCGAAAAGGTTGTGGGTGAGAATTTGGGTGAGTGGGGAAGGGAGAAAGGAAAACGGGCAATACAGGAAGGAAGGATGAGCTTGACAAGTTCACACTGGTCTTGGTTCTCTCTCTGTCTGTCTCCTTAAGAGCGGGCCAATTTGGCACAGGGGGAGAGAGAGAGCGAGCCAGCAGGAGGAAGGTCAGGCTGAGGCAGCAGCAGGTGGGGACGGTCACCTGCATTCCTCAGGACTTGGGAAGCTGCAGGGCTCCAGGAACAGGGTGTGAGAGGCAGTGGAGCAGAGAAGGAGGCTGTGGAGAGGTGGCCTCGTTTCCGGCCTCCCCTCCTTGGGGGTGGAGCGGAGGCAAGGCGGAGCTGGCTGCCCTTCTCTATGAGTGGGAGTAGAATGGGGTAGAGCTCCCCCAGGGGAAGGCAGATGGGGACCAGGTTTCCGCTGAAAACCCAGACTCCACCTGCCTGGCCCAGGACTTCATTCTGAGTGGGAATTCTAGGCTCATAGGAATCTGGGACATCAGTTTAGCCCTCTTTAGTGAGGAGAAAAATCGCAGTTTGCTGTTCAGGTCAGTGGGAAGAAAAAAAAAAACAACAGATTTTTCTTCTCACCTTGAGGTTTTCCTTTCCTCCTATTTTAAAAGAAAACGTAATTCAACACATCTTGGATTCGGGTGTGGGGCTCTTTGGAGTCTAATTTTGGTCAGGACAAATGACTGCCTGGAGACTGGGGGATGAGGAACTTGCAGCTCCTCGTTAGGCCAAAGCCCCACAGGCCAGGCCTCCCAGGGGCCTTCCGTCTGTCTGTGTGTCACTGTACCTATGTGACCTGACTGCCTTGTCAAGCCTGCTTCCCAGATCAGTGCTGAAGAGGGCAAACTTTGCTCATGTGTGCTGTTTTGCTCTATTCAAGCTGTACAGCCTAGGATGGAATACCTTACCTTTTATGTCTCACTTTTGTATCCTGTAATATAGGGACAATAATACCAATCTCACAGGTTGTTGTAAGGATATAAGAAATCACTTGTCTGGAAGTCCCTAGCACAATGCCTAGTCCATAGTACTTGCTCAATTAAACATTGCTTAACACTGAAAGCAGAAATGAACCAACCACTTATGTGCCCAGGCTGAGGCAGCCTAAATTGGCAAAGGCACTCGGGGGCATGGAGTCAAGAGGTTAGAGTCCAGGAAAAGAAGACTCACAGCTGTGATATGCCAAGCAGCATAGAAGGGCACCTCTTGCCTAGGGCTAAATAACACAAAAAGTTGCTCTCCCAGACCATCTGTGGAGAGTTGGGGCACAGATAATCTGTGAGACTCTTTTTCTCTTTTCTTTGAGATAGAGTCTTGCTCTGTCATCCAGGCTGGAGTGCAGTGGTGCAATCTCGACTCACTGCTGCAAACTCCGTCTCCCAGGTTGAAACGATTCTCCTGCTTCAGCCTTCTAAGTAGCTGGGATTGCAGGTGTGTGCCAACACACCCAGCTAATTTTTATGATTTTAGTAGAGATGGGGTTTCACCATGTTGGCCAGGCTGGTCTTGAGCTCCTGACTTCCAGTGATCTACCCACCTCGGCCTCCCAAAGTGCTGGGATTACAGGCGTGAACCACGGAGCCCGGCCAGAATCTGTGAGCCTTTTGTCGACCTGGAGCAGGGCAATATTCCCCAAAGGACATTAGGGACTTGCCTGTAGGGTGAGGAACCACAATGGCTGAAACCCCGAATGCTGGCGCTGATGGCTTAGTGGCCGCTGACTTCAAGCAGACCCTCCAAATCTCTCCCAGAAAGGAAACTCATGATAATAACAACAGACATTCATTTACTATTTATTACATATCAAGTAGAGTGTTAAAACTCTTCTGCATCACCTCATGTAATCTTCGCACACGTACAACAACAACAACAAAAAAACACAAAAAACAAAAAACCCTGTGACATTGTTACTAGATGCAATGGCTGATGAGAAAACTAAGGTTAGGGAGGTGAAGTAACTTGCCCAAGGTCACACAATTTTGGAGTAGCCATGCCTGGCTTCCAGCAGCGTCTGGGGACCCTAGGGGCCAATTCTTTTAGCGGTTGCTCCACGGCTGGTCTACGTGGAAGCCGTGTGTGCCTTCCCTGCTGTTCCCTTGAAGAGTGATTGAAAATAATTGAACTGTCATTGGAAGTAATGAGAAGTGACAGAGGTTGGGTTAGGAGGCTTATTGCTCCGAGTCTGAACGATCCCCACAAACCCAAGCCTAAATTTAAACAATGAAGTCACAAAGCCATTTCCCTCCCAGGGATTTCATTTTTCCTCTTTTCTTCCCCACCAAGAAAAGAAGTATAACTATATTGGGCTGAGTCTCTGTTTAGTGCAGTGGCTTTCTCCTGGAGCAGAAAATTTGTCTTTGGCTTGATCCTATTCACTGTCCACGTGGGGTAATACCATGCAAACCTGGGGTGAATAGATGGCCATTCTTAATTAAGAAATCCAAATTCATGGGTGCATTTCTTTTTCTTTCCTTTTTAAAGAAAATACCCCATGAGGGATGAGGACCTAGAGGTAGCTGTGTGGCTGGCAGGTTGTGATGAAGAATGAGACCATAACCTTCAGTAGGCAAGGACACTGGAAGTCTCAATCTCTCCAGGAAGCTCCTGGCTGGAAGCCAAGCATGCACTGATTAATCCTATTCTTTTCTGATGCTGCTGGGTGATCCATCAACCCACTGGCTGCTTATTTAGTGCGATCTCAATAATGAGCAAGTGCTGTGAGGGGCAGAGGAATAGCAGGCACGGTCTCTGAAGACCTGCATGATGAGAAACACACAGCAGACAGCACACGATGAAGCTGCTTCCTCTTTGGGACTCAGAATCCTTGGTACTTTCCTCCAAAATAGCATCCTCATATATCTGACATTCCTTGTTTGTGAATACATCTCTCCCACTGAGCTGTGTTCTTAGAAGGTAGAAAGGGAGCCTTTTGTATTATCGGGGTCTCAGAGCCCAACTCCAGCAGGCACACCCGCTCTGTAATTGTTTTGTGTGAGAGAGCGTGTGCCTGAAGTAGGAAATGTTACCGCTTGGATGTGAGCCCTAAAGAAGATCTTAAAAGGGAGATCAGTGAGCTGCTCCCACCATCCGTGAAATAGAACCTGCTCAGAAGCTGCTCTGTAAACACCAGGAGGTCAGCTTAGCTCAGCCTTTTCATCCTCTACCGTCTCTATGCCTTCCTCTTCCTCCTCCTCCTCCTCTCCTTTCTTCTCCTCTGCCACCATTCGTGACCTGAACTTTCCACATCCCCCTTGCTGCCTCTCTTTACAAAAATGTCCCATATTCCACATCCACAGAGGGACCGTTCTGAAGATAGTTGCCCATTTTCTCTACTCAGTATGGACACAAAGGAAACAGCTTTCTCCCCTGCCTGCTCTTGAAACAAAGCAGCATTCAGTCTTATCTCCGCCAGGCTTTGGCTGAGGCTTCACACACAGTAACCCAAATGACTGCTGCTAACAAAATAAAGGTTTCATTTCGGCATTCTTCCCCATTTTGGTCTGTATGGCGCCAAAGGAAATAAACTTTTCTTTTTCCAGAATCCAGACATTTAGGAAACTCAGATAACCAGTACTTGAAGGGGAGGAAGGTATGATTTGCATTTTTTCTTTAGGAAACAAGTTTAAGTCAGAACTGCTGAAGACAGGACTTTAAGTAGAAAAAGCAACAGATGAGGTCAGTCCTACCCAATCCATAAACTTCATCGTCCACAGTCTCAGGAGAGTGCTAACAAGGGAGGCTCGTGTATCGGACCCCAAAGCATCTGACCTCTTGGGTACTAGAAAATCTTCTTATTAGAAGGAACACTAGTAATCCACGTACAATGTATGTAGAAGCAGTTCTGAGTTATAAACAATAGTCATTCAAACACATTTCTTAACCATTGGAATGGAGTGTGGGAAGGGGATGGGTAATAAGTGTTCTGTAGAACTTTCCACTTGGGGTTTAAAGATGAACCTCTGCTTCAGCCTGATCCACTCTTCTTAGTAACACAGAGCCTTGATTCAGAATAACCATGTGTCTCCTGGTAAGTGGAAAACACATGGTTTTTGGAATCCAAAGTCCTGGGTTGGAGCCCTAGCTCAGCTGTTTACTAACAGGGTATTCTAGAGAAGTTCACTTTATTTCTCTGAGCCTCCATTTATGTATCTGTAAAATGGAGCAATAATGATACTTACTCTCAAAGAGTGATTTGAGGATGAGATGCTAATGTACTTTGTAAACTGCCAAGCCTTCTACAAATGTTAGAAATTAATTATACTGTCATAATATTCCTGCCCATATAATCCCCTCTCAAGAGTACTACAAGTGGGCTAGTAATATACAATTTATGTTTCAAAATCCAACCACAAGTTCAAATCCAGGCAAGGAATCCATTAAACTGCACTTTTACTAGATGTGCTTTATATGCACATTATGCCTTAATTTTAAAAGTAGAAGAAAATGGCTGGGCGCGGTGGCTCACATCTGAAATCCCAGCACTTTGGGAGGCCGAGGTAGGCAGATCACTTGAGATCAGGAGTATGAGATCAGCCTGGCCCGCATGGTAAAACCTCATCTCTACTAAAAATACAAACAATTAGCTGGGCTTGGTGGTAGGTGCCTGTAATCCCAGCTACTCAGGGAGTTGAGGCAGGAGAATCTCTTGAACCTGGGAGGTGGAGGTTGTAGTGAGCTGAGATCATGCCCCTGCACTCCAGCCTAGATGACAGAGCGAGACTCTATCTCAAAAATAATAATTTTGAACAC
>NW_016107343.1:10901585-10916861 GCF_001604975.1 Cebus imitator
AATTGCTTGAACCTGGGAGGCAGAGGTTGCAGTGAGCCAAGATTATGCCGCTGCATTCTAACCTGGGTGACAGAGAAAGACTGTCTGGAAAAAAAAAAAAAAGATGGGCACCGTGGCTCATGCCTGTAACACTTTGGGAGGCTGAGGCGGGCAGATCATCTGAGGTTGGGAGTTCAAGACCAGTCTGACCAACATGGAGAAACCCCGTCTCTACTAAAAATACAAAATTAGCTGGGCTTGGTGGTGCATGCCTGTAATCCTAGCCATTTGGGAGGCTAAGGTAGGAGAATAGCTTGAACCTGGGAGGTGGAGGTTGCATTGAGCCGAGATCGTGCCATTGCACACCAGCCTGGACAACAAGAGAAAAACTCTGCCTCAAAAAAACAAAACAAAACAAAACAAAACAGCTTATGCATACAAATAGCTTTACACTGTAGCTCCTCTGCACTAAAGTCTATCTTGAGTGTCCATGCTTGGGGTTGTTCTGTAGGTAACCTTGGTTAGGATGAGGTCGTTTTGGTGAGTATTTCAGTTACTGAACTTCCTGGGTGGGGGGATTGGGCCATCACCTTGAACCTGAATGGTGCTCCCTGGCTAACAGTGCCACAGGGCAGCTCCGGGATGGAGGTTACTACTGTTCTCTTGCAGTCAGTTCGTTGGCCCCTCTGGTTTATCATCATGTGCTACCAATTGCCGTGAGTGAACAGTGCCTGAAAAAATCAGATAAGCATGGTGACACCCATCTGTTCCTGATCACAAGCACATCTGGACCAGCCAGAAAATTCTCACAATTCAAAAAACTCAGAGAATGTTAGTGGTGTAAGGAAACTTAGAGATAACCTTAATCTCATGTTTTCATTTTACAAAGGAGGAAACTAAGACTCAGAATGGTATGATTTTCCTAGGATCACCAAGAAAAATGATTAAGGAGCTAAAGCTATTGATTTCCACTTCCTTGTATACATACAACCACATCTTTGGGACTGTGGGTGTTAATTCCTTTTTCCTGAATGCACCAGACATCCATGACACTGCAGAGTTCCCAGGACTTCCAATGACGATGACTGAATTGAAATGTTATGACGCCTACTGATTTTTCAGGCAATTTCTCATATAATAAAAACCAATGCCAATTACTCAGCATTTAGCTCACTTAACTGAAGCATCACAAGAGCAGCTGTGATATTGAAGCTTAAGTACATGAGCTGAAAAGGAAGGAGAGACATTTTTCTATTTCAAAAATGTGTAATGGGACAGATCATGGAATTAGGGTTCCAGTCTTGGCCCTTCTCTAGCTGTATAACCGTAGCCAAGCCTCTCTGAACTTTGGTTTTTTCTTCATCCTAAAAGAAGGGTTAGGTTTAGATCAAAGATCAACTTAGGTTCCAAGGAAAGATATCAGGAGGTCTCAATGAAGTCTTAAATATTACTGGCAAATTTGATATATACATGTCTTTTCCTAAGAAGTGGTTTTGTGATTTTCATCAGATAAAGGATCTGGGACTCAAAATTTTAAGAACCATTGATTCAGACAGTCTCTTAGTTTGCCTCTAGTTCTGGCAATCTTTGGCCTTACCTTTAAAAAATATCCATCATCATTAGATGCATCCATGAAACAATACTCATGTGTACCCTGCCCAGATGAGCACAAGACAAAAATAGGATGTGACTTGACATAAGCCTACAGGGAATATATCATTTGATGATCATCACCATTAATGTGAGAAGATGAGGGTAGGACATGGAATCCTACTGAGACCTGTCATTATCTCACAGACCAATGGACTATGCATTCATGCCTTCTTCAAACTCACTTTCTGAGAAACCAAGCTCCTTTCCCTTCCTGGCAGGAGTTTCAATGGAGAAGACTATTTTTAGTCTGGTACTAGCACACACAATACAACAAAATAAATTTATATGACAAATATATTATCTGGTCCCTATTCCTGTAATGTTCTTTGTAGAATTTTTTTAAAAATAGGACTGATCCTTGCATTAACAAGGAAGGAAGACAAGGAAGACAAGGAAGCTCAAACCAGGCTGAATTAGAACTTGGCTTCTCACTACTGGGTTATCCCACAGTCAAAGGGTAGTGATCTTCCAAATTTTTTACCTCTCCTGACCTTAAACATTTCAAATGCTTCAAAAATCCAATTCTCTCTTAACAAATAGTTCACAAGTGTTTATGCAAGGTGCTGAAGGTGGTTCACAGGTGAATGAGTCACTGTCCCTGTCTTCATGGAGCTTCCATTCTAATGGGGTGTTTGATAAGCATTTGGAACACCATAATTCAAAGTAGCGTAAGAGGAAGGCTATTGGGACTCAAAGGTCCGACAGACTACTCAAAAAACAAGAAACAAAAACCAAAGTATATTCAGCTGGTAAACCATGGAGATGTGTACGGAGGAGGTGGCATTGGAGCTGAGACTTGGGGAGTGAATGTGATTTTGATCTGAAGGAGGAGGAAAGAAGGAAGCATTTTTAGTGGAGGGATTATCATAAACAAAAGCATAGAATTAGAAAGAAGCATGGGACATGTTTTGGGAGCAGGCAGTAATTCAGGTTTCCTGCTGAGTATCTGGAGGTGAGGAGAAGAAGAGCTGTGAATGACATTAGGTAAAAATCTTTGATGTTAGAATGAAGTGTTGTACTAGATACTAAAAGCAATGAGACTACTAAAGGTTTTTGGAGGAAGAGAGAAAAACCATAGAATTACAGAAATCTAAAATTTAACATTCCCCCACTCCTACGCCCATTGTACAGACAAGGGAGTCAGAACAAGAACCTAAGAACCTGGAGAGCTTGGCAGGCTCCTAAGTCCCAGCTTCGTGCATTCTACCAGCGGCCTCACAAAGTTTCTTGGGTAGCAGTGTGCAGGATGGAGGAGAGAGGACAGGCAGGACAGGAGTGTGGCAGCTACTGTAGTCACTCAGGAGAGAAGCTAAGGTGGCACAGTGAGGACCGGAACGTTAGAGGAGTGGGGCAGGGGAGTGGGTCAGAAGAGGGGCTGAGCCGTGGAGCCCCTTCTCTCTTCTCCATGGAGCTCAGAGCACTACTTGTTCATTCACATTGGAGAGGTGGGTTATTTGACCTCACGCATTGGCAGGTCCAGGAAGCACGGAGTCAACTGGCCCACAGTTCAGATGATGAGCACTCTCCACCCTCCCAGCCCTTCTTCACTACTGTAAAATCTTTACAAATCTTAGAAGAAGAAAAAGAGAGGCCAAAAATCATGTCAGCCATGATCAGAAGCAGCCCTGGAGCTGCCCCTTTAAAGGACCAGTATGATGGTTTCAGAATTCAGACAACTTTGTGTGTTTTCTTTCTGGCTTTGCTGAAGAGTGTCTAAGCATATCATGGCTCCAAACCACTTCTCAAATTAGGACAGGTGCTCACAAAGTGTTAATTTTGCTTCCCTTTCCCAGACCTCTCCTATAGGTCACGCTGACATCTTACATTCCTTGAAGAGGATGGTGAGATCAAAGAGCCAGGCACACGTGGTAGAGGGTAAGCACTTAGAGAATGTCTGCAGCCACAGGAGGCTGTAAAGCAATGCGCTTTAGCAAGCTGTCTCCAGAGCCAGGTAGCCTGCGCCCAAATTCCATCTCTGCTGATTATGAGTGTGTGGCCTTGAGCAAGTTACTTGGCCTTTTTACACCTTAATTTCTTCATCTGTAAAATGAGGGTAGCCAACAGGGTTGGTTGGGCAGCCAATAGGCTTGATGTGAAGAACAAATGAGTTACCAAGACAATACATATAAAGTGTTCAGTACAGCAAGGCCTATTAGCTGTTTTTAATAAGGTAGCTCAGAAGTTTCATTCTACTAAATATCTGGTAATTGGTAGCTTAGTGGTAGAGGCCAGTAAATGGGACAAAGGTGCCATCCAACTGCGTCAGATGTGCACAGAACAGTATTACAATAGTTGGTTAATATCTAAAAGAGTTTAGAAAATAACCCCTCCCCACCTGCCCTACTTGAGCAACAGTTTGGCTTAGTCCACCTCCTTCATTCCTCTAACTTGAGCGTTTATCAGCCTGAGGCTGGCCTAGATGGCATGCATATAGTCTAGTTGGTTTGTAAGGTTTCAAAAAAGACAGAGAACTCTAGCCACGTGTTTCAGGGTTGGGTGGTTCTTCTAGACACCAGCCTCTTTCACACCCCTGGTGTTTCAGTACAGAAGGGACTTAGGAACCATCTAGTACTCCCGTTTCAGAGCTAAACAAGTGGAAGCCCTGGATGAGGAGTAAGTTGCCTGAGGTCACCCAGGTAGTCAGTTCAAAACCAGGACTAGTTCTCCCGTGCCTTGGTGTTCAGAGTGGCGCTTGCTCTTGATCACATCTGGCTGGCTCGTTGATTTTCTGATCTCCAGCTAACTGTTGGGCCTGTCTCCAGTGCATCCCACGCTTCAGGGTGCACAGGATGACTGGCCTTTGGTTCTTCCTGCCTGCCTTCCCTGCCCTGGCCCCTCAGACATTCCCGGTGCCTCCGGTGTGCTCCTGCCACCCACATCCCTGATGTCCTCTCCTGCAAACCTGCCTCTGCCTAAGGGCCTCTGAGTCCCCAAGAGTCCTGCCTGGGGGACCCCAGGAAGAGACGCTCAGGAGGACTCTTCCCTTTGCCCTGGAGTCTGTTTCAGGAAAAAGTGATGTTTGCTCTATTTCCCTCTTCTGGCTCCTCTGCTCCGTTTTTTCCAAGTCTTCTTCACTCTGTGCTTGGTCTCCCCCAACTTTGCCTTTCTGCTTTACATTCCTGTTCTCCTCTCTTTCTCTCTCCTTCCCAGCCCTTCCCCTTTCCTCTTTTCTTTCCTTCCCTGTGTCACTTGCATCTTCCCGGTGCTGCTTGGGCCCCGCCCTTTTTCCCTCTTCCCTTTCCTCTCCAACCCTGCCTATCCCCCACTCCGCTCACCCTTTAACACATCTGTTTCCAATCTGAGCCTCGGAGGCGCCTGTCTGAAACAACAACAAAAAACCCCCACCCTCAGGAACCTGGCACAGAAATTCCTGGATAAACCTTCCCTCCACCAATTCTCCACTTTCCCCAGATACACCAGAAACTAAACACCGGCCTAAAGAGGACACTGCACATCAAACGGTTCACCAAACTCCACCAGGAAACCCCCCAGCCCCCAAGCCTGCTCCCGGGCCCAGATGTGCGAGACAATCTCGATGGCCGACTGGGCGGTCCCGGGTTACCAGATGTGCTCCTCCGTGGCCAGGAGGCAGGGACGGAAAAGCCGGCTCACTCCGGGGGCTGCGGGGACAACCGTTCAGAATCAGCGTCTTCCCCGGACGCTGCGCTGCGTTTGCCCACGGCCATCCGAACTCCCGCCCTCCCAGAGGCACTCACCTAGCAAGAGGAGGCGGAGGAGGGACATCCCGATCCCGGCACGCGGGCGCTTCCCCGCTCAGCAGCTGCCTGGCTCCTGGGCGGCCGGGCGCCTCCGACGGACCTCGGGCGAGCTGGATGCGGCGCCTCGGGGTGCGCTCGGGGTGGCTGCAGCCATGTGCCGAGCCGGACCCGGCCCCGCGCCCCGCGCCCCGCGCCCCCGGGGAGCACAGGGGCTCCCGGCGCTTGCCCCACCAGCTCGCGCGCAGACGGGAGCCCGGACCAGGGTCGGGGGGTGGGGAAAGGCGAGGCAGAAAGGCGCTACCGCTTCGTGGAACACTTTTCCCTGTTTGGAAAGGAAAAGGAGTAAAGAAAGAGAGAGGGGGAAAAAAATTCAGCTGGAACCACATGGTTGCCTCCTACCGCAGCCCCTCCCTCGCTCCCTCGCTGCTCCCTCCCTCCCTCCCTCCCTCCCGCGCAGCGTTTGGGGTTAGCGGCGGGGGCCGGTGGAGGAGAAGCGTGAGCTGGCGGGGCGGGAGGGCCGGGGAGGCTTGGGGCCGGGCAGAGGCGGGTGGGTGGAGAGGCGCCCGGCGTAGGATTGATTCTCTGTAGGAGGCATTGGTGACACCTCGGCTGAGAGCCCGTGGACGAGGCCTTGTCCGTTCCTCTCTGCTCTCACTCTGTCCTTCTCTCCACTTCTCTCTCGCTTCTTTTTCACTCTCCTCTCTCTCTGCTTCCTTGTCTCTCGCCAATGTGGCATTTCTCTCTTCCATCTCTTCCTCTCCACGTCTCCTTATTTGCATTCTTCTTGCCTCTCCCTCTCTCCTCCTGCCCTCTCCCCTCTGTGCTCTGACCTCTTCTCGCCTCTCCTCTGCCTCCCTGTCTGGTTCTGTCGGTGTGAAGCCACCACCAGAATGAGCAGGCCGACGTGGGGGGCGCGGAGGTGGGCAGCGAAGGCAGCCGGCGCCTGGCCGGCCAGGGCTCTCCCCACCGACTGCCTGCTTTGGCACTCTGCGACCACCCTTGGCCTGGCTTTCCTGGGACGCTTCGCGTTCCCTCGCTTTCTGCTGTCGGTATTTGCAGCAGCGCGCCCTCAGATCCGGACAGAGTTAAGCTAGCCAGCACCCAGGGAAGTGGAGACCCACAGCTCGGCGGAAGGCTGTCTATTGAGAAGCTTTGTAGCAAAGTGCTCTGCCCATGGCCCTTCCAAAACGTGCACCCTCTCCTTTCAGAAAGAACAGAAGGCAGAGGGAGTAGAATCCCCCTGGCGCCAGGGCTTGCGCTCGCGGGCTCCAGGAACCCGGCCCAGAAGGCTCCTGGAGGGCAGGAGGCTGGTGGCTCGACGGGGGCGGAGGGTGGGTTCCGGGGAGACCAGCCCCGGGGTCCGCCCCTGGGAGTCTGTCCTTCACTACCTTGCTGCTCAGCGGCAGAGGGGGGCGGCGATAATAGGAAAGGGCAGTGAGGGTGGCGCTCAGATCTCAGCTGCCTGGACCTCAAGCCCTGCCCTTGTGCCCCGGGCCTCCCAGAAACCCTGGTTCCAGTCTCTGAATGTCCCTGGAGGGCTTTTCCCTCAGTAGCCCATAAGGACGCAATCGCTCACCTTCGGTCCAAGTTGGAAGAGGGGTACAGAGCTCTTGAGAAGAAAGATTGTGGGGGGGGGTGGCGGGGAGGGCGCGCTGCCGAGTCACACACTTGCCTCATTTTCCCATCCCTCTTTCCGGGGCTCTTACTCCTCTCTAAGGAGCTAGTCCTGCCCAGATGTAATGAAAACCCGTCCCATTTCGCAGACGAGGAAAGCAAAGGCCTGAAGAGGTTAGGGACGTCTCACAGGGTCTCTCAGAGGATTCGCAAAAGCTGGAGCTTTGCTTTGGAAGAATTGCAGCGCGTCTCCACTCACTCCCCCACCCCTTCAATACCTATGTGTTAGGCATCCACTCTGTGCCAGGTGCTTTTTTAGGTGTGAGGACACAAAGCAAGTAGAACGTGGAAATTGACATTTAAAAAAATAGGAGTATGTCATGGATACCAACTATGGACCCAGAATCATATTATTGACCTTTTAATATCATCCTTCTTATACTGCTAAGGGAGAGTCATTGAAAAAAGCACCATCCCTTAGCATAAACAGGAAGAGAAGGAAACTATAACTTAGAGAGGCCTAAATATCTTGCCCCAGATGAAAAACTATTAAAACACTTCTACTCCAATATTAATATTCTAATATTTAGAAATATTATTTTTATATTGAGAAGTGTTTAAAAGGTCTCTTTGACTCCTAAGTAACTTTATTTTCCATTTTAAACTAATTGTCTAATAAGGGAAATAGATACATTCACAACTATAATTTGTATATGAATATGCTGAAAAAACAGTAATTCTTTTTTTTTGTTTGTTTTTTGTTTTTTGAGACAGGGCCAGGTTCACTGCAACCTCTGCCTCCTGGCTCAAGTGATCCTCCCACCTCAGCCTTCCAAGTAGCTGAGACTACAGGCTCGCTCCACCATGCCCGGCTAATATTTGTATTTTCTGTAGAGACGGGGTTTTGCTATGTTGCTCAGGCTGGTCTCAAACTCCTGGGCTCAAGCAATTCTCCTGACTTGGCCTCCCAAAGTGCTGGGATTACAGGCGTGAGCCACCACGTCCAGCTAAAAACACGAATTCTTAAAGGTTGGAGAAGGTGGCAGAAAAACTACATAGAGAAGGTAATATATTTTTTGCTTCTGCTTTACCATTTTTGTTTTTAATTGACATTTCAGGCTTACAAAAAAGTTGCAAGATAGCACAAAAATTCTTCACCCAGATTCCTCCTTTTATTTCTCTCTAGAGGCAGTGTTTTTGCACAAGTTTTTCAAGCCCCACCTCCACCCCACCACTGCTGGTGGCCTTTCTCAAGAACCTGGTAATGTCAGTGCTGTTTATTGCTTGAGGACTGGTGCGCGCGTGAAGACAGATGTGTGTGGGTGTAGGCAGATATGTGTTTAAACCCACATTGCTCAAGCCGAAGGTAACAGGAGCCTTGAGCTCCAGGTCATTAGTCACCAACACAGGAAATGATTAAACTGGACTAAGATTGGGTTGCAAACACTCAATTTTCCCAGGCCCAAGTCTTATAGCCAGTAGGTATTTGGCACATAGTTTTGAGATTTTTGTGTCCCTGAAGGTGCCTGTCTCTAAATCTGCAACCTGTTTTCTATTGTCATGGGTCGTGGCAGGAAGAGCAGAGACAGTGCTTCTGAGATGGTTTGTAACTCACAGCCCATCTTTACTAATGCTGGGACCCACTCTGGGCTGGGTGCCTCGGAGGATCCCAAGAGTGTGTTACAATCCTTACCCTGAATGGACCTCTCAGTTCAGAGGGAGAAAAAACACCAACATGAGAAATGTTTCAACAACAGTACAGGCAAGTTATATAGTTAGATGGCAGAGTAAATTATCCTGACAATAAAAAAACAGTGAGAATTCCAAGAAAGGAAGGAGCACTTTAGGCTGGGGCGGGGTGATTGCGGAGAGCAACGATGGAACCAGCCCTTGAGGGATGAACAGAATTTCGTTAGGAGAGAGCTGGGGAGGGCTGTGAGTGGGGGCATTCCTGGACAAAGACGTGGAGTTAGGAATAGCTCTCGCATATTGAGGGGGCATTGAATGAAATGAAATGCTTGAAAGGAAAATTGTTGTTGAAGCAAAATGCCCTGGGGGCAAAATTGTGACAAGTTCGGACTGTGAGGCAAAAGATTCTAGAACTTGTTCTGCAGCTTCTCCTCCAGGCTTTTTAAAAAAAATTTAAGAAAAAGTATCTTGATGAGAACCATATTTTAGGAAGTGGAAATTGGCAGCTTCTGCCCAGAGGTGACCTCAAGGGTTGGCCAGGGTGGAGAATTTTCATGACCCTTTCCTATCTATCAAGCTGCCTTTCTCTCAGTATTTTGTAGAGTGATACACATACGCAGCTTCAAGACACTTCGCTTGTCCTTTCCAATTTATGGGGAGCCAAGGAGGACCACCCCAAACCTCCCCTTTACAGGAATTCTGGAGCCACCACGGGGAGTGTGTGATGCACTGGAAAAGAAACCTGAAGGACAGGAACTGTTTGGAACCTATTGCATTAAGTAGGCAGATATGATGAGGGTAATGAAACAATGTAGAAGATACTTGGAAGAAAGATTAAATAGGGGTAAGTACATAACAATCATTGAGGGTGAAAGGAATGAAAAAGAGGCACCAAATATGAGTATAATTGACTAAATACATTGTTACATATGCCAAGATTGACAGCAACCATTAATTTACCTCCTGGTATATTCCAGAGATTATAAGCATGATTAATAAGTATCACATTACAATGAGGAAGCTAAGGTTTAGCAAGATTAAATACATTGCATATCATCCCATGGTCGTAAATGATTGAGGCAGTATATAAAGTCAGCAGTGTCAAACCTTTTACACCTCACTGTCTTTTGATAGTACTACTGACACACTAGGGAAGTTGGGTAAGTTAACTTGTCAGGAATGGAGAGATAAATTAGCCAATTACCTGGAGACATGGTAACTGAATAAATCATCATCCATCCATCCATCCCTCCATCTATCTTTCTGTTCTGTTTGTTTGTTTTTGAGATGGAGTCTCACACTGTTGCCTGGGCTGGAGTGCAATGGCGCAATCTTGGCTCACTGCAACCCCCACCTCCCAGGTTCAAGCGATTCTCCTGCCTTAGCCTCCTGAGTAGACGGGATTACAGGCATGTGCCACCATGCCAGGCTAACTTTTTGTATTTTTAGTACAGACAGGGTTTCACTATGTTGGCCAGGCTGGTTTCGAACTCCTGACCTCGTGATCCCCTTGCCTCAGCCTCCCGAAGTGCTGGGATTACAGGCGTGAGCCACTGCACCCTGCCCATCTTTCTATTTTTTCTTTCAATCAATAATTTCGCAAATCTTTGTTAAACACCTACTATACACCAAGAACTGGAAAATCAATGATGAAGAACAGAAAAGTTGTCCTTACCCTGCAGAAGCTTCTGGTGAGTTAAGGGAGATGAACAACCAATGAGCAATTACGTGGAGTGAGAAATGCTCTGCTAGGGAAAGGGCAGAGTGCAATGGAGATTATAGCAGGACCTTACACCTAGTGTAGGAGATGCCAAAAAGACATCCTGGGAGAAAAGCCCTGTGAACTGCAGGGGAGAGGAATGCAGTGGGAAGAGGGAGACCTGTGCTCTTCTCTCATCTCATACCTGGAAACCATGGACCATGTTTTTTTTTTTTTTTTTTTTTGAGAGAGAGAGATTTGCTTTGTTGCCCAGGCTGGAGTGCAGTGGCGCAATCTCAGCTCACTGCAACCTCCACCTCTCTAGTTCGAGCAATTCTTGTGCCTCAGCCTCCTCCTCCTGAGTAGCTGAGATTTACAGGCACCCACCACCGTGCCCAGCTGATTTTTGTATTTTACTAGAAATGGGCTTTCACCATGTTGCCCAGGCTGGCCTTGAACTCGTGAGCTCAGGCAATCCACCTGTCTCTGCCTCCCAAAGTGCTAGGATTACAGGCATGAACCACCATGCCTGGCTGTGGACCATGTCTTTTAATCTTTTTGAGGTCCAGCATCCACCTATGACCCATCCTCACAGTTGACAATACAAGCTCATGAGGACACTCGGGAGAAGGCAGCTGTGGAATGATGAAAAGGGTTCTGCCTGAAGAGGCAGAAAGTCTGGGCTTCCAGTCGCTCTGAATAGGCCCCTTGACTTCACTGAGGCTTTCTTTCCTCTGAGCCCAATCCTGGTAGGAGGAAGAAGTGGAATTATAATATGATGGAGGCGCCTGCTGCAGTGTCTGTCACATACGAGGCTCAGTAAATATTTGTTCCAACTAAAACTAAAGTTGAGTTCATAGGATTCCATTCCCTGCAGTAAAAGAGCCAATTTCTGTCTCATTTCCTATTTTCTATTAAAACAAGGTTATCTTCATATATTCTTTCCTGTCCTGCAAGGATGCTTCTTGGCTTGGCTGTTCACTGTGTTATTTCTCTTATGGCTGGAGAGTAAGGGGGCCCAGCTGGCTTTCAGGGTCTTGACTGGACAACTTTTTTTTTTAAGCTGTGACTTAGAACCCTGTGTGCTAATAGAGGGTAAGGCACACATTGTATAGTGCCAGTCCCAAGCACTGATCTTTGTGGTCAGCTGAGGAGGCAGGGACTTTGTCGGGCTGATGTTTCCTGCAGGACATTTGATGGTGAAGAAAAGGTCTCAGCCTCCATCTGCCTACCAGCACTCAGGATGCATAAACCCATCCCTCCAGCCCAGCAGGCTTTCCAGGAGGCCACTGGAAGAGTCAAGAGCCAAGACAGAAAGCAGAGAAGAGTCTGTAGCTGCGGAGCCTGAGGCTTTATAGTAGGACGCTGCTTTGTGTACCAGCTTCATGCCTGGCATCAGCTAGTTTTGGGCTTTTCTAGCTTCTCCCACATCCTACTTTTAATTCCTGCGAAAGTAACACAGGCAGAGGTGGTTCTGGAGGAAGACAGGCTGATTTTGAATTCTGGCCACTCTCCTGACTGTGCCTAACTTGGGTATATTTCTTAACCTCAGCCTACGTTAGTTCATCTGTAAGATTTCTCATGTGGCTGTTGAGAAGATAACAGGGGACTGCAGAAAGAAAGCACTTCATGCAGGGCAGGCACGCTGCTGCTCAGCCAGTGAGCCTTACTCTCCCCCACTTAATTAATGCAACAGAATATGCCAGGACTCCAGGATACCTTGTAACTGGATCTTCAGGGGACCTTTCACCTCTCACAGAAAGGGGACGATAGCGTCTCCTTCCTTTAGGTGGGGAATTGAAGTCTAGTGACTGCCTTAGAAACACACAACAAAAGGAGTAGTAAGAAGTGTTTTCGTGCTCCCTCTCCCTCAACTCTGGGTTGAGATCAAAGCAGGCTTTTCTTTGGCTGATGATACTCAGAATTACCCACCAGACAAGCTGCCTTAATAAGGGAGCCAAATGGGACAGGAGTAAGAACAGGCAATGCATTTCAGATTGTCAGATTGATGGGGATATCGGAGACATCCCATCTAACCTCCATGTTTTACAGAGAAGTACACAAGTGAAGAGAGGAACAGCAACGTGGCTGGGGCCACCTAGCTAGCTGGTAGCACAGAAGGTATAAGAGCCCCAGCCTGACTCTTTGTTCAGTGCTCTTGCCACTGTCTTGTGCTGACCTGCTGTGATCCTGAGCAACCTCTCCCCAAAGGGAGAAGCCATCAGGTAGGTGACCAGAGGCATGCCTGGCTTCATCCTCCAGCCAGACATCTTGGTGATATTTCTGAAAATCCAGCAGCATGTTCCCCTTTGTTGACATGTAAGCACATGGCAGAGAATACAGACCACCAAACTATAGACAGGAATATTTATATCTTCCCAGCTGGACAAGGGCAGCTAGCTGTCCTCAGCTAGCATGAGCGCTCATGTACTTTTCATTCATTCAGCCTAAAAAAAGTGTCTCCAGCCTGTAAGTCTGCATTTGTTCCACCTCTGTGCAGCTGCTGTGTCCTCTATCAAGCTGGGCAGTCCCTTAGAGTTCCTTTTGGTCTAACTTCCTCACTTTGTAGACTGAGTCCCAGCCGGGAGATGTGCTATCTCTGGGTCAAACTCAAGTTTGAGACGGAGTCAACCTGGAAACCAGGTTGCTTAGCAACAGCCCAATCTCCATCTAGAGTGTGGAAGATGATCACACAGAGTGACCCTGCCTCTTCCTAAAAGGTCAGGAATGAGAATAGAAAACTCATGGTGTTTGCTGGCAGAAACAGGTGGGACAGGGCCCAGGGAAGTGCTAGGCTTTTTTTTTTTTCTTTTTTCCTAGTATTGGATGAGGCTCAGTAGAAGCCATAAAATAAAACTAAGAAGAATCTATGCGAGGCCTGATTATGCCACTGGTGTCCTGCCTGCGGGGAACTCATTTATTTTGTGGCTGAGATGCTGGGAGCCGTCAGCAGCTGCTTGCAGCTGCTCAGTGACAAGACTGATGTCAGAGATGGCCAGACTAAGGAGATGGGAAGGGAGGAGAAGCATCCCCTGCCTTCCCACCCACCAACGCACACAGATGCGTGACATCCACTCAGAACAGTCTTGCAGCCTCTTGCATCACTGTGCATCTTCCCCAGTGACACTGTCCCCAGGAGGTGGAGTGGGGGATACACCAGCCATGGCCTGAAACCAGTGTTCAAGAGGTAGTGGAGGGGGTTGGACAGAGCATGAGGGGCTACGTCAGGAGACCAGGATGGAGCCTGTCCCGCACTGTCACCTACCGAGTCAGCTTGAATAAATGATGAACCTCTCTGCATCGCAGTTGTGTATCTGGAGAAAATAGGGAAGCTAGTGGTTTGTCAACTCAGGTTCTTTATGAATGTGAGGTAAGCATGATAAAAGAGTGTAGATTGCAGGAATTGGCAGGACCTGACTTGAGTCAGTCATGCTTCTCTGTACCCCGTGTTTCTCAGTGTGGTAGAGAATCAGTCCATTTCAAACTGGTGTGGACCCCCATGACAGACACAGCAGACACACATGGAACAGGAGCTGAGTCCAAGGCTCGTGGTGGAACCTTTCCCCTGACTTCCCAGAGGATGTGCCCAGCACAAAGACAGATCCCAAACACACTGTTTACTGGCTCACCCAGCCCTGTTCCTAACACCCTCTCTTGCCTACCTCAACCATAGCAGTTAAAAGGTCAAACATTTGCTTTCCAGGCCTCCTTTGCCCCCAGGGAAGGCCATGTGACATGATTCTAGCCAATGAGTCTGATCAATGGATAAGAGAAGTCTGCTAGGGAGCTTAGGGGAAACATTTGCTTTATACTTCTTGCAAACCAGAACTGGATTTACTCCCTAAAGGGCTCATTTTCTTAGGATATATAATGCACTCTTCAATAACCACAAATCTAAGACAAAATACAGCCATTGCCCTGAGAAAGGCACAGGTGAAGAGCTATTGAATTTAAAGGGTAACTATTTATTCCTGTGTAGTGATCAGGGACTGCTTCACGGAAGAGGGGGCATTTGAGGTTGATAGGAGTTGAATACCCAAGGCTGAGATTCGGACATTGTTCCTAGTCCCAAGCTCAGATGCCCTGAGTTCCTTCAGTCTTCCAAACTACATTGTGGGGAATCTGATGATTTTTGCCAGGTGATGCAATGATAACTCTGGAGATGATCAGATATCATCCCACCTTGTAATCACAGAGCACCATCTTCCGAAGTCCTTTAAAGGTACAGTCTAACTCATACTTCTGAAGTGAGCAGAGATGGATAAAGACAAAGAAGGCACTTTACAGACACTAAGGAACTTCCTAAAGTTCCAGAATTGTTTGGGAAGAGAACCTGCCATGTAATCCTTCCTGGAACACTCCCTCTTCTTTACCCACGTAGACTCACACACCTACCCTCCAGATGTGGTGGGAGATGCCTTTATGTAACATGAATCTGTATAATGAATTCTTGCTCATATTGAATACCTATGAGTAGGATCTGTACTTTGAGTTGATTATCCCTAAAAGCGAGTCATGGATATGTTCAAGTTATTTGAGTGCTTTCTCTGGTGAGCAGTTGAATGCTTGAGTGAGATTTGTGGCTGGGCTTGGGGCTGGGGTGTCCAATAGAAGACCAGCCTGACCAACGTAGAGAAACACCATGTCTACTAAAAATACAAAAATTAGCAGGGCTTGATGCGTGCCTGTAATCCCAGCTACTGGGGAGGCTGAGGCAGGAGAATTGCTTGAACCTGGGAGGTGGACGTTGCAGTGAGCCGAAATTGTGCCACTGCACTCCAACCTGGGTGACAGAGCAAGACTCCGTCTTGAAAAAAAGTTAAAAAAACCAATGACTAAAGTGGTAAATTTTACATCTTGTGTATCTCACCACAAAAAAATTATCTACAACACCACTTTATTTTAGAAAAGTCTTGGTTTTTT
>NW_016107343.1:10917061-10941956 GCF_001604975.1 Cebus imitator
GGGGTTTCACCATGTTGACCAGGATGGTCTCGATCTCTTGACCTCGTGATCCACCCGCCTCGGCCTCCCAAAGTGCTGGGATTACAGGCATGAGCCACCGCGCCCGGCGAAAAGTCTTGTTTTTAAACTGTCCATCTCAGATGTGATCTCTTTTATATTTTTGGAGATTATCGTAATAGAATTAAAAGAGCAAGATCTACATTCGGAAAACCCAGATTCAAATCTCAGTTCTGTTGATTGTTGGCTGTTTGATCTTATTCTTATTGAACTTCATTTTCTTGTCTTTGGTCAAGTATTATGATATATATTTTTACTTCTTCACCCGGTGGATGTGAAGATCCAATTAGATAATTTATGTGAAGGTGCTTAGCAAACTATGGAACACTAAACAAATATAAAAAATATTTTAAGAAGATAATGAGGTTCTCTCTGGGACCTATTGTAATATTTTCCAGCTTTTCTTGCCAACGAGTTCCTTCTATCACACCTAAATTCCATCTAACACAGCTTCAGCCAGCTTGGAAATAGCCTTTCTGTTGGGACATTTCCAAATCCCAGGTTAGGAGGTTCTTCCATCTGGCAGATGTCAAAGAAGACAACAGGAACCATGAGCAGAACCATTTTGCATTTGGAACTGCAAAGTTTTTGGGCCAAGGACAGACTTCTTCTCCAGGTCCGGTTTGGCTTGCAAATTCCTGGCTGTCATAGCAACCTGAAAAGCAAAGGAAGACTGTTTAGTGTCGTCTTTGACTGCAGCCTGGGATTGGAATGCGCTCAGGTTGGCCCAGTAAACAGTGCTCACTGGTAACCACTCTGTGTCTCTCCCTCTGGGCCCAGAGATGAGTGAGGCAGGGAGCTCCCCAGGCTCAAGTAGTCTGGGCCCACAGCTTCTCACCTAGCATCACTCCGCTTCCCTCTGCTGCTCTGTCTCCCAGTGGCTCTGCCAGAACTAACACGGGGAGGCAATTTCCAGAAGAGGCCTACTGGGAGATCGAGTCAACTCCACAGTGGAAGCAAATGCCCGCCTCCCACATGAAGATGTGTGAAGATGACTTGGGAAGGGGGAGCCAACAGCATTTCCATGGCAACCTCAAGCATCCCTGTTAAGTCATCACTGTGCTCTTCTGACCTATTCAAACCCTGGCAGCCAGGGCTGTTTATCTCTAGGGGTTCAGTTCAAGATCTAAAAATGTGAAAGACTTAAACTGAAATTAATAAGTACCTTGATTGCTAAGAAGTAGGTCTACAAAGACCTGCGATGTCATGTTCATTAATCGTTACACGGATTGTTACAATTTTTACACATTTGACAACAATTTACAGGCAAGTTTTTTCTCATTGCAAGAATTCCTGATTATACACAGTGATGGCCAAGAAATCACTATTGGGCCAAATTTTAAAAGTAAAATTATAAAAAATATTGTAGTATTTTATAGTTAATAATGGGGTTAGTTGTATTTTAATATGCTTAATATGATGTGTGGGGCCTCAAAATGTCCATGCTTACTTCTTATATTTGTTTTTCCCTCCCTCCCATCTCTTGTCTCCCACCCTCCTTCCTTCCCTCCCTCCCACCTTCCCTCCTCCCTTCCTCCATTTTTGCTTTCTTCTTTCCTTCTTCCTCTTTCCTTCCCTCCCTTAATTTCTCAATCTCTCTCTCTCTGCTTTCTGCCTTCCTACTGAGGTGCACAGAGTCACTGCCGTCTGGGGTGGAAACAGTATGAAACAGACAAGCAGCTCTGTGGACTCAGATGGCTGTGTTCTTCCTGTGGGAACTTGGGTACAGTATGACCTCGCTGGTCCTCAGGTTCCTTCTTCACTTGTAAAATGAGGTAATCACAGTTGCTTCCAAGAGTTCTTGTGAAAATTACATTAGTAAATGCTGGCTATTCTTGTTATTGTTACTAGTAATAATGACAGCAACCCACTTTTCACACACAGACATTCATATGTCCTCTTGCCACTGGAACGCTCCTATTCTAAGATGTGCAGGAACCATGTCTATTTTTCTAGTTCTTTTTGTGCACAGGTGAGTGGCGTATTCTGCGTAAAGTCTACTTTGTTAACTGTATTTGGTTATGATGTTGCTTTTCCCCAGGGGTCATATTGAAATTACTGTGGAGGTGTCAATGAATTCTCAAGAAGTTCCGCTGTGTCAGGTATTATCTCTTGAGGTGCTAGATCATACAAGGGACCCAGGGGCTCTCAGAGGAGGATCCAGGGCAGCTAAGGGGGCCACTGTGGGCCCAGGGCAGCAGCTAAACTTCCCAACCAGAAGGGAAATATTTCGATATTTAATAATGAGCATGGCTGTGACAGTTGCCGATCAACTTTCCTCTCTTGAGTATAATCTATTATTAATTTCTTCATGCTGTGCACGGTGATTCATACCTGTAATCCCTGCGTTTTGGGTGGCTGAAATAGGAAGATCACTTGGGCTCAAGAGTTTGTAATTAGCCTGGACAACATAGTGAGACCCAGTCTCTACAAAACCCAAAATTAACCATGCATGGTGGCGTGCACTTATAGTCCCTGCTACTCATGAGCCTGAAGTGGTAGGAGGATCATTTGAACCCTGGAGATCAAGGCTCCAGTGAGCTGAGATCTTACCCCTGCACTCCAGCCTGGATGGCTGAGTGACACAATTAAAAACACAAAAACAAAAATCCAGTGTCTTCATTTATTCAATTTGTCAACACTCACAGCTGTTAAGCTGCTTTGTTGGTGCAAAATGTAAAGAAGAGTAAAGAACCATACCAGGCTGGGCATGGGGGCTCACACCAATAATCCCAGCTCTCTCTTTTGGGATTTGGGAGGCAAGGTGAATGGATCACTTAAGGCCAGGAGTTCGAGACCAACCTGGCCACCCATGACAAAACTCCCCTACAAAAAATTAGCCAGGTGTGGTGGTGCATGCCTGTAATCTCAGCTATTTGGGAGGCTGAGGCACAAGAATTGCTTGAATCTTGAAGGCAGAGGCTGCAGTGGGTTGAGATCATGCACTGTACTCCAGCCTGGGTGACAGAGTAAGGCTCTATCTCAAAAAATAAATAAATAAATAAAAATTAAAAAAAAAATAAGGAAACATACCCTAATGAGATTGTGGTCTGGTAAGGGAGCTATGCATATAATCAATAAAGTCAGTAAGAACAGTGTGGGAGAACTGTCAGAAGATGAGCACACTCATCTTGGGATCCAGGAGCATGAGGCTGCATCTGGCAGGAGTGATCATGGAAGTCTTCATGGAGAAGATGACGTTGAAATTGGAGCATTGAAGGATAGGTACAATTTCTGCTCAGAAGTGAGAAGGGGATGGAAGCCTGGTACACAAAGAAGCTACTAAGAGTTTTTGACGTGGGGAGCAACACAGTCAAAGGAAGATGAATTGGATTTACCTGTAAACATCTAAAGGAAAGGAATGGGATTGGAAGTGGTGGAAGAAGGGTAGAGAGGAGAATGGGAGAAAGGTGAGGGAGGAACAGGAGATGGAAGGTTTACCTGTAAGGCTTTCAGCGTTTTAGGTGAGAGGTAAAGAGGCCATGTGCCAAGAAGAAAGAGATGACAAATGTAAATTTTTGAATAGAGAGTAAAGAGACTTTTTTTGATTGATTAGAGAGGGGCATGAGGGATGGTGGAGGATAGAGGGAAGTCAACCATGACTTTGATTTCAAGCCAGGATGACAAGAAGAATTATGGTTCTGGCCAGGCGCAGTAAACAGAGTGCTTCCTCCTCCCCATCCGTAACCATCCAATTCTCTTCTCAAAAGGCAATCTTGGCTGGCTGCGGTGGCTCACGCCTATAATCCTAGCACTTTGGGAGGCCGAGGCAGGTGGATCACTTGAGGTCAAGAGTTCGAGACCAGCCTGGCCATAGTGGGTGTCTGAGGTGGAACAGCAGTTTGAACCAAACTTTTAGAGTGGAGATATTCTTTGAGGTCAGACTGGCTGAGCACCCTGAGACTGAGTACTGGGCTGCTGAAGAGGTGGCCACACCTGGCAATGTGGCAGTCACAAGGGGAGTCTCAAATGACACATTCTTTCTCTCCACCCCAAGTTGGCTTCATCATATATCTGGGATAGGACTTGGAACATCTGTTTGTAACGTTTCTCTTCTTCTGGTCTTAGCCATTCATCTAACAGGGAAGAGTGGCTTTTGTCTGCTCAGAATTGGTCTGGCTACTGACTGCGAGGCTGATCCTATAGGCGAGAACTTAGTGTTCCTAGTTTTCTTCCTCTACTTTTTCTGGAGTGGGGGAACAGAGAACTATGTAGGATGCTGGGCCCCAGTCTGGCAGGAGTCGGGCAGAGAGGTAAAGGCAAGAGCCGCTGCCACAGAGCTTTCTGTGGAGAGGTGATGGTGAAGCTCTCTGGTCGTGGGCAAAGGACAGAGCAGAGCAAAAGAAAGCTGGGCATGAGCCCTGGGCATCCTGCTGTGTGACAATTCTCTCACACTGCCTCTGTTTTCAGAGACGATATAAGCTCCATGAGAGCAGGGATTTTAAAAAATCTCTCATGGATAACTTTAAACCTAAAAGGAAGTAAAAGGAATAGTGAAACCCCTATGTTTCAACTCCTCCCTTTGACAATTATCCACACCAGGCTGATCAGTTTCATCTGCTCCATCTTTATCCAGAACACCCTCCTCAACCTCCATCATTTTGGATTTTCTTTTCTTTTGTTTTTTTTTTTAAGATGGAGTTTTGCTCTTGTTACCCAGGCTGGAGTGCGATGGCTCGACCTTGGCTCACTGCAACCTCCGCCTCCCAGATTCAAGCGATTCTCCTGCCTCAGGCCCCCGAGTAGCTGGGACTACAGGCGCGCACCACCATGCCCAGGAAATTTTTGTATTTTTAGTAGAGACGGGGTTTCACCATGTTGACCAGGATGGTCTCGATCTCTCGGCCTTGTGATCCGCCCGCCTCGGTCTCCCAAAGTGCTGGGTTTTCAGGCGTCAGCCACCACGCCCGGCCCATCTCTATTATTTTGAAGCAAATGAGGAAAAAATGTCAGACCAGCTATTCTGAGCTCCTATTTTACAGTCCTGCAGCCCCTTTGCTGGTAATAAAAATAAGCTCTGAGGATGGGAAGAAGGAATCAAAGAAGACTCATCAGTTTACCTTTAATTCCAATTTTATTTATTTATAATTACTATTTTTAAACTTAGAGATGGAGGTTTCTCTATGTTGCCCAGAATGGCCTTAAACTCCTGGACTCAAGTAATCCTCCCGCCTCAGCAGTAGAAAATTTTGGGGGATTTCAGGCATGAGCCACTATGGCCAGTCTAATTCCTCTTTTAAACACAAAGGAGCAGTCATTTATTTTGCTCCTTAAAACTGTCTCTGAGCAACATACGCAGACTCTAACAAAGGGCAAGGCAAAAGAAGCTCATCCCTGGATCAGTTAAAAATAAAAGGGCTGCAATTTGTGCTTCCTAGAGTACATTCTGCATCCAGCAGCCTGATCCTAATGATAAACAAATAATATTCTACTCTGGGGGGTAAAGCTCTGGAGAGCAGAAATATGTGCGCATTCAAGGGGCTCAGTGCAGTAGGCAGGGACTATCATCAGAGCTGGGAGGCTTGGAGCCTGGGTGGTCTGCAAGTCACAGATTGTGGAGGCTGCTCTGGCTCCGCAACCCCCTTCTCACAGAAATCCCTCTGTTCTGCGTCTGCAGCTTCCCTTCCCCTTGCTCTGCCTCCTTTGCTCCACTTCCATACCCAATTATGGAGCAGAAAAAGTAGAGGGGCCAAAGAAGGAGGGTGAAGGAATTTTGGAAAAACTCAAGTAGTTGTAAATATCCTTAAGCCAGTCAAGAAGAGGTCAGGCTGAAGGCACTTGGGTGACAGTATGTGCAAAGGGAAATGGCTGTGGAGGAGTCTGGATGTGACCATGGCTGGGAGTAGAATCTCTGCCCTAAGCATGTCTTCTTTGGGTTTCCATCCAAGGACTCCTTGTCCCTAAAGTGCCAAGAGGGCCTCAACCTAGTGCGGACTCTTTTGTGCCTTTATCATCGAGGTGTCATGAGCAATGTTATAGAAAGGCTAATAGCACAGTGCTTTTCAGACAGGGATACTTCAGCCTCTTGGATTAGGGGAACCACAGAATAATTATGAAATGTCTTGACGGGATTCCACTTTACCAAAGACTTTTTTTTCAAGGGACATTGCTATTTTTAATATTTTTTGTTTTTTTGGGACGGAGTCTCACTCTGTCATCCAGGCTGGAGTGCAGTGGCTTGGCTCACTACAACCTCCGCCTCCCAGGTTCAAGCAATTCCCTGCCTCCGTCTCCCAAGTAGCTGGCATTACAGGTGTCCACCGCCATGCCCGGCTAATTTTTGTATTTTTAGTAGAGATGGGGTTTCACCATCTTGGCCAGGCTGGTCTTGAATGCCTGACCTTGTGATCTACCTACCTCGGCCTCCCAAAGTGCTGGAATTACAGGCATGAGCCACTGCGCCTGGCCTACTATAGTGTTAAAATAATTGTGAGTATGTGATGAAATAGAATGTAAAATTTTTATTAAAATAATTGTATGTGATGAAATAGAATGTAAAATTTTCATGGATTTATGAAGACAAACACAAGAGTTTAAAGAAGTGTCCCAATTCTAGTGGCTTATTTAAAGAGGTATTTCCTTTCTTCTGTCATTAGAAGGATTGGGGGAGAATGTGACGGAGCTGCCCGATGTTTCCTGGGGTGATGAGTTCTTTGGGTTCTGCAATCTCTGCCCACCTGACTGGTCATCTCTCATTTCCGGTCAGCCCGTGAGGCTGGCTATTTCATGGTCTCCTGTGATGGGCTCACCCTTTCCTTTTCCAAGCTTTTGTCCAAGCAGTCACTTACGTCTGAGACAAGCTCTCACCTCCTGACAACAGCATCGTGTCTCTTCTTCTCTTTACAGTGCAATTGAAGGTCATTTTTCCCAGGAAGTTTTCTCTGACTAAGCTAGGAAAACTGACTCTCCAAAGAGAAGCTCTAAGAATACCAGGCTGGGGTTGGGCACGGTGGCTCATGCCTGTAATCCCAGCACTTTGGGAGGCCAAGGTGGGCGGATCACAAGATCAGGAGTTTGAGGCCAGCCTGACCAATATGGTGAAACCCCATCTCTATTAAAAATACAAAAATTAGCAGGGCGTGGTGGTGGGTGCCTGTAGTCCCAGCTACTTGGGAGGCTGAGGCGGGAGAATCGCTTGAAGGCGGGAAGTGGAGGTTGCAGTGAGCCGAGATTGCACCACCACACTCCAGCCTGGGCGACAGAGCGAGACTCTGTCTCAAAAAAAAAAAAAAAGAATACCAGGCTGGGATGCCACAGCTACAGGCTGATACAAAGCATTTGTACAGGTTTGTATAGAACCTATTGTGCAAAAACTGTCAAATCCGTGTCTTATTTAGTAATCATTAAAACCCTGTGAAGTATATGGGGCAAGGTTATTCATAATCCTCATCTACCAGCCAAGTGATGGAGCATTGCAGAGGGCAAGTAACTTGCCCAAAACCACAAAACTAGGAAGTGGTTCTTTTGACTCTGTAAAGAAAAATTATCTAAAATTTGGAAATAAAGGAGGATATTTTTCCTCATTTGGTTCAAAATGATGGAGGTTGAGGCAGGAGTTCCAGATAAAGATAGAGCAGATGCTGATGGGGAGCCACGCCTCAGCCTCCTGAATAGCTGGGATTACAGGTGCCTGCCACCACGCCCAGCTAATTTTTGTATTTTTAGTAGAGACAGGGTTTCACCATGTTTGCCAGGCTAGTCTCGAACTCCTGACCTGAAGTGATCCACCTGCCTCAGCCTCCCAAAGTGCTGGGATTACAGCGTGACTGCATGTCCTCTCAATGTCACACTGGAGCACTGTTTAAAAACTCTTCTAAAGATTATTTAGTTCTACGCTGGGCACAATGGCTCACACCTGTAATCCCAGAACTTTGGAAGGCCAAGGCAAGCAGATAACCTGAGGTTGGGAGTTCGAGACCAGCCTGACCTACATAGAGAAACCCCGTCTTTACTAAATTAGGTGGGCATGGTGGCACATGCCTGTAATCCCAGCTGCCTGGGAGGCTGAGGCAGGGGAATCGCTTAAACATGGGAGGCAGAAGCTGTGGTGAGTTGAGATTGCACCATTGCATTCCAGCCTGGACAGCAAGAGCAAAACTGTGTCTCAAAAAAAAAAAAAAATTATTTAGTTCTATGGGGCCAGCTTCTTGGGCATGCAACTTGTGCCATAATTTTTATTTTTATTTTTTTGAGACGGAGTTTTGCTCCTGTCTTCCAGGCTGGAGTGCAGTGGCAACATCTCGGCTCACTGCAACCTCCGCCTCCCAGGTTCAAGTGATTCTCCTGCCTCAGCCTCACAGGTAGCTAGGGAGGCGCCTGCTACCATGCCTGGCTAATTTTGGTGTTTTTAGTAGAGATGGGGTTTTACCATGTTTGCCAGGCTAGTCTCGAACCCCTGACCTCAAGTGATCCGCCTGCCTCAGCCTCCCAAAGTGCTGACAGACATGAGCCACCGTGCCTGGCCTAAATTCTTCATAATTTTAAACAAAGGCCTCTGAATTTTTATTTGCACTGGGCCTGGCAAATTGTGCAGCTGATTCTGTCTCTAGGATAATAAATATCCCAAATGACCTTGTTATTTGCAATTAAGGGCTCTGCTCTGTGAAGTTGGCAGTTAACTTGTAGATATGGATCCGGTAGGGAAGCAAATGATTTCTGTCCATTAGCAAGAGTAATCTATACTTTTATTGCCCTGTGGAACATTAACTAGATTTGTCCCTGACTTTAAAAAACTTCCTGTGGTGCGCCTTTCCCTATGGGCTATATAAACCCCACTTCCTCAATTGCTTTTGGCATCAGCTTTCCCATCTTACTGATTCCCTTTATGGATTAATAAATTAAATGAAATATTTGACAAGTGCTCGTTTTATTCTGGAAGGAAATCATGTTTTTAACTGTTTTTTGGAAATCACGCCGTGAAAGCTTTGTATTCCAAGCTCCTTCCATCATATTATGCTACTGAAGTCACACTTTTCTCTTCCATCTGCTGATC
This sequence comes from Cebus imitator, assembly GCF_001604975.1. Lineage (NCBI taxonomy): Eukaryota > Metazoa > Chordata > Mammalia > Primates > Cebidae > Cebus > Cebus imitator. The sequence goes on from NW_016107343.1 coordinate 10,926,111, forward strand.
GGGAGCCCACGCTGAGTCTGTGCATCGATGTTTATGCATTTAGGCACAACTATTAATTTTGCTTGTCTTCTCACTCTTTGTATCCTGTAAATTCTTTTAAAATTGTATTTATTGATTTTTAAACAGTAGATAATACATTCACATGGTTCAAATTCAAAAAGTTCAAAGGGTACATGGTGAAGGTTTTGCTCCCACTATCCTGGCACACAGTTTCCTTCTCCAAAGATAATTTGTATGACTTCTACCATTATATTTGACATATGCCTTCAAATATGTAAAATATAATGTATATATTCTTTTTGTTTTCTCTAAAAATAGTGGAATGGATGTTCATATCATTGTTCTGCAACTTCCTCCTTTTACTTAACAATATATTTAATTTTAGTGCATAAAGAACAAAAAACTCAAGAAGAAACCCCTCTCATTATTTTATGGCTATATGCTATTCCACTGGATAAGTTTACCACAATTTAAGTATTATTTTATTTATGTGTGTATATGATCCGAATGCCTCAAAGTGGATCTTATTAAAAGATATTTAGTTGTTCACTATTTGATATAATGAGCAATGATGCATTGAATAATTGTGCACTTATATCATTTTGTGTGTATACACACACGCGCGCATGCACACACACACACACATACACACACACACATAGATAGATACATATATACATGAGATAAATTCCCAGAAATGAAATTGGTTGGTCAAAGAACATACACATTTATAATTTTTGACGTTCTTGAGAAATTACTCTCCAGGAGGGTTGTATCAATTTATTTCCACTTCTCCGTAATGTTCGAGAGCCCTTGCCAACACCACAACAGAAAGTATTTTGACTTTTTTGTGTGTGAGATGGAGATTTGCTCTTATTGCCCAGGCTGGAGTGCAATGGTGTGATCTCTGCTCACTGCAACCTCTGCCTCCTGTGTTCAAGCAATTCTCCTGCCTCAGCCTCCCGAGTAGCTGTGATTACAGGCATGCACCACCACGCCTGGCTAATTTTGTATTTTTAGTAGGGACAGGGTTTTTCCATGTTGGTCAGTCTGGTCTTGAACACCTGACCTCAGGTGATCTGCCCACCTTGGCCTCCCAAAGTGCTGGGATTACAGGCATGAGCCACCGTGCCCGGCCATATTTTGACATTTTTGAACTTCGAGATGGGAGATAGTATTTCATAGTTTTTACTTGCATTTCTTTAGTTAATAATGAGATGAAGCTTTTAAAATATATTTGAGAATAATTTTCTGGGAACTGCCTGTTCATATCTGCTGCCAATTTTTCTATTGGCTCATTAGTCTGTGATATAAGTTGTAAATATTGTCTTCCCCTAGATTATCTTTTTTAAAAAATAAAAAACTTTATTTACGGTGGTTTTACTATGTGGACTTGTGTTTGATGGTGTTGAATTTGTCAATATTTCTTTCTATGGCTTCTAGCTTTCTGTCATAGTTAGAAAGGTTTTCCCCAACTGGCATTATAAAAGAACCCTCCCAGGTTTCTTTTGGTAAGTTTATGGTCCCATGTTTCACATATAAATCTTCGATTCATTTGGAGTTTATTCTGGTGTTAGATACGAAATATGATTTCAACTTTATTTTTTCCCAAATGGTTCCCATATTGTCCCTAAGCTGTCTATAAAATAATCTTTCTCCACAGATTGAAGATCCCAGATTGATTATTCGCTAATTTGCCATATGTACTTGTGTTTATTTTTTAAGCTTTCTCCCATGCCATGATCTGTCGGTTTATCGCATGAGTACTGTACGGTTTATGTTAATGTAACTTTAGAATATATTTAGTATATTGTAAGGCAAGTGCTCTCCTTATTATATTTCTTTTTTTTTTTTTTTTTTTTTTTTTTTGAGACAGAGTATCGCTCTGTCATGCAGGCTGGAGCGCAATGGCAATGATCTCACCTCACTGCAATCTCCATTTCCTAGGTTCAAGTGATTCTCCTGCCTCAGCCTCCTGAGTAGTTAGGATTACAGGCGCATGCCACCAAGCATGGCTAATTTTGTACTTTTAGTGGAGACATGGTTTCACCATGTTGGCCATGCTCGTCTGGAACTCCTGACCTTGGGTGATCTGCCTGCCTCAACCTCCCAAAGTGCTGGGATTACAGGCATGAGCCACTATGCCTGGCCCCTATTATATTTCTTTTAAAACATTTTCAGGGCAATACTTCATGTTTCTTTTTCCATGTCAACTGTAGAATCAGCTTGACTAGTTAAAAAACAAACAAACAAACAAACAAAAAAACAAGACCAGGTGTTGTGACTCGCCTGTAATCCCTGCACTTTGGGAGGGTGAGGTAGGTGGATCACAAGGTCAGGAGATTGAGACCACCCTGGCTAACACAGTGAAACCCTGTCTCTACTAAAAATAAAACAAAAATAGCTGGGCATGGTGGCATGCGCCTGTAGTCCCAGCTACTTGGGAAGCTGAGGCAGGAGAATGGCTTGAACCCGGGAGGTGGAGGTTGCAGTGAGCTGAGATCACGCCACTGCACTCCAGCCTGGACAACAAAGCAAGACTCTGTCTCAAAAAAACAAAACAAGACAAGACAAGACAGAACAAAAAACAACTTGATATTTCATTGAGAGTGAATTACATTTCTGAATATGTTGGGGAGAATTGGCTTCTTAATAATGCTGTGCTTGGCTACCAAAAATCACTATAAGCCTTTGCATTTACTCAAGTTTCCCATCTAGTTTAGTTGCAGCATTTTAATATTTTGATCATCTTGCATAACTCTTAAATTTATTGCCAGGTATTATTTGTTATAAAATAAATGTTTTCTTTCATTACCTCTTCTTATTGTTGTTTTCATATATGGAAGTTACTGAACTCTGCGTATAGTTGTGTATGAGGCAGCTTATTGGGTTTCCTTGTCCTGTTAACTCTACACCCAACACCAAGCTCCTAAGATAACTAATTGTTGACTGAGTGACTCTTTATCTGCCTTTTTGGGAGTTGGGGCTTCTTAAGGTTTCAGCACAGTTAACGCTGAGGGAGAACGTGGATTTCATCTATCTTTCCAGGGTAAAGAGTAGATCATTAGCAATTTCTTGGCAGACTGGCTCCTTCTTAGGGATTTCTTTGAAAGTTGACTTTTAGTGCAAGTGTTATGACTTCCGAATGGCTTGCTGAGATCTGCTCTGTGGTCTCAGGAATGACTTTTTTCTTTTTAACTTAAAAACCTAAAAAAATTACTTTGGGAGTTACCAGGTAAGGAAGGTTATCCTCATCTAACCAGAGATCCAGCCTGAATTTATGCACACAGTGAGGACAGAAGAATTGGGTGGGGGAAGAGCCACTGTACAACATTATGAAAGCTCCATGGAAATTTCACAAAAGGGATCCTTTTATGAGGGGCAGAAAGAGATCATGCCACCTGTCTGAGATCAGATGGACTCTTTAAAAAAAAAAAAACAAAAATATTAAGGTGTGGTGGCTCATGCCTGTAATCCCAGCACTTTGGGAGGCTGAGGCAGGTGGTTCACTTGAGGTCAGGAGTTCAAGACCAGCCTGGCCAACATGGTGAAACCATGTCTCTACTGAAAACACAAAAATTAGCCAGGTGTGGTGGTAGGCACCAGTAATCCCAGCTACATGGGAGGCTGAAGCAGGAGAATAGCTTGAACCTGCAAGTTGGAGGTTGCACTGAGCTGAGATCGAGCCACTGCACTGAAGCCTGGGTGACAGAGGGAGACTTTGTCTCAAAACAACAACAACAACAAAAACAAACACACACACACTTTGGGAGCCTGAGGCAGGCAGATCACCTGAGGTTAGGAGTTCGAAAATAGCCTGGCCAACATGGGGAAATTCTGTCTCTACTACAAATACAAAAAAAAATTAGCCAGGCGTGGTAACGGGTGTCTATAATGCCAGCTACTCAGGAGCCTGAGGCAGGAGAATTGCTTGAACCCAGTAGGTGGAGGTTGCAGTGAGCCAAGATGGCACCACTGCATTCCACCTGGGCAACAGAGGGAGACTCTGTCTAAAAAACAAAAACAAACCATAAAACAACCCCTCCCACCCCCCACCTCCAATATTGGAGATTACTCTGTAAAGGTTCCAGAAAAAGTCTGTTACATCCATTTTGGGTTTTCAATTTAGTATCATTGAAATTTGTCTGGAATTCTAAAGGGTTAAAAGAAATCCTAGCATTTGACCTAAATACTCATAGAATACTCTCTCTCTCTGGCAGTGTTTAACACCTCAAAATGAAAATACATGAGCTCATTGAAATTGGTAGAAAAGGGCACAGCAGTTTTTCACACTTCTTTTGCCAGATAACACTTTAATTTGAGCCTGATTTTTTCTAACCCTGGAGGGGAGGTAGGGTTACTGGTTGGGGCTCTGGGGCCTGCATTCTGCCTGCTTCTTTGGTGGATATCAGTGTGAGAAAACACAAGAGTAGTTTGGCTCTCTTTATTTTTCCAATGTTGCCTGAGAATCTGGGGCTCAAATTCCAGCATCATGGAGTAAAATTAAATGCCAGGGTCTCAAAGCCTTTGTCCATCACTTTCTCTCATCCTTATTCTTTATTAAAAATCTAGCTAATAAAAAAAAATCTAAGTTCAAAAGTTCAGATAAAACTCCCTTGAGTCTATGACCTGATTTTCTTCAGCTTGAATTGTGTTCGCTCCTGGATATGGAGTTTTTAGTCCTTCTTTATGGTTTTGTCAGAGGCATTTGAGCCCGAGCGACTCCATCTTGGATAGCGGTGGAGTAAAATGAGGCTGAGACCTACTGGGCTGCATTCCCAGGAAGTTAGGCCTCCTTAGTCACAGGATGAGATAGGAGGTGGGCACGAGATGCAGGTCAGAAAGACCTTGAGGATAAAATGGGTTGCAGTAATGAAAGCCGGCCAAGACCCAAAACCAAGATGGCCGTGAGAGTAACCTCTGCTCATCCTCACTGCTCATATGCTAATTATACTGCATTAGCATGCTAAAAGACACTCCCACCAATGCCATGACAGTTTATAGATGCCATGGTATTGTCTGGAAGTTACATAGTCTATATGGTCTGCAAGGGGGAGGAGCCCTCAGCTCCAGGAATTGCCCAGCCCTTTCCCAGAAAACTCATGAATAATCCACTCCTTGTTTAGCATATAATCAAGAAATAACTATAAGTATCCATAATCCAGCAGCTTAAGTACTGCTCTGCTTATGGAGTAGCCATTGTTTTATTCCTTTATTTTCTAAATAAACTTGCTTTTGCTTTGCACTGTGGACCTGCCCTGAATTCTTTCTTGTGGAAGATCCAAGAACCCTCTCCTGGGGTCTGGATCAGGATCCCTTTCTGGTAACGGTTTCTGGAGACACAGTGCCATGTCAGACGAGAGCATGCTGAGGCATGTACATTTTCAGCAGCTGATTGCTGCAAAGAAAAACTTGCCAACTAACCGGGTCTGGGTCACGCTCTACTATAATAGCAGCATCATTGCAATGCGATCAGCTAACCAAAGATTCCTGGCCTGCTTATTTTTCCTTGGTTTATTTGCCTCGATGCTCCGAGACATCCATCCATGTCATGCCTTTCTGTTGATACTCTCTTGACCGAAACCTTAGAATATGAAGCAAGAAGAAAGAAAGCCAGCTGGAGAAGCTGTCAGTTCAGCATGTTTGGGTCATGGTCCCAAAAGACACTATCTCCTGAATCATGCCTGGTTTGACCCATTTCCTTTTGTGTGCCTGCTGCTCCATCCTCTCTGCTTGAGGCCTGGCTCTGTCCTCCGGCTAACCCCAGGACAACTGGGCGTGTGGACCCTGACCCTTGCAACCTGACTCACCACAACTCTGCAGGATGCCCTGAGAACCCACAAGACTCTGGGTGCTGGGGAGACAAGTATTTAAAAAACAGGCACCCTGGCCTTGAGGAACTCTCAGAGGTTTGCCCCCAGCTCCTTTATTTGAAAGAGTAAACTTAGCTGGGGCTCCCACCTTTGAGGAAATCTTACCAAGAATTTAAAGAAAGCCCAGAAGAGGCCAGGTGCAGTGGCTCATGCCTGTAATCCCAGCACTTTGGGAGGCAGAGGTCGGAGGATCACTTGAGGCCAGGAGTTCAAGACCAGCCTGGCCAACATGGCAAAACCCTATCTCTACTAAAAATAAAAAATAAAATAAAATAAAATAAAATAAAGCAAGCCCAGAAGAGCAATATGATTGATAGCTTATAAGGTGGCCTCTGGTTCTTCTGAGAAGGTGTAGAAGAACTAGACAAAAAATAGCCACCTGCAGGAGAATTGATAGCTTCCTTCCCCTGCCTTCTCTGGTGAGAGCATCCTTCCAGGCCATTTCCTGATTCTTACTTAAAATGATACCTGGGTTGTCTTGAAGTATGCTTGGGTATCATGCTGTGCTGGAACGAGCCTGGGACTAGGAGGAGGCAGCTTTGGGTTCTAATCCAAACCATTGTGTGATCTTGGGCAAATGCCTTAACTCTTCTGTGGGATTAGTTTCTTTGGGAAATTGCCTTCCCTGCCTCATCAGGATATTGTGAAAAATCACTATGTATCTATACATGTGTGTGGATTTACATAGGCATAAATATATACATGCAATAAAATATACACATGCACACATAAATTTAAAATTTTCACAATAGATAGTTACCATTTATTGAGCAGCCCTTAGTTATTAGGCATTGTGTCAAGTCTTTTACATGTTAGCTTGTAGTTATAATATTCTTGCCAGATGGGTGACAGCAAGCTCTCCTTGCTCCACTGCCTCCACTACACACCATATTATAGATGAGAAAACTGAGGCTTAGAGAGGCAAGGAAGTTTACTGAAGCTCACAGAGAAAGTTTCTTTTGGATAGTAGCCAGTGCTGTGCCATACAGCAACAGGTCCTCAGTAATGATGACTTCAAAGGCAATCATGATGCTTTTCCATCTGGATACTTCCTTCCTATGGCTCCTTCTTCCCGTATCTGGAAGACTGTCTCTGATTGCAACATAGTCTGTCAAGCTCCTAGACACCTTCAATCTGCTGTGGGCTGCTCACACTGTATTCCATGGGAGAGCTATGCAAATTAGGGGAATTCTTCCAGTGGCTTGACATCCCCAGCCTGGGCCTCATTTGGGTTTGCTTCATCGTCCAGCGTTTATGAACATTTCCATCTCAGCTTCTTACCTTCCTCTTTCCCCACTCTATGCCTCAGCAAGATTAACTTTGCTCTGTTTCAAGTCCATGCCTCAGGCTTTCCCATTTTTCTGCGTTTGCTCAAATTCTTTGCTCCGTTGCTCCAGCTGGAATGCCCTTCTGTCTTCTTCTTTGCCAAATTTCTACATATTACTTATCTTATGGCTTTCTGTAAGGTCCTTTTTCTTCATGAAGTCTTTCCTAATCTGTTTAGTTGGAAATGGTCAGAGGACATTCTTTATTTCTTTTTAGTGGAACATTCGCTATTTCTCCTTGTAGACATATGCTTTCTGAAGGCTATGTTCATGTCTGTTTCATATTTGCACTTCCAGTCTGTGATACGTGTCCTTATAATAGCCATTTGTGAATTTACTCAGTGAATAAATGAATCAGTAAATGAGTGTATAAATCTTGAAGGAGTGCTGAATTGTGTGTGGTGTTAAAGATGGGCCAGGAGAATTACATTTGTTTATTTATTAAGCATATACTGGGTTTAAGATCCTCTGTCAATATTTATTACACAGTTTTTTGGTCTTAGAATTTATGATCTCTAACAAGGAGATATTAATAATGAAGAAAAGAGCATACACCAAGAGAAATACATGAAACCAAATTTTTAAAAACTGCATTTTATGTGATGATGAAGAAGGGAAGGGTAACTATGAAAGAGATTGCAATTAGGAAAAAGAGTTCCAAGGTCTGGCAAAGTGGAGTGCCATGGACTGAACGTTTATGTCTCCCTCAAATTAACCTTGGGAAATCCTAACCCCCAATGTGATAATATTAGGATATGGGGACGTGGAAGGTGAGGAGGTCATGAGGATAGAGCCCCTATGAATGGGATTAGTGCCCGTATAAAAGATACTCTAGAGAGCTCTTTAACCTTCTTTCCACTATGTGAGGAGACAAGGAGAAGATAGCAGTGAGCAACCTGGAGAGGGCCATGACCATGCCGGTGCCCTGGTCTCAAACTTGCAGCCTCCAGAACTGTGAGAAATAAATTTCTGTTGTTCATAAACCACCTAGTCTGTGGTACTTTGCTATGGCAACCCAAACAGACTAAGACTAGTAGGGAAGATTAAATGACTGAGAGAAAAATGGTATTTGGACATGGATTGAGAAGCTACCAGATGGCAGTATACAGAACATACATTTGCCCTCTAAGATCCTTTATGTTTCACAGGACGTCTACTCAACCTATAAACATCTACTGAGAAAGCATCTCGAACTAGGGGTTAGGATTGCAAATGTCAAAATGGCCCATTTCTTGTTCTTGCATTCTGCAGAAGTTTGTTTTGGAATGCTCTGGGAGGAGAAAGGAAGAACTCTTGGTGGACAGGGAGGTCTCACAGAGGACATAACCCTCAACCAAGGCCCGAGGAAGCAGTGCGGTGTGAAATTTCAGAGTGTAGCCTCTGGAGTCAGATGGGAGGCTGATGTGGTTTGGATTTGTGTTCCCACCCGAATCTCACGTTGAATTTTAGTTTCCCAATGTTGAAGGAGGGGCCTGATGGGAGGTCATTGAATCATGGGGGCAGATTTTCCCCTTCCTTTGCTTGAGATAGTGAGTTCTCATGAACTCTGGTTGTTTAAAAGTGTGTAGCACCTCCCCGATTCTCTCTCTTCCCCCTGCTCCAGCCATGTGAGACATGCCTCCTTCCTCTTCACCTTCTGCCATGATTGTAAGTTTCCTAAGGCCTTCCCAGCCATGATTCCTGTACAGCCTGCAGAACTGTGAGCCAATTAAATGTTTTTTCTTTATCAATTACCTAATCTCAAGTAGTTCTTTATAGCAATGTGGGAACAGACTAACACAGAGGCAGACTGCTTAGTCTGGATTTAATCCTCCAATTAACAATTGCTATAGTTTGAATGTTTGTTTCCTCCTAAACTCATGTTGAAACTTAATCTCAATGTAGCAGTATTGAGAGGTGGGGCCTTCAAAAGGTGATTGGGTTGTGAGGGCTCTGCCCTCATGAGTAATCCATTCATGGATTAATGGGTAAATGGATTATCATGGTAGTGGGACTGGTGGCTTTATAAGAAGAGAAAGAGAGACCTGAGCTATCACACTCAGCCCTCTCACCACGTAGTGTCCAACACTACCTGGAGACACTTGCAGGGTCCCCATCAGCAAGAGGGGCCTCACTAGGTGCAGTCCCTTGATCTTGGACTTCTCAGTCTCCATAACTGTAAGAAATAAATTTCTTTATATATTACCCAGTTTCATGTATTCTGTTATAGACAGCAGAAAATGAACTAAGACATCTATTAATGTAATTCAGACATGTAATCAAGCCTCGGTCTCTTTCTCTGTAAAATGTGATAGTTATATTACCTATACACAGAGTTATTGTGAAGATTAAATGAGAAAATCTCCAGCCTCTAGGTAGCTGCCTCATCCCACCCTAGACTGACTCTTCATTCAAAATTCAAGTGAAAATGCCTCCTGGATCACTCAGAAGTTGATTCTGTTCATTTGTTGTTTCACTAAAAGTGATGGAAGATGGGCTGGTTAAGCAGATAGCTTTTCTCTAGAGTATCAACGTTGAGCGAAATAATTTTACAGGCTGTGAATCCAGATTCCCAAATTAGCACTTACATAAAACAATCGATTACAGAAACATAAGACAGCCCAAAACTTTCAACAAATAGGCTTATTTTCTAGTATGTTAATGGATGAGGGAGGGAGAGGACACAGAAGAGTCTTCACCAGCTGCGGGGACTCTGAATTTGGCAGGTTAGTTCTGTGTGAGGAGGATGAGGGTCTCCCGAGAGTGTTTGTACCCTGTGCCATTGGTTATTGGAGAGCAGATTTTTCTTTGGCTGTATTTTTTTTCTTTATAGAGCTCACTGGCATCCTATTGCAATGGAACTATCTGACTATTGCAATAAAACTATCACGTGTTTATTACAGCACACATGAGCAGTGCCTTTAAAACTAGAGAGAATGCACCTATGTCTCTAATTTTTGCCTTCTGCAAAAATTGATTTTATGTAAACTTTATGGCACCAAATATATAAATTGTGCCTATAAAAATAATAGGATTAAAAACACAGAGAGTTCCCGTCTCCACTCTTCCATCTTCTCCATTCCAGGAGCTCCTTTGTGACTCTATTACAGCCCTTGTTATCCCTTGCCCTGCAGGTACAGGGAGGATGGTGGAATATATGGAGGCTGCGAAATGTCTTGTGAAGGAGAATGACTGCCCCAAAGTACAGGAAAGACCCACCCTAGTGAGCTGGAATGCTGTTTTGCTACTTCTCTGGAGGTGAACATTTCAAATACATGCCGGCTTTTTTTTTTTTTTTTTTTTTTTTTTTNTTCACTGTAGAGATACTGCTGGAGCATGATATGAAAGATTAATTTCAAAAAGTGATTTTGAAATTAAATATGGAAGATGTGTGACCTTAATAATTCACATTTAAAGAAAGACTACCAATGTATGTGTAATTGCAAGGGGCAGAAAAGCAGTTTCAATTACCTTTATCAATGTTTACCAACTACCCATAGCAAAACCTGTCAATGTCATAAATGTGACAAAGTTTTTGAGTTGTGCTCAATCTTCAGTAAACATAAGAAAATTTTTAGCAGAGAGAAATGCTACAAATGTGAAGAATGTGGCAAATACTATAGGTTGTTCTTAGATTTTACTAGACATAAGAGGTTTATACTGCAGAGAGATGCTACAAATGTAAGAATGTGGCAAAGCCTTTCAGTGAGTCTCAGACTTTACTAATCATAAGAGAATTCATGCTGGAGTGAAATCCCACAAATGTGAAGAATGTAACAAATCCTATAGGTGGTTCTCAGACCTTGCTAGACATAAGATAATTCATGCTGAAGAGAAACCCTACAAACGTAATAAATGTGGACAAGCTTTTAAGTGGTTCTTGGCCCTTAGTAAACATAAGAGAATTCACACTGGAGAGAAACCCTACATCTGTCAAGAATGTGGCAAAGCCTTTACCTGCTCCTGAACCATTATTAACCACAAGAGAATTCACATGGAAGAGAGACCTTACAAATATGAAGAATATAGCAAAACCTTTAAGTGCTTCTCAGACCTTACTAATCATAAGAGAATTCACACTGGAGATAAACCCTACAAATGTGAAGAATGTGGCAAAGCATGCAGGTGGTTCTCACAACTTCTTGGACTTAAGAGAATTAATACAAGAGAGAAGCTCCACAAGTGTTAAAAATGCGGAAAAGTCTTTAACAAGTCCTTATATTGTGTTTAACATCAGAGATTTAATACTGAACAAATGCAAGATAAATGTAATGTCTGATGAAGAACATTCAACATCTTCAAGGGGCTCTAAAAACTTGCTTTATAATCTGGGTGCTTTTGTTTTGGGTGCATATATAGCCCTTTAATATACAGCCATTTACTGTTAAGAAAAAAACCAGTTAGAGACTTAGAGATTATTAAAGTTGTTTTTTCAGGGTAGAGTTGTACTTTCATTTAGTTGTAGTCTCCTGAAACAAATGAACATTTTGTATTTCATTGCTAAGATAAAATAATGAAAAAAAAACAGCAAGATTGGAGAGAGAGATGAACAGAAAGGGTCTGCTGAGTGAGGAGGAAGGTGGGAAAGAAGGCAGCAAGTAGAGAAAGATTGGAAGGGAGGAGTGGGTAGAGAAAGGAGGTAAATACAGAAGAAGGATACATGGTTTGATGGAAGAAACAATACCTAGTGTTGATAGATCAATGGGGATGACTATAGTTGATAATCTATTGTACATTTCAAAATAGTTAGAATAATTCAAAGATTTCTAGCATAGAGAAAAGACACATATTTCAGGTGATGGATATTTCAAGTACATTAATTTAATTTTTCAAATTATATGAATGTATTCAATTATCATATGTACCATGAAACTATTACATCTATTATGCATCAATTTAAACAGACAGGCTGGGTATGGTGGCTCACATCTGTAATTCCAACATTTTGGTAGTCGAGGTGGGCAGATCACTTAAGCCCAGGAATTCAAGACCAGCCTGGGCAACACAGTGAGTTCCCCATCTCTATGTTAAAAAAACAACTACAACATAAAAATAAAAATTAAAAAGCACAGAAGGAAAAACAATGTTTGCTAATTGGAGTTGAGCCTAGGAGTGGCTGTGATATCTGAGAATGTTAAGTAGGTCCAAACAAATAAGATCTCCATTGGAAAGTTTCCTCATTCATTTGGAAAGCCATTCTGGAGGGCATTTGAACCTTTGTTTAGTTCAGGGACTATAATTATAGATCCCTTTGCATACATAATGTGTACCAAACAGTGTAGCCTGGGGGTTTTCTCTAATTTTTTTTGCAGAGAATAAATCTCCCTGGGTAGATGGCAGGATTGTACAGGCAAGGTGCAAGGTCCTACCTTCCACTCGCACCCACTCAGCAGTGCTTCCAGCTCTTTGCACCACTCCACACATACACCCGGAAGGCAGGCAAACATGGGAGATGGCACTTCTCGTGGAGCCCATAAAGGCTCCTGTGTGGATGGCGGTGACCGGAGGTGGAGGTGATCAGGGACTCTGCCTGCCCTAATACCCCACATGCTGGTGCAGAGGGACATTCGGTGGATAGTTTTGTCTTGGCTTGAACTTCCTATTTCCTGCCAAACAATGGCCCTGTCTTCTTTAAACATGAAGAACACGTTCTCTTGGAAGGCTCCTAGATGTCCGTATAGATTAGTAAAAATTATGTAAGCTGTAATTAGCTTACTTTTGATAACAGCTGCATGTTCCTATTGAGTTTTTATTTGTCAGTCTCTCTTCAGCCTGCATGCTCCTAGACGGCTTACAGTGCTCTATCTTTTGTGCCTCTTAACATGTCAGTTTCTGGTATGGTTGTCCTTACAAAGAAGAAACATGATCAGAACTCCCTCCTCTTCTCTCTCCACCTCTAAGTTTTTCGGCTGGTGTTCATCCATTCCTTTCTCCCCCATCTCAGGAGGAGGGCTCCTAGTTGAACGTGAATGCTTCCACCTCTCCTCTGGGGGCAGCTCCTTTTGTCTCCCAGGGTCCTTGTTCTATGTCCAATGCCTCCAATTCTCTTTCTACCTGTCCTTCTTCACTGGATCTTTCCCTCGGCTTGCGCATTTGCTTGTTTCTCTTATTTAAAAGAAATCCACCCTTCCATGACCCAAACTCTCTTCTGTTCATATCAAAGCTCTTAGAAAAAGGAAGCCAGGCTCAAAATTAATTGTTTTAGTATCTGTTCCTGTAACTAAAGATCTTATTAACCCCTATTTTAACTTATTTATTTCAAAGCAAACATGATCCTATTCTTTTTTTTTTTTTTTTGCTTATAAAAGCAGTACATTCTCATTTAAAAGTTTAGCAACACATAAAGAAAATCAAAAGTGCTAATAATTGATAACCCGGGAATTCAGAATTCACAGCACTGTGGGCACTGCACCAACAGCCACGTTCCTCCATCTTCCTTTGTGGCAAACTTTAGATATCAATCTCAACTCACGTGTTGCAGTTACAGACATATCCAGATGAACTTTTATGCTCTTAAAATTAGTAAAGGCCCACAGAAGCTTTAGTTTATGCACATGACATCTATTGAGATTGATCACATTCAATGTTAAAAGAAAATGTAAAACATTTTATTTACTAATTCATTAAGAATAACAATAATGCATTTATTACAGACTACCATAAATAATATATTAATGACAAAATAATAAATATACTTTTCAAAAAAAAAAAACATTTGGTGAGAGGAATGGTATGTTTTACATTTTTATAAATGTTTAAATGTCTAGCATAATAGCCAAACTTCAAAGCCTTCTGCATTCAAATGGTTGTGATATGCTGTTAAATATGTTAGATGTAGTGAACCCCAAGTTTCTCTTCAAAGAAGCAGTACGTCGGTATGTTCAGCTCTCTTATTCTTCAATTCTCTATTTTAAAGTTTAACTTCCTTGTAGTTTCAGTAAACAACATTTTCCACCAGTTCTAATCAGTAGTTCACATCTGTTCCCTCAGTCCCCTGCCCCATCCTGACTCATCCCAGCCACCTGCTCTAGTCACCTGCTCCGGTCAGCTGCTTTGACCCCTGCTTACCTGCTCTGACCTGCCCGTAACCGCCTGTCCAGCTGAACTACCCACCCTGTCAGTCCAGCTCGTACCCCTGCTCCCTTTAAAATAGCCAATCGGAATTAGACTAGACTGTGCAGTCTCACCCTAGCCAGCAGGGGAATGACACAGCAGTAGGGGTGGCTTCCGTCAGGCATAAGTACCTCTTCCCCTCCTGGTCCAGGTGTGCACTCGCCATGTTCCATCTGTGAGCTGCACCCTTCTGTAGAAGTAAATTGCCTTGCTGAGGAAATTTATATTTGAGTGCTACTTCTTTTGCAGAATCGAAAATTCTACTTATAACAAATATATGAAAAACATCTGATCTCACAGACAAGTGCTTAGAAAAAGGAGGAGTATTTTATAATTTTAATAACATTTTAGGGTGATGGTTGATATTCTGATTTGGTATAACATCAAAACTCAGGAAGTGGTAGTTTCATATCTATGAATTTTTTGTACTTTGTCTACACTTGTGAGAGAATGAAAATAAAGAAGGCAAAAAAAAATATTATTATTATGAAAACAGTCCTGACCTCCTAGGCTCCCAGAAAGGGCCTTGAGATGCCCCAGGAATCCCCATAGCACACTTTGGGGACCACTGGTCCGGGCCACTGTTATGATTTCCTTTACCAGTGACTTAGGAAGGACATGTGACCCAATTCAGATGGAGACATAATGGGAATTCTTCAACCTACTTGAAAATGTTTCCTGAAACATAAAAAAAGTCCCCATAGGAAGACAGAACATGCTGCTTCTGCTCATCAGTGTCATGTTTTCTTGTGCATCTTGGCTTTGAAAGGGAGGCTGCCTGAGGATGGCTGAGCAGATGCCATTGAGCCACAGGGCTGGCCTCCTTGAGTTACCTTGACTCAGGACTTTAAATTTTGTGAAATTAACTTTACTTAAGGAAAGAAGGAAGAAAGAAACAAAAGAAGGAAGAAAGGAAAAAAGATGGGACTTTTTGGGAGATATCTTTCCAGACTTTTTTCTAAATGTTTATACATATAGATTGATATTTATTCATCTCTGTGTGCCGAGCACTTAGCTCAGCGTAACGCATGGCACATCTCAGTGATTAATAGATATTCTTTAAAAGAATGAATAAATGAATATGTGGTGTTTACTGACTGACGACGATTTCCTCTTATTCTGTTCTTTGTCAGGATGAAAAAGAAGCAGATCACTCTAAGAATGACAGGTTTCCTGGGTGCTGTGAAACATACATAAACAGACAGCTGCAGAGAAGGATATTTTCTCTATTTCAAGACACGGACACTGCCCCCCTCTTCACTTCCAGTGTTTTGTACCCTAAATGAAATTGGGCATTCACCTGATATAACCTGAAAAATGTGGCACACTATATTTTACATAGTGATTTATAGTTTATAGGCTGCTTTTATGATGGTGTTATTTAGTTTTCCAAAATCAAGCTGTGATATAGTGCTATTATTTCACTTTTTAAAAAGAGGAAATCTTAGCTGGGCATGGTGGCGCATGCCTGTAATCCCAGCTACTCGGGAGGCTGAGGCAGGAGAATTGCCTGAACCCAGGAGGCGGAGGTTGCGGTGAGCCGAGATCGCGCCATT
>NW_016107343.1:10941986-10945914 GCF_001604975.1 Cebus imitator
AAAGAGGAAATGGGGGACATGTGAGGGTAAGTGAGTGGTTCAGGTCACATAACTAGTCAGCAGTAGAAGCAGGACTAGAACTGCAAGGCCAATGGTCTTGAGGGTTGAGCCCCAGGAAACCTTGTCAAGGGCTTTGCCATCATAGGATTTGCCTGACTGTCCCTAGGCAGGGGAGGGATGGAGTGCAGAGACAACTGGCCTTCATCCTTTGTCCCAAGTTCTACCCTCTGGGAAGTCCAGGACCAGAGAGTGGCGAGGATGACATTGCAATCCACCTCAGTTGAACGGCAGTAAAATGATAAAGCCCTTGTTCTGAATGACTTTACCTGGAGGTGATGTCTTCTGCTAGACTGACTGTGACATTAAAAATGGATGAGGCCAGGGACGTTTCCCACCCAGAGCTCAACCGAAACTGGCAAGTGTCAAATATGAAATTTTGCACTGTAACTCACAGGCATCTACTGACCTAAGACTTGAAGGTTTCAACCTGGAAACAATCCAGGACTAAATGTTGACAACTAACTCAGGGAGGGAGAGGGAGATTATAAGATGCCAGGGCATGGCAGCAGCAAAGGGCCTTGGGTCTTTACCTGTAGTTGTGGGCAAGTAGAAAATAATCCAAGTAGGTAGTAGGATTGCTTGAGCCTGGGAGGTTGAGGCTGCAGTGAGCTGTGATTGAGCCACCGTAGACCAGCCTGGGTGACAGAGTGAGACCTTGTCTCAAGAAACCAATAAGAATAATAAAGAGAATTTTTTTTTTTTTTTTGACAGAGTTTCATTCTTGTTGCTCAAGCTAAAGTGCAATGGTGCAATCTTGGCTCACCACACCTTCCACCTCCCAGGCTCAAGCAATTCTCCTGCCTCAGCCTCCTGAGTAGCTGGGATTACAGGTGCATGTCACCATGCCCAGCTAATTTTTTATTTTTAGTAGAGACAGGGTTTCTTCATGTTGGACAGGTTGGTCTCGAACTCCTGACCTCAAGTGTCAGGTGATCTGCCCACCTCAGCCTCCCAAAGTGCTGGAATTATAGGCATGAGCCACCGCACCTGGCCTAAAGAGAAAAAATTTTTACTCATGTAGCAAAATAAATTGTGGGACACACACACACACACACACACACACACACACACCTGCCTATCTATATATACTCAAAGTCTACAATCTCAAAGATGAAATATATAGATGTTGAAAAGAGCAATCCATACTTGCTACCTTTGTTCTTACCAAAGCCCTGGGTCCCTTGTCCATCTCCCCCGCTTGCCTCTCAGTATCCTGCCTGCTACCTTTTCTATACACATAACTGTTTTTGAATGAATGAATGTGAGTGAGAAGCATGCATGGGTTTTCTCTCTTCTGAGAGAGTCTAATGCAATGGAAAGAAATTTGGCACTCAACGCACCTGGTGTATTCCGAGCTTCATCTTTTATCAGCTGTGAGACCTGGGGCAGGATCACCATTACTCCATCTGTTAAATGGGATTATGGAGAGGAATATAGATAATTTGTGTGAGTTCCCTAGGGTGGCCCTGAAGCACTGGCAGTAGCTTAATGTGCGGTAGCTGCTCTCTGTCACAGGCACGGGGCTGCATAAGGTTACACCATATCAGAGCTGCAGGATAGCAGAGAAAATGCAGTTATTTTGTGTTGGGTAACCAGGGCAGGATTTCTGGAGGGGGAATATTTAGATGGGGCCCAGAAAGAGGGTCCCCAAGTGTAGTAGGTAGAGATGGGAAAGGGAATGGCAATCAAAGTGAGGGAGAGCCAGGGTGAGGAGGCAGGAAGGTGGAAGGAAGGACAAGGCTGTTGAAAGTAGGGTAGTTTCAGCTGGGCGCGGTGGCTCATGCCTGTAATCCCAGCACTTTGGGAGGCCGAGGCAGGGCGGATCACCTGAGGTTGGGAGGTCAAGACTAGCCTGACCTACATGGAGAAACCCTGTCTTTACTGAAAATACAAAACTAGCCAGGTGTGGTGGTGCATGCCCGTAATCCCAGCTACTGGGAAGGCTGAGGCAGGAGAATTGTTTGAACCCAGGAGGCAGAGGTTGCAGTGAGCCGAGACTGTGTCATTGTACTCCAGCCTGGGCAACAAGAGCAAAACTCCATCTCAAAAAAAAAAAAAAAAAGAAAGAAAAAAGAAGGTAGGGTGGTTTACTTGCAGGAAGATGCAGCTGGAAAGGTAAATTGGGGCCAGGTTTTAGAGGGTACTGAGTGGCAGGCAGAGCATTTGGACTTTATCCTGTGAAAAATGAGCAGCCATTGGAGGTTTTGAGCAGATGAGTGACAGGTTTTGTGTGTGTGTTTGGTTTTGGTTTTTTGAGATGGCGTCTTGCTCTGTCACCCCGGCTGGAATGCAGTGGTGTGATCTCGGCTCACTGCAACCTCTGCCTCCCGGGTTCAAGTGATTCTCATGCCTTGACCTCTCAAGTAGCTGTGACTACAGGTGTGAGCCATGATGCCTGGCTAATTTTTGTCTTTGTAGTAGAGGTGGGGTTTTGCCACGTTGCCCAGGCTGGTTTTGAACTCCTGAACTCAAGCAATCCACCCACCTCAGCCTCCTAAAGTGCTGGGAAGATTACAAATGTGAGCCACTGCGCCCAGTGGAGTGACAGGTTTAAGAAACTATGTTTCTTTGGGGCATGTTGTAGAAAAAGTCACAGCAACAGCAACTCAATGCAAAGAAGGGTACACATTTCAGAGATGGACTTTAAAGCAGGCTTTACTGAGCTCGTTCTAAACAGACACTATGGTCCTATCTCATTCTAAGCAGACACTGTGGTGCAATCAGCTCATGTGCTCTGGAATGTGCAGTCTCTCATAAAGGTCTTAGAAGAGATATTGGAGTCATCCTGGGTAAGGGTGGGGGTAGGAAAAGATGATGTAGGATAAGTTTTTGAGAGGAGGGAAACTCATGTAGGGATTTATGGTTCTCACTACAGTGGCATTTAAATGGATTAGTCATGTAAGATCTTGAATGTGGACCTACAGCTGGAGTCTTTAGGGACCCAGGGTGACAAAGCAATTTTATTTTAGCTAAAAAACAGCAAGTTCTTCAGCTCTGAGTAACATTGGTGTCAAATAAAAACCCGTTGGCACTGGCAAAGAAAGACAAGAAGGAAAAGGAAAAGGAAAGAATCAAAAAAGAGGGAGGAAAGGAAGAAAAAAGAGGAATATGCAGAAGAGAGAAAACAGGGAAGGAAAAGTGAGCCAGGTCATAGACAGGGACGCGTTCTGCTCACACTTGCCTGTCATGCACTGTGGTGCCCAAGGCGCCTGCCCTGCCTCCATCAGTCACTTCAGCTGGCCGAGAGGAGGTCCGGGATGCCAGAATAACACTATTGTCAATTTCATCTTTTAGACTATAAACAATTCAAATGGAAAAATGTTGGATGAGACCCCAATGGCTCAGTCTGGATGGAGGAGATCTGCTCATCAATCTTTGAGTTTTTTTCACTTCTGGGGATTGTCACCCATGTCAGATCCATCTGGACATCACAGCTTTTTTTTTTTTTTTTTTTTTTTTTCCAAATGTCTTGCCAGGAAGAATATTTAACACATTTAAATGTAAGAAACTAGGACGTAGAGAGAAAAAACTCAGTGTTAGCATCAGTTTCTCCCTTTTTTATAAAGTCTAAGTGTTCTTATAAGGTCATTAGATCCATTGAATAAATGAATTTATTCAACTACTATGTCACAAGGGCTTGGTATACGCCAGGCCACTGTACAAGCTACTGCTGGGGCTTCTTATTCTTTTTCTTCTTCTTTTTTTGCGACAGGGTCTGGCTCTGTTGCCCAGGCTGGGGTGCAGTGGCATGATCTTGGGTCACTGCAACCTCTTCCTTCTGGGTTCAAGCCATTCTCCCACTTCAGCCTACCAAGTAGCTGGGACTACAGGTGTGTACCACCATACCCAGTTAATTTTTTTTTTTTTT
>NW_016107343.1:10946349-10963568 GCF_001604975.1 Cebus imitator
TCAGGAGGCTGAGGCAGGAGAACTGCCTGAACCCAGGAGACGGAGGTTGCGGTGAGCCGAGATCGCGCCATTGCACTCCAGCCTGGGTAACAAGAGCAAAACTCTGTCTCAAAAAAACAAAACAAAACAAAACAAAACACAGAAACAAAACTCACTCCCACGAGTTCTTCCTTACATCTCTCTACACTCTGTCTTTTCCTGTTTTCTACTTGTACCACTGATATCCTCTCTGCTTAAAAGTGCTGCTTGAAAGTAACTTCAAGCTTAAATAATCCTGTTTCTTTAGCAGTCAAACTTGAATCATGATATTTTGTTTCTTTCTACTTTCCATCTGCTATAGACTGAATGTTTGCATCCCCTCAAAATTCATACATTGAAATTATAATCCCCATTGTGCTGGTATTAGGAGATGGGACCAGCCAGGTGCGGTGGCTCACACCTGTAGTCCCAGCACTTTGGGAGGCCGAGGCAAGCGGATCACAAGGTCAAGAGATGGAGACCAGCCTGGCCAACATGGTAAAATCCCATCTCTACCAAAAATACAAAAATTAGCCAGATGTGGTTGTGCGCGCCTGTAGTCCCAGCTCCTCGGGAGGCTGAGGCAGGAGAATCGCTTGAACCCAGGAGGTGGAGGTTGCTGTTAGCTGAGATCGCAGTACTGCGCTCCAGCCTGGAGACAGAGCAAGACTCTGTCTCAAAAAAAAAAAAGGAGATGGGACCCATGGGTGTTAATTAGGTCATATTAGGTCTAATGAGGTGGAGTCCTTAGGATGGGATTAGTGCCCTTAAAAGGAGAGCCACCAGTCCCTCTGCCTTGTGAAGCTATAAACAGAAGACAGCTGTCTATTAGCTCAGAAGAGTGACCTGATGAGACACCAGATCTGCCAGTACCTTGATCTTGGACTTCCCAGCCTCCAGAACAGTGAGAAACAAATTTCTATTGTTAAGCGCCCCCAGTCTATGGTATCATGTTATAACAGCTGAGCTAAGACACCATCATTACAACTCTCTTATAATGCTAGTTACTTATCCAGTCCTTCCTAGGGGTCAGGCCTTTTACTTTCATTATCTGTAAGCCTCAAAACAACCTCTTATAGGAAATTGACACTCAACCAGATTTCATTACTTGCCTGGAACACATGGCTAGAAAGTAGCAGAGTCAGGCTTTGGCCCTTCAGTCTGCCCAAATTCTGCAAAGTGGACCCCTTCCCCCACACAATATGTCTCCCAGCCCCCTAACTGTGAGTTATTTCCCACTCCGCTCTTGCCCTTGCCGCGGAACCAGTGAATTTCAATCAGGAGACTGCGTCCCTTGGTTTCCTCTCTATTAATAAATGTTTGATTGATTCTAAATGAGCTGTCACTATGCCTTGGTGTGGGAATTACGAGCAGCTCCACAAGCAGATTGTAAGGCGACAGCCACGTGACCCAAGCTGTTACTGTGACGGCAGCTGTGGAGGAAGAGTATTTAATTATGGTGATGGGAGGAAGGGGATCAACGGGTCCGAGGGAAAGGCTTGGTTGCTCCTGGCCTTATCAACTCTTCAGGATTAAGAAACTGGTCTTTGTTCTGTCTCTTCATATCCTTTTGATTTTTAAAATAGAAATGTGAGTCAAAGTTCCTTACTGCATTTAAAATCTGCACTAGTTTTGTTCTCTGGTTCTCTTCGGCAATAGGAGTGATAAAGTGTGACCTATCACCTTTGAAACTCCTGCCTGAGGAGCTTGACTCAGATCTGCAGGAATAAAAGGTTTAAATGGTTCTGTTTTTTTCCCTGAGCCCAGGAGTTCGAGGCTGCAGTGAGCCATGGTTACACCACTGTACTCCAGCCTGGCAACAGAGTGAAACCCCCGTTTCAAATATATGTATAAAAGGTTCTCCATCCGCAGGCGAGCACAGCCCTGTGCAAAGGGCAAGACTCTGAGGGAAGCAGCAGGCTGGACTTCAGCTCCATTCAGCCCGTAGGTTGGGTGCCCCCATAACCACAGGGCCCATCTCCCATAGACACAGCAAACCTATCTAAGGCTAGGCACATTTTAATCAGTTAGGATTCATTAACGGTTATTAGTATTACTGTATGTCCACAAAGTCCTGAATAAACAGAGACACCAAAAGGAATTAAGGTTTTGTATCATTATCAATGAAGGGATGTTGCTGCCTCCTCGGCTTGTATTCGGTTTCCGAGTGCCATGGGTGCTAAGTTTCTTAAGTCTGGTCTAGTAATAAGAGTCAGGGCAGGAGAAAGCGGTACTGATACAAGTGGCTGAGGTCAGGGAGCTATCACCGAGATGCCATATTTCCCAATGTTTGGGTCTGTTGGAGAAGCAAACGTGGGTAGAGGACAAAGTTTGAGATCTGGGGACAGAAAAACTGGATTCCAGCCCTAGTTCCTGTGACCATGGGCCAGGCCTTTCACTCATCTTAAAAATGCGGGTTACCATCACTTTCCTATCTATGTTAGAGGGCTTTGAGGCTTGCACAAGATAATTTCTGAAAAAGTACTGTGAATTCTGTGAGACAATATTTATATGGAAATTGCTGTTTCTCTTCTAATGTATTTGCTAGGTTTGCTGAAACAAGGAGGTGAGGTTTTGGACTGTGAGCGTCCTAGGGGTAAGGATGTAAGCTTCATCTTTTTTTTTCAAATTGGTACCCTTCTGTGCTATGTGTGCCTGGCAGTGTGCCAAGCACTCTTGCCTGACACCTGCTGGTCATGGATGGAACTGTAGGGTCAGGGTACATGGGGACTGCCTTCCCCAGCCTTCAGCTGATACTTGATGGTCTCTAAGCGTGCATTTTGGAGTGTTCTCTTCCCACCGGTTGGAGGAGATTACCGTTGTATTTCTTGTTTGGCCAGAGAGGTTCACACTTGTTGAAACCTATGACTATTTGTCATACCCAACATCCAGATTGGATGCGAATTCCCAAAATAACCGTCTGGCAAACCCACCTGAGCTCTCAAAACTTTTTCTCTGTTCTCCACCATAATCTCCTTATGTATTCACAAGGTTGAGCCATCACCACACATTCCCCCAGGAAAAATAGCAATTCAGTTACAGAAAGAGTGAATTAATAGTCCATTTTCATAAAGTGGGGCTGCGTCCAGCACTGAGACACTAAGAATCTATGACTTCAGCTTTTTCTCCTGAAGCACTTTTCTAAAATGCACAACTGGGCACAGTTCCACTGGGAAACTAAATAAATCAGGAAAACACAGTGGCCTGTGAGATGCCGAGAATTTAGAATCCAAGATAGCTTCAACTTTGATTTGTCCTTCTTTTTCCTAATTGATGTTCTCTTTAGTTTCCATGAATTTGTGAAACACATATTTATGGTTGAACCCATCAGTTTTTTCTGTAGAGCAGGAAAAGTAAGTTTTGTTTTTTTTACTTAACAAAATAAAATAAAAGCCTGGAGATGTTAAGCAATTTGCTTAAAGTCTCAAAGGACACATGTCTCAAATGTGCTTATCAATAAAACGTGTGGGTCAGTGGGTGAGTTGGAAGTCAGCAAATGCTGAACTTTCTTTCACTGCTTTCAATGCTGGAACAAGTAAATGGGATGACACTGTCTAGTGTTAAGAAAAACAAATGGACAGGGCACAGTAGACCACATCTGTAATCCCAGCACTTTGGGAGGTTGAAGCAGGAGCATTGCTTGAGCCCAGGAGGTCAAGACCAGCCTGGGCAACATGGCAAAATCTGCCTCTATAAAAAATTTTAAAAATTCACCAGGTGTGTGGTGTACACCACCATACCTGTAATCCCAGCTGCTCCAGAGGGTGAGGCTGGAGGATTGCTTGAGCCCAGGAGGTTGGGGTTGCAGCGAGCTGTGTTTGCACCACTGTGCTCCAGCTTGGGCTACAGAGTGAGATTCTGTCTTAAACAACAAACAAGAAAAGGCAACTTATTCTAAGAGCCGGATCTAGCATTCTCTCATGAGGCGGAAGTAGCTCCTGGGACATGCGAGTATGATTAGAGATGCTGATTTCAGCTTTAGTTTTGCAATAGAAGAAATATTAACCATCTTGCTTAGTTTCAAAAGGAATTCTCTCGTAAAATAGAAGAGTTGCAACTGAATCCTCATGTAGAATATTCAGGTGTGTACAGGAATGTGATGATGACATCGCTCTTTTTCACAAGAGTCTTGGTATGGAAAACAATGAAGTGGGAACAAGAGTTAAGTCAGAAGGAAACTGGGAGAAAGCCTTCAAACAAGTAGTTTGGTGGCCTGTAACTCCTGCCGCTTGAAAAAAATCTGCCTTTCACTTGACTCTTTTCATTTGAACTTCATTGTATGGACAGCACACAGTGCACTTGTTTGGCACCTGCCGCACCCAGAACAAGCTTTAACATGAGCTGGAGCGACTCAGAGAAGCCTCCCTGGTGAACCCCACCTGGCTCTGGGCACTCCAACTTCACACATTCCCACGGAAGGCACTGTGCTCACACAGGGCCTGAGCTTGGCCCAGCACTGGAACTGTGTTATAGGAA
Source organism: Cebus imitator (assembly GCF_001604975.1). NCBI lineage: Eukaryota > Metazoa > Chordata > Mammalia > Primates > Cebidae > Cebus > Cebus imitator. Next base: position 10,950,844 of record NW_016107343.1, read on the forward strand.
AGATTGCTGGGCCTTGCGTATTTCATAATAACTAAACATCTTCGCGTTAGTTTCTGGACCAGCAGTTCTCAACTGAGGGCAATTTGGCCCGCTAGAGGACATCTGGCAATGTCTGGAGACATTTTTGGTGGTACAATTAGGGGTGCTACTGGCACCTACTGGTATCTAGTGAGTAGAGGCCGTGGAGGCTGCTAAACAAACTTTCTTGCAAAGAACAGCCCCCCACAACAAGAATGATTTGGCCCAAAAATGTTAATAGTGCCATGTTTGGGAAACCCTGCTCTGGACCAATTCAGTTTTTTTATAGAGACAATATCCTGCTATGTATCCCAGGCTGGTCTTGAACTCCTGGCCCCAGGTAATCCTCCCTCCTTGGCCTCCCACAGTGCTAGGATTATAGACATGAACTACTGCATCTGGCCCAATTCTTTTTTTTTTTTTTTTTTTTTTTTTTTTGAGACAGAGTTTCACTCATGTTACCCAGGCTGGAGTGCAATGGTGCGATCTCGGCTCACCGCAACCTCCGCCTCCTGGGTTCAGGCAATTCTCCTGCCTCAGCCTCCTGAGTAGCTAGCTGGGATTACAGGCACGCGCCACCATGCCCAGCTAATTTTTTGTATTTTTAGTAGAGACGGGGTTTCACCGTGTTGACCAGGATGGTCTCGATCTCTTGACCTCGTGATCCACTCGCCTTGGCCTCCCAAAGTGCTGGGGATTACAGGCTTGAGCCACCGCGCCCGGCCCCAATTCTTTTCTAAAGCAAGCAAAGTATAGTAGGATTATAGCGAAGCTTGGACCACACTGCTTTTAGCCTTATGAAAGAGGATCTGCCAAACTGTATTATAATAATACTGCCATGTTACCACCCACCACAGAAACTAGGCAACATATAACAATAAACTTTTGCTCATGAGTCCAGAGTCAGCTGGGCAGTTCCGCTAAACTGGGCCAGGCTTGGCTAACCCTGCTGGAGCTCACTTAGGTCTCTGCAGTGTGGTCGTTTGGCCTGGGCACTGGCTGCTATATTGTGAGTTGACTCAATGGTGGGTGGACTGTTGGTTGACATGGCACGGGTGACTGGATCACGTGGTCCGTCATCACCCAACCGGCTCACCCAGGTTTTTCACGTCTGTGACGACGTTCAAGAGAAAGAAAGTAGAAACACGAGAGGCCTCTGGAGGCCTGGGCTTGGCACTGGCATGGTATCACTTCCACTGTACTAAAGGATAAAGGAAGTTTCGAGATTCAAGGCCTGGAGGAATTGACTGTATCTTTTCATGAGAAGAGCTGCAAAGTCAATTACAACAGGCAAGGATACAGGGAGGAGTGAAGAATTGTGGAAATGTTTGCACTCAATCTACCATACCCTTCTCCTCCAATCCTAACTTACACTTATGCTTCAAAATTCACTCGACCATTACCCCCTCCAGGAAGCCTGGTCTAACTTCCACTCTCCTCCTGTTGACTTCCAAGCTGATGTCTCTCATAGCATCCCTCACACTGTGTCGCAATCATGGGCACAGCCATTCGCCTGCCCACACTAGACTCCATGCCATCCTGAGGGCAGGGGCCATGAATGCATGAATAAGTGAATATGTGTTCTTAATGTTTTGTAAATCTGGCTGTAGAGGAGAACGGGCTTGGATCCTAGAGGGAGAATGCCTCCGTTCAAATTCTACTTTTGCCTTTTACCAGGACAAGCCAACCAAGTAAATAAATAATCTCTCTCTTCCTCTGTACAATGGGAAGAATAACAGTCCATACTCCAGAGGCTTAGAGGGGTGATTGGCACATAGGAATCTTGTGTTCTGGCAGCGTCTGTTACTATGAACGCCTCTTTCTCCATTTCAATCTGGCACCTGGTTTGTAGAGACCTGTGACTTCATTCATTAATTCTTGCATTTAACAAGTATCTGTAGAGTCCTTACTCACTAGACACAGCCCTCCTTGCTTCTCACACAGTAAGAGAATCACACCTGTCACCCACTGACTGACTCCTCAGCGTTTGAAGTCATTTTTATCTATGGCAGGTTTTGCATTCTGTTCAGTCATTAGAAGAGATTATTGTTTCCCTCTGTAGAGGCGACACTGCCAGGGAGTCTCCATGCTCCCAGGGAGAGGAGTCCTATACGTCTTTCCCTTCCAGGCCTGACTCATCAGGGAGACGCTGCCTAGGCTATGAATTCCTATAGATCACAGAGACAATGAAGAGAACTGTGTAAGAAGGAGATTTTAGCAAGCTCAAGAACTGAATTCGGTGTGTTGCTGTAACATTTTGGGAACTGTTAAAATAAGATACATGTACGATTTCAGACAGATTTTTAAATGGCAGCATAAAATAGCTGCTTCTGCCGTAGACTGGTTTTTGTGGGTTTTATAACCAGAAAAAATTAGAAGATGGCTCATGAATAATACACTGACTCAGTTCTGGGAGTTGCAATGCCCCTCACAGTGTGACTGTGTCTACTGCTTTTAATATCCTGCAAATTGACCGGGTGTCTCTCACTTAGCAGGTCTCAGCAGAAATGGAATCTGGCAGGGGGGTGGCATCACCAGCTTCTTCCAGTTTCCAAGTTCCAAGTCAGATGACTCTTGCTTGGCCTTAAAATTGTTCTCTTTCTTAGAGGTTTCAGGTTAGAAACCTGACTCGTCTGAAACACTTGCAGGAGACTGTAGGTGTCTGGTGCAAGCTGGATTGCACAAGTAGAGATTTGGAAAAACTCAGCCTAAAGTGGATTTGCATTTCGATGGCCCATCTCAAGGAATTTGCTGTAACATTATTGCTGCCAAACCCCTGTGTCCATATTAATTTTTTAAGTCTCTAAAATACTTTTTATATTACACAATCAGAAGAATATAATTTAGCATTGATTATACTGGCTTTGAAAGTATATTTGAACATTTCCATGTGAGTTAGTCTTGCTTTCAAAACAGGGATTTCGATTTTTGAGTACAAGGCCACGTCTTAGGTTTATATCATTTCCACCGCAATCCCTAGCACCAAGCTGGACAGATATCACTTGATACCTACATGTCAGTTGTTACAAACAGGGAGCTCACAAACTTGTTTAGTTTAGCTATTATTTTTTGTTTGATTTGGTACCAGTGCAAAGTGATAACAGGCAATATAATTAGATAGATATTACCCTGGGTCATAATATAAGCAGCCTAGCATGGGATGGTGCCTCTGTATGTTTACATGGCCTTCCCTAGGAATTTGGGTTTATGCCAGGGCTCAAAGCTCATTTGCTTGGAGTTTTCTTTCCATTACTCATTCCCTAAGACCTGCTCTTACTCCAAGGTACAATGCTAGTTCCATCTTCCCTATGAAATCTTCCTGACGTGGCTCTTCTAAGAGTCCCCCTCTCCTGAGCACATCCAGCACCTACCCTCAGCGTGCTTTATTTGACGGCTAATACCTGCGCTCAGTGTTTTTGTTCCGTGGGCATTTGTCCTTTTGTCCTCCTGGTCACTTAAGTTGTAGATCTTTTTTGAGCAGGCTGTTAGTTAATATAGCTTTGTAGCCTCCTGGCGACCTGTACAGAGTAGGTGATAAATATGCATTTGTAGGCAAGTAAGATTGATGCTACGAGAGACAGTCGTTTATCATGGGCACTTTCCTGGAAGGACTAGGCCAGTCTTAAGGCCACACTGCTCTTGCCCAAATCTCCATTTAGCATGGATTACAGATATCTCTTTAGTCTTTATCCTCATATCCTTTATCATCATTTAAGATGGCACAAGCCTCCAAACCTTGACTCTTTCCCTGCATTCTCTCCAAAAGACTTTGTTTAGCGTCTGTCTGCATTTTCCTTAGCTAACTGTTTTTCTGAATTCGTTCAATTGCGGGAGACAGACTGCAGCAAGAACAGTATTAGACACATCTAGTAGTGTCATGTCTCTTAGCAGATAATTATTCAGCACCTATTCTGTACATTGCACTGAGTAACACCACTGGCAATTTATGACTTCTCTTCTGGGAGCTTTCAGTCCAGTTGGAGAAATCCTAACACACATGCAAAATACATACATAATTCCAGACACGATGAATGGTACTTAAATGTCAGTAAGTGCTACAAACTCCAAGGAGGGAGATGTCTCTGAAGAGTTGGGGAAAGTTTAAGGAGAAAACAGAGCTATTTTGGGCCTGGAGCATCAGTGGAATTTGTAGAGGTACAAAGGAGCAGGGAAGAGGCACCGTCAGGAGGGGGGAGACTTGAAGCCGCAGGGTCACAGGTAACCTGACACTTACTGTTATGTCCATGGACAATCTATGCAAACGTCTGGTGCACAAGAGGTGAAAAATAATTACTTGTTTGTTTTATAGAAACTGTCAAAAGTGGTCAAAACATGGGGAGAGGGCAGCCTAGTGTGGATTTAGAGGGAGTGATGGAATATGTGGCGAAGTGTCAGGTTCCACTCACCTGCAACTGTGGGTGGATTAGTCCTGCACTTGGGAGGATTCAATGTCTGGATAAGGATTTGTGCTTCAAGCAATAGACTGGGATGCAGAGGGCAGCACTCATGATGTTCTTGCAGCTTTTGGTAGTTTCTAATTTGGAAAGTCCACATGCTGAGGCACCGGAAGCAGTGGGAGGCAGGAGAGGACCGAGTCTCCACTCATTACACTCATGTGGTGAGGTTTTTGTCTTCAGCGATTTAGGAAATACTTATGTAAAAGTAACACTTCTAAAATAAGAACATCTCGAAATACTGAAATATAAATCTAAAAGGATCTGAATCAGAAATACAAAATTTAAAATACTGAAAATTCACAAGAACCCTGCCTCCTCCTCTTCTGCAGTGTTCAGAGTCAGCAATACTGAGCAATTTTCCTGCCCTGATCCATTCAACTATTTGATATTCCAGAAACCCTGCATGACAGTGATTCTGCAATTTTGCCAAGTCGGAAATCAATTATGGGCAAAAGTACTGATTAACCGCTGAAGTTTTGTCTGGCTCATCAGCTCTTAAGTAAATAATGCATTTTCTACATGCAGCTGTTGTTCAGGGTGGCTGGGGAGGGGTGTTTGTGGAGGGACACGCCAGAGGTGCTCTGTTCTTGTTCTCAGAGTTAGACTTAATAAATGTCATCATTTTCTTGCACGGAAGTGAATGGATAATAAGGCATTTTGGTGAAGGGAGGCAGGGTGGGTGGTGTTGAGAAAGAGAACAGAGAGAAGCATTTTACAAATTGGATGCATTCTACTATTTTAATTTATTATCATTAATCCTAAACAATATCTCAGAACTATGGTTGTAGATCAGAGGAAAATAACTATCTTACTTTAACTTTGTTCAAGTTAGAAAAAAGTAACCAACGGGCCCAAATAGCATGAAAGATCACGAAGCAAAAAATAGAAAAAATATACCCTATCATCAAAAGGTGCATTTGAGTTGAAGTCTCTGTTGAAAAACGGTTAATTAGCATGAAGAATCTAGCAGGGTTATAAAGGCTTTTCACACCCAGTTGGTTCAGCTGTCTCAGATGTTTCTACGGCCAAGAAGCTCCTACAATTCCCAGCTTGGTCCCCTTTGTAGAAGGCCAAGTCTTCTTAACCTGGGAATAAATAAAACTGAATGGATGCTTACCCCCTTGTGATATTGTTGTATGACACTTAACATACTTTGAAGACCAGGGAAATGACCCTATCGAAGAATAACAGATATATCCACTTGAAACATATCACTGTCTTTTAGAACCAACCCAAATGCCCGTCAATGATAGACTGGATAAAGAAAATGTGGCACATATACACCATGGAATACTATGTAGCCATAAAAAAGGATGAGTTCATGTCCTTTGCAGGGACATGGTTAATGCTGGGAACCATCATTCTCAGCAAACTGATGCAAGAACAGAAAACCAAACACTGCACGTTCTCTCTCATAAGTAGGTGTTGAACAATGAGAACACAGGGACACAGGGAGGGGAACATCATACACTAGGGCCTGTCGGGGAGTGGGGGTCTAGGGATAGCAGGGGGTGGGGACATAGGGGAGGGATAGCATTAGGAGAAATACCTAATGTAGATGATGGGGTGATGGATGCAGCACACCATCATGGCACGTGTATACCTATGTAACAAACTCGCACACTCTGCACATGTACCCCAGAACTTAAAGTATAATAGTAATAGCTGGGCGCGGTGGCTCATGCCTCTAATCCCAGCACTTTAAGAGTCCAAGGCGGGCGGATCACGAGGTCAAGAGATCGAGACCATCCTGGCCAACATGGTGAAACCCTGTCTCTACTAAAAATACAAAAAATTAGCTGGGTGTGGTGGCGGGTGGCTGTAGTCCCAAGCCACCAGAGAGGCTGAGGCAGGAGAATCACTTGAACCCAGGAGGTAGAGGTTGCAGTAGATTGCAGTAAGCCAAGATCGTGCCACTGCACTGCAGCCTGGTGACAGAGCGAGACTCCGTCTCAAAATAAAATTTAAATTTAAATTTAAAAACGTATAATAATAATAAAAAGAAACATATCGGTGTCTTAACTCTTCAATATAGTTTGTGTCACTCCAAGAGATTCTGAGACGACTCTATACATCCAGTTTTATCTTGGATGGACTTGGGTATGGATTATCGTAAACAAGATTTGAAAACAAGACTTGATATCTTTCATTAAAGCCACAGTCTCAGCTGGATTTATTAAGGGTCATTGTGCATCCAGCCTGTGCTGAGTACCGAAGACAAATAGTACACAATCCCTCCTCTTAAGGAATCGTAGCGAGCCATCAGACAGACACACGGAAGTAAATGCAATCTCGAGGCGGCCTGTGTTTATTGCGGCACCACGGCACTAAATGAGCGGTGCTGTCAGTGTCATTGGGTTCTAAGTAGGAGGATCTGTAGTGTCTCGGGCACAGCAAGGATGCCAACTTCCCTGGAGTTGAGGCCTTTCTTAGAGGAGTAAAAGGGGATAACGTTGGGGAGGTGGTTTGCAGCTGAATGTGGAGGACATTGATAGACAGCATAACTTTAGCTCTGCAGGTAACTAAAACCCAGGAAGACTTTGAGCTGGGGCATCAAATTTGCCTCTGATTTGGGAAGAAAAGCCTGGTAGCAGCGTGTCGGGCGAGTCAGTTAGCGGCAACAAAGCCATCAGATGGGCTGGAATCGCTTGGACGGCAGCTGGCAGACGATACGCCAGGACAGGAGCAGAAAGAGACCCGTGAGAGAGACCGTGAAGAAAGGAGTGAATCTTCGTGACAGGCTTCCTTCCCTTTGGACTGTGGTTACCATAATTATTAGTATGTCTATCTTACTACTCTGATTAAATCACAAATTTCTTGTAGGTAATTCTTGGTTTGCATAGAGGAGGCTCTGTTGGTTGAATTAAATTGTGTGTAACGTAATACGTTGAAATTAGATTTTTTTTCACACTATTGCTAATAATGTAAATCTGTTTAATTGTTCTCCAAGACCTACCAACTATATGAGTGTTTGTTAGATACTGAGATTGCTTTATGTAAAAGGTATGTTTCCTGATAATGCCTTACTTTGAAGAGAAACTTCCCCTGCCCACACATAAACAAACACACACACAAACCCAAAAAACAAAACAGAACAAAAAAATCTCAGAATCAAAATGCTTCCTGTTTGACTAATAAAACAGAAAGGAAACACTTAAGGAAGCAAACACCTGCATTTTGAGGCAGAAACCTGAAAGCTGTGAGGCGTGTTAATCCCGGCCATTTAAGCCTTTCATCACATTTGTTTTTCCACTTTTTTGATTCATCATTTTAAAAGCCTGCAGCCTGGGGATTTCTGATCTGTAAAAAAAGTCTTGTAACCAACATCCCTAACCCTCTCTTATGCGAATACCTCTTCTCCTCAGAATGCAAAAATAGATACGACTTGCTGTTCTAAATAATGTATAATGTTCTCTTTGAGGCAGGACCTCTCGTTGCTCCTTCAGCTTAAACACTGGCTGGGCTTTCTGAGTCTGGGCTCTTCCAAGAGCTATATGTTTCCTGGGGCACCGGGGCAATCTCATAGCCACCTCCGATACCAATTGCGGCTATGAAGCTTCCCGATACTGCTTGCTTTTTCACTTTCTTTTAAAAACTGCTTATTTTTGGCCGGGCATGATGGCTCATGCCTGTAATCCCAGCACTTTGGGAGGCTGAGGTGGGTGCCTCAACCGAGGTCAGGGGTTCGAGACCAGCCTGGCCAACATGGTGAAACCCTGTCTCCACTAAAAATACAAAAATTAGCTGGATGTGGTGGCATGCACCTGTAATCCCAGCTACTCAGGAGACTGAGGCATGAGAATCACTTAAACCCAGGGGGCAGAGGTTGCAGTGAGCCGAGACTGCACCACTGCACTCCAGCCTGGGAGACAGGGCCAGACTCCGTCTCAAACAACAACAACAAAATCTGCTTATTTTATTCTTTTTTGTTCATTTCAGTTCATTGTCTTTTTATATGGGAGATAGAATGAATATGCAGCATGGACTTTGAAGCTGGATCAAATTCCATTTCTAACACTTTACTTGCTGGATAACCTCAGTCAAACGACCTCCAGCAGTCTTCGTTTTCTCATTTGAAAATGGAATAATGATACTGAATTGCAGAATTTGTGAAGACGAAATAAGAGGAGATAATAAATGCAAAACATCCAGTATAGGGTAGTGTTAATAAACGTTAGTTTCTTATTTGGTGGATATTTGTTTCTGAGCATTCTAGTGCAAAAGGGTAATGCAGTCAATAGAGAGGCCAATCCCTCTGTACTGTGTTATTAATAAACAGTATTTCTCAAAGTGTGGTCCCTCAACCAGCAGCATCAGCGTCACCAGGAACTTGTTAGACATGCAAATTCTCAGGCCCCCCCTAGTCCTACGGAAGGAAAAACTCCAGGGGAGGGGCCCAGCCCTTTGTGGTTTACCAGCCCTCCAAAAATTCTGATGTGCACTGAAGTCTGAGAACCCCTGATTCTAGATAAAGGTTAGCACAGGGTGTTTGTGGGTGTGGTGGGGTGTTAATCTAAAGGAGAGTAATTGCATTATTTAGATTTGGTCTTCGGTGTCTGGTTCTATTGTTTGTCCTTTTTCTTTGTCAAGCTAAGTCTTTGGGACCAGGGATGCAGAAGTAAATAGAGTTTGAATTTGGTGATCTGTTGAGATCTGAGGACTTGAAGCGGTCTAAATTCCAGCCTCAAATAGCATAGCTCTGGCGTTTTTATAATAGGCTTCTTTGTCTTTGGGGGCCTTTGGCTTTGGGAGTGGGATGGGGAGGCTAAGATGGCAGCAGGACCAGATGGTACCCTCTATCCAGATGGTTTTCTTATTTAGAGACATCTCTACACCTTCCATTTTGGATTTTGTTTTTTGAGACTGGCTGCAGTGGTTTGATCACAGCGCACTGCAACCTTGACCTCTTGGACTAAAGCAAGCCTCCTGCCGCCTCAGCTTCCCTGAGCAGCAGGGACCACAGGAATGCACCACCATGCCCAGCTAATTTTTGTATTTTTAGTAGAGACAGGGTCTCGCTATACTGCCCAACTGGTCTTGAGCTCTCGGCCTCAAATAATCTGCCTGCCTTGGCCTCCCAAAGTGCTGGGTTTACAGGCATGAGCCACAATGCCCAGCCGGCACCTTCGATTTTTGGCTCTGAAACCAGACTTGGAGTTTTTCTTCCCTGTTTTATTTTTAATGCAATTTGTGACTTTAAATGGCTCACAAGGGCTTGGGTTTTGTGTGGGATGGGCAGGGAGGGAGGTCATCAAAGGATTGGCACTAAATGCTGTTGATCTTTTATGAGAGGTTTCTTCTGAACATAGGTCTCCAGTTCTGAGCTTTCAGTATGTTGGTGCATTTTGGGGTCAAAACGATAGCAAAACACACACATGAAGTAATCAATGGCTAAAAATCTCGGTTTTCGACTATATTCCAAATAGCTACATTCAGGTGCCGCGGCCACTCAATCTTGGCTGTTTGCTGTTGGTTAGATACCGCCCCCTTGTGGGCAGCAGGTCTCACTGGCTCCTCTTGGGAGCAGGGGCACCTGCAGCTCGATCAGCTCTAATTTCCTTGGGGTTATTGGTTAAATGACCATGCCTTGTCTTTCTTTTCTTTCTCCTGCCCTGAGCTTCTATCATCATTTGAATTTCCATCAACTCCACGCTTATCTTGGGAGATACAAACGTTAGAACTATCCAGCTGCAGCTGTGTGGTTGGGGGAGCCGTGGCCTCCGGTACCACTGATGGCATTCTGCAAATACATATGCCCCACCCACCCCATGATGAGTTATTTTTTTAAAGTTTAAAATTATGTAAGAAATATATTTATTGTAGAAAAATTAAAAAATTACAGCCACAAGCCTATCATTTACCAGATATTTTGTTATATTATTCTATTAATATACACCTCTCCCAATATTCCTACTGCCCACTTCTGTCTCAGCTTCCACTTTAATTCTATTCATTTATTCCAGGAACAAGAAAACAGAGAAGAGAGGAGGGGAATGGAGACCAGGCAGTGACAGAAAGTGAACAATGCTTTATTCCTTGGCCTTGCCTCACCGGGAATGGCTGCAGTTACCCTGAAATGAGACAGCAACTTCCTTGATTGCTCAGCCTAGTAATTTAAAGCACCAACTATGCCACATACTGCCTCTTCCTCCTTCTTCCCTGACCTCTTCTTTTTTTCTTTCTCTTTCTTTCTTTCTTCCTTTCTTTTTTCTCTTTCTTTTTTCCCTCCTTCCTTCCTTCCTTCCTTCCTTCCTTCCTCTCTCTCTTTCTTTTTCTTTTTTCTTTCTTTTTTTTTTTTTTTTTCTGAGATGGAGTTTTACTTTTGTCACCCAGGCTAGAGTGCAATGGCAACATCTCGGCTCACTGCAACCTCCACCTCCTGGGTTCAAGCCATTCTCCTCCCTCAGCCTCCCTTGGAGCTGGGATTATAGGCACCTAACACCACACCCAGGTAATTTTTGTATGTTTCGTAGAGATAGGGTTTCACCATGTTGGCCAGGCTGGTCTCGAACTCCTGACCTCAGGTGATCCACCTGCTTCAGCCTCCCAAAGTGCTGGGATTACAGGTGTGAGCCACTGCGCTGGGCCTTTCTCTCTATTTTTGATCCCTCCTTCAGGGTCAAATACTTCCTCCCCTTTTCCTTTAACAACCTTTTTTATTTTCAATGGAAGAGACAGAAAAAGATGGTGTCTAAGTATTATTGTCTGGGCTGAGAACATATTTTCCTGGATCTTGGCTGAGAACTCCTGGCCCAGCCTTTCTTGGGCCTATCCATAATTTTCCTGCTAACTAATAAAGCCTCTTACCTATTAGAGTTATTAACTGTAGGTCTGTCATTAAAGTTAAAAAATTTGCTAAATTTATTCATTCAACACCCTACTTAACACCTTCATGCATTCATTCAACAATCATTCAGCACTTCGGGTGTGTTATCAGGGGCTCTTCTAGATTCTGGAGATTCAGTGATTTACAACAGGACAGATGGGCTTTCTGCTTTTGCGGAGTTTAAGTGAAGAGGAAAGAGAAATGTGAAAGAAAGTAAATAGTTTCAGATTTTGGTGAGTTCTTTTTGTTGTTGTTTGTTTTGAGTCAAAGTCTCATTCTGTCGCCCACGGTGGAGTGCAGTGGCTCACTGCAGCCTCAACCTCCTGGGCTCAAGAGGTCCTCCCACCTCAGCCTCCTGAATAGCTGGGATTACAGGCATGCACCACCACACCTGGATCACTTTTTACATTTGTTTTTTGTAGAGACTGGGTCTCACTCTGTTGGCCTAGCTGGTCTCAAATTCCTGGGCTCAAGTGGTTCTCCTGCCTCAGCCTCCCAAAGTGCTGGGATGACAGGTGTGAACCACGGCACCCTGCAGGTAAGTGCTTTGAAACAAAGCAGGGTGACGGGGGAGGTTGTTCCTGTAGTTGAGGCTGTCGGGAAAGGCTGCTCTGAGTAGGTGGGATCCAAACCAGGACGAGGAATCAACATGTCAACCTGGGAAGAACCTTCAGACAGAAGCCAGAGCAAGGGCAAATACCCGGCAGTGCAAGTGAGCCTGCTGCACCGGGATCCAAATGCAGGCTGTTGATGCCTCAGCATAGAGAACGAGAGAGAAGCAATTAGCTGGGCATGGTGGCGGGCGCCTGTAGCCCCAGCTACGCAGGAGGCTGAGGCATGAGAATTGCTTGAACACGGGTGGTGGAGGTTGCAGTGAGCCGAGGTCGTGCCTCTGCCCTCCAGTCTGGGTGACAGAGTGAGACTTCATCTCAAAAACACCAAACAACCAAAAGGAGGGACAGTGGGAGGCTATGGGGTTAGAGAGGTAGTGAGGCGGTGATGAATTCAGTTCTAATCATAGATGAGATTGGAAACTAAGGATTTTATGGGCTTAACAGATGGCCTCATTTACATTATTCAAAGGGCATGCAGGAGGTTCTCTGGCAAAAGGATAACGAGGGAGGCAGAGGGGGCACGACAGACAGTGAGAAAGATTGTGTCAGTCCAGATAAGATGTGATGATGGCTTAGAGATGGGTGGGAGCCACTGGGGAGGGGAGAAGTCAACGAGCACTAGACACCCCTCGAGGGAAGAGCTCCTGAGACTTGCAGCTGAACTGGATTTAGGGCAGAAAGAAAGAATCAGAAATATTTGCCTTTCAATGTTGTTTATGTTTGTGTGTGTGTGTGTGTGTGTGTGTGCGCGTGTAAAATTACTAAAATGCTATGGTTTTTTTTTTTTTTTTTTTTTTTTTTTTTTTTTTT
>NW_016107343.1:10963598-10970624 GCF_001604975.1 Cebus imitator
TTTTTGAGAGAGTCTCTCTCTGTCACCAGGATGGAGTGCGGTGCCATCATCTCTGCTCACTGCAACCCCTGCCTCCTGGGTTCAAGCAATTCTCCTGCCTCAGCCTCCTAAGTGGCTGACACTACAGGCATGCACCACCACAGCCGGCTAATTTTTGTATTTCAGTAGAGACGGGGTTTCACCATGTTGGCCAGGCTGGTCTCGAAATCCTGACCTCAGACGATCTGCCCACCTCAGCCTCCCAAAGTGCTAGGATTACAGGTGTGAGCCACCACGCCTGGCCTAAAATACTACATTTTAAATGTATTTATTTGTAGCCAAATATTACTATTTTTTGTAGCAAGAACTTGTGCTCTGAATAATTTTGGGGATGTTTCATATGGACTAAATGGCTGCAAACATTTCATCAACCAAACAATTCACCTTCCTTACATCCTCATTTCTTCAAAACAGAGGATAAGAGAAAGAAGATAGAACAATATTTTGACTTAAGTAATCTACTTCAGCACCATAGAAAAGAAAAAAAATCATAATAAATTAAAAAGAAAGAAACCTGCTTTATGCTCGGGCCCAAGTCTCGGTTTTGAAAACTAATGAATCGGTTCCTGTGGAACCCATTGACAACTTGCCCCAGCTTTTAGGAGCATTTTCCTCCTGGTCCTGCTGTTACTCATTAGATGCTGAGAAAGAGAGCTCAGCGAAGTCATGACATGAGGCATCTGGCAGCAACACTTTCCCGTCACGTTTCCAGCGCCTTCTATGAATTAGAAATTCAAACTTGGACAGCCGCCCGTCTGCCCATCAGGGCTCCCTTTGTTGGACGTCCTCATGCTGTCTCGTTTGAATTTGTGATAGCTCAGGCAGGATGGACTGTAGGGGGAAGATCCCAGAAGCGCCGAGGCAGGAGCAAAAGGCCTCAGCCTATTTCCATATAAACAATGAAGAAGAAAGTAACTAGAATTATAATCGTAGTAGTTATTAGTTATTCATATGTGATCTTAGTTATTCATAGGTGATCTTAATTCCTTTACTAATGCCTCTCAGGTTGGAAATGTGAACCTGGGGTGACTTTGTGAAATGAATGACACTAAGGCAGGATGCTCTAAGGCCTCTGTCATGCCTGCATAAGGGCTGCTGGAGGGCGCCTCAGCTGTGCGGCAGCGCCAGCACTGGGAAAGCACCCGCTGTTTAGCTAGCTAGGGAAGGGGTTGTCCAAAATGGCTGAGACATCTCCTTCCTGGGGTAGTTAGGAGAAAACTCCGCTTCTCCAAGCTCTTGTAAGGCCCGACGGCTGTCAGGAAGCCCACAGACATCCAGGGGCCTAATTGTCTCTATGTGATGCTGTGCTTCAGTGGTCACGTTCTCTGTCTACTCTCATGTTCTGCTTCTGCACCTGTTTCCTTTTCTCTTAGAAAAGATAATCAGTAATAGTAACATAAATCTTAATGTTTTAGTTCTTTCTTGATAAGTATGGAAAAGGTGCTGATGCATTATGCTCCTTACCTCACTTCCAGTGCCAGAAATTCCTGAGCCCACTGCCACGCCCTATCTACCCTGCCCACAGTCTCCCGCCACCAAGGCCACGCCCTACCTACCCTGCCCCCAGATTTGCAACTCAATAAAAGTGAGAGCGTCCGGGCTTTCAGAGCCACTGCTGCGCTCTGCGATCTGGGTAGCAGTGGACCCCTGGGCCCAAACTCTCTTTTCTCTATCTCTGTGTCTCGTGTCTTTTATTTCTACAATTTTTCATCTCCCCACCAGCGCGGAGTGGCTCACAGAACCCTGTGGGGCTGGACCCTACATCGGACTAGGGGAGTGTGCATGGTGTTTGTGCTGTGTGTGTGTGAGCGAGCACATGTATGAGGGAGAGAAAGATGAGAGAGAGGAGAGGCAAACAGAAAAGTCTAGAGAGAGAAACAGCGAGACAGGCAGAGGTGGAGACAGTCGGAGGAGAGACAGGGTGGAAAGCTAGAAAGCTGAGAAGTGAGGGCAGATGGATAGTGTTTCCTCGGATTCCTCACTCTGCGGCTGTACATCCTTCTGGGAGGAGATGCTGGGGCCCTCGTAGTCATTTTCGGCAATGTCTTTCTTATATGAGGCTGAGTACTTCTACTTCCTACTTCCTGTACACTCAGGAGAAATTGGGACTTGTGGCTGAGAAACTAGATGAGGTTTAGGAAGCCTGCAGCAGCAAGGGGGATGAAAGACTTGGATTTTTGTTTTATTTTGATTTTGAAATGGAGTCTCACTCTGTCACCCAGGCTGGAGTGCAGTGGTGCGATCTCGGCTCACTGCAACCTCCGCCTCCTGGGTTAAAGCAATTCTCCTACCTCAGCCTCCCGAATAGCTGGGATTACAGGCGCCCACTACTGTGCCCAGCTAATTTTTTGTATTTTTAGTAGAGACAGGGTTTCACCATGTTGGCCAGACTACTCTCGAGCTCTTGACCTTGTGATTCACCCACCTCAGCCTCCCAAAGTGCTGGGATTACAGGCGTGAGCCACCGTGCCCGGCTCAAGACTTGGATTTTTTATTTGGTAGGGCAAATTGTGTCCTCTCAAAAAAAATGAGGTTCTAACCCTGGGTACCTGGGAATGAGATCTTGTTTGGAAATGAGATGGTTGCAGATGCTATCTAACCCTGGGTACCTGGGAATGAGATCTTGTTTGGAAATAGGATGGTTGCAGATGTTATCAAGTTAATGTAGTTGTTAGAATAGCCCTCATCCTAGATGACCGGTGTCCTTATAAGAAGGGGGAAATTGGGACACAGCCTCCCAGGGAGAGCACCAAGTGACGACAGAGGCAGAAACTGGAATGAGGCAACTGCAAGCCAGTGAAGGCCCAGGACTGCTGGCCGCCACCCAAAGCCGGGAAGAGGCAAGGCAAAGAAGCCTTCTCCCCTACGGGGTTCACGGGGAGCCTGGCTCTGCTAGAAACTTGATTTTGGACTCCAGCCTCCCATAGTTTTGAGCTGCTCTGCTACAGCAGAGTTTGAGTTTGCACTGACAGGACTATAGTATCTAAAATGAGGGAGGAGAGGGTCGGCTTCCACTCTGGGCTGTTTGTAGAGTGCATGCAGATGATTGGATTCACTCCTGAGAAGTATATTTGGCAGGACATGAACAAGCTAGAGACTGTTCAGAAAACACCCAGAGTGGGAGAGGAGTCTGGAACCCTGCCACATTGTCACCTAGACTTTTGCAGTGTGATGCCAAGTTCCCTTATATTTGTAGCTTTTACTCATAACACTTCCATTTATATATATTCAATCATTCATTCAAATAAAGATAAACTGTGACCCAGGCTGCCTTTCTTCTTTCATTCCACAGATGATTCATTTCCGTGCCTTCAGTTTTCGTCTCCATCCGAATTTCTCTCTGGAGCTCCAGAGCTATTTATCTACCCACCTTCTCCACTCCAATTAGTGATCACCTAAGCTCAGCTTGGCTAAAATGGAACTCATGATTTACCCCCACCCCCAAGACTTGCTCACCCCTCTGTGCACCCTGCCTCAGCAAAGGGCATCTCTACCCACTTGACTGCCCGAGCCACAACTGTGGGTGTCCTGGAAGCTCCTGGGGGGCTGGACCTGAGCCTGCTCTTTCCCCAGGCTCTGCTCTGCTTCCCAGGACAAGTGGTGCCCACAGTGGACACTCACTTGAGTGGACAGATGGCCCCTCTCCTGCTTTTGCCCCCATGGAAAAACAACACTTAATATTTGGTTTGTCTTGAAATAAGGCTACCTAGGGACACCACCAATATTTAGTTGTTTAAATGGCATGGATTTTCTGCAAATATTTTAAAAGACTGAAGATTGGGACAGTATAGTAGAACATGTGCTTTCTTTTTTTTTTTTTCTTTTATTTTTGAGACAGAGTCTCACTCTGTTGCCCAGGCTGGAGTGCAATGCAATGGCATGGTCTCAGCTCACTGCAACCTCTGCCTCCCATGTTCTAAGGGATTCTTCTGCCTCAGGCTCCTAAATAGTTGGGATTACAGGCACACACCACTACGCCTGGCTAATTTTGTATTTTTAGTAGAGGCAGGTTTTACCATGTTGCCCAGGCTGGTCTCGAACTCCTGACCTTGGGTGATCCCTCTGCCTCAGCCTCCCAAAGTGTTGGGATTATAGGCATGAGCCATGGTTCCTGGCCCATGTGCTTTCTTAAAATTAAAAAAAAAAAAATCAAGGCAAAGGTAGTTTGCCCTGTGGTACTGTCAGTGAATTCTTTGAGAAGGGCATCAAATCCCACTGTTCGCAAACAGTTAATTTGAATATTGACCTGAAACTGTGGCATTACCTTCCCCTTACAAACCTCTACCGAAAGCTAACGGTACTGAAAAATAGAAGGTAAGTACTCAAACTCTTTTATTTATTTATTTTTTTGAGACAGGGTTTCACCATGTTGGCTAGGCTGGTCTTGAACTCCTGACCTCAGGTGATCCACCTGCCTCGGCCTCCCAAAGTGCTGGGATTACAGGCGAGAACCACCATGCCCTGCCCAGTACTCAGACTGTTACTTAGGGTTTAAAAATAATACCACCCCACTCCTTCCTTCACTCCCTGCTCTTCACCTCCTTGTGATGAACTGAGTATCTGTGCCCCCCTCACCTAGAATTCATATGTTGAAAGTCCCAACCCCTAACGTGATGATAGTTGGAAGAAGGACTTTAGGAGCTGATTAAGTTTAGTTCAGGTCATGAGGGTGCAGCCCCCATGATGGAATTTGTGTTTTTATAAAAGGAAGAAGGAGACCAGAGCTTTCTTTCTGCCATGCAAGGACACAGCAAAAAGGACACTGCCTGCAAGTCAGGAAGAGAGCTCTCTCTCTAAGAACTGAATCGCCAGCTCCTTGCTCTTGGACTTCTCAGCCTCCAGGACTGTGAGAAATAAATTCCTGTTGTATATAAGCCACTCAGTGTCTGATATTCTGTTACAACAGCACGAATGCATGAAGAGAATCCCTTTCCTTCCCTTTCTCCCTCCCTCCCTCCCTCCCTCCCTTTCTTCCTTCCTCCTTTTTCCCTCTCTCCTTCTCTTGCTCTGTCTTTCATTCTCTTTCCCCCAGTTGCAATCTCTTTTCTGACTTGATTACTTCTGGGCAGAAGGAGCTGCAGGGATTCCAGAGGTCTTCTATTTAGGTCATGGCAAGTAGCTCAGGTTTCACAAGCACAGGACAGATGGTAAGCCAGTTTTCCTTCAGAGCAGAGGGCTTGCCCGACAGAAGGAGGCTGGTTTATTTGTTGGCCAATTTTTTTTATAACATCCTGCTTATCTTGAGTGTCTTTTCTTCATTCTAGACTTTTGTGGTTAAAAACATTAAACAAAACAAAACACAAACAAAAAACCCTTGGAGAACTGCTTTGGTCTCTTCCTTTATTTTATTTTTTTAGATTTGAAAATATCAACACCTACTTATTTATTTATTTTTAGAGAGAGGGTCTCCCTCTGTTGTCCAGGCTGGAGTGCAGTAATGCAACCGTAGCTCACTGTAGCCTGGGATTTCCAGGCTCAGTTGTCCCGTCCCAGACTCAGGAGAAGCTGGGTCTGTAGGAATGCATCACCAAACCTTAATTTTTTTTTTTTACAGATGGGGTCTTGCTGTGTTGTCCAGGCTGGTCTCAAACTTTGGGCCTCAAGCAACCCTCCCACTTTGGCCGCTCAGAGTGCTGGGATCACAGGTCTGAGCCACCATACTGGGCTGGCCTCGGTCTGTTGCTGCCTATCAATCTGCATTGCCTGTGTGTTGCAAGGGAAAATGGTGATAATTCGGATAATTTGTGAGGTGTGTCTGGGAATGTGAGGATGGAAATGCAGGCCAAGGGCATGGACAGAGCTTTCGGGACAGATGGAATTAAGCTGAGTGCTTGCTAACGTATTGGAGGCAGAATAGTGTCATGAAGGGAACCTGAGGAGTTGGAAATGGAGACTCCTGTCTGAGTTCCAGCTCTGCCGCTTAATAGCCATGCGGCTTGGCAAGTGATCTAACCTCTCTTCCTCGGTTATTTCATCTGTTAAATGGAGATATAACTATTTGACTAAGTTGTTATGAAGATTAAACGAGTCCCCATATAGGAAAAGTACCAAGTAGTGATGGTCCCAAATATGGAAACTTCACTCTGATGATTCCTGCCCCTTCCAGCTAAATCCTCAATCTGTTTTCATATCTGTCTTTTTCTCCAAACAATTATGTAAGGACAGAGATTGTTTTTGGGTAGCCTGTGCCTAGCTCAGTGGGAGGCACCTATTCGATGCTCAAGACAGACGGGATCATGGAATGGTTGAGTGTATTAGTGAATGTCCCTGTGGGCGGGATCAAGTCAAGTCTTGGTCCAATAAGCGCCATCCTGCTCGCTTCCTCTCACCTACTTGTCATGTACGTTTATCATTTTGTGTTATAAAGGCACTCCCACGCTGTCTTCCTATCCTCTCACTCAATCCACTGGGTAATGTGGATTCCGAGATGTCATCTCAGGCCTAAGCGCCTCTGAGACCTCATTTTGACTCCCTACCAACTTGCTGAGATAATCACTGTTGCACAGATGTTAGGCGAAACCCTTCAATTAACTGCCTTTCATTCCAAGAGTCAGGACATTTCAAATGGGTGGAGCAGGAGTTCCTGCAGTTGTCATGGCAACGATGGCCAGCTGGAGGCCCTGTATTCTCCTCCTCCAACCCCCACACAAAACACTCACACCCTTCACCTATTAGCTCATAATCCGTGATAGTTTCTTTGATAATTTTCAGTCAAAAGTCTAGTGGTAGTGACAATCTTGGAAGTGAATATAGGGATATCAGAATAAAAAGCAGAGGTTATGTAACTCTGGGTAAAACAGGCCCCTTTCATTAGTACAAAATCTGAGACTGAAGCAAGCAGTAAAGCACTGCTTTACTGAGAGACATTTGGCAAAGAGACAGGGACATTGGTGGTTTTGCTCTCCTTAACCCCTTTAAGCTAAACTCACTGATGCCCCATCTCCCACCAGCTGTTTTCTCTGTCTTCCAATTCCCTGAAGAAATCTG
>NW_016107343.1:10971089-10976332 GCF_001604975.1 Cebus imitator
GAGCTGAACTTACTAATGGATTGGAAGCAGGGGGTAAGGCGAGAGTGACCAGATTTCTCATTAAGGCAGCAGCATGCATCGTGGCCTCCATGAAATTCCCACCAAGATTGGGAACTTATCCATATTTCCACAGGAGAGAAGCAGGCTGGTGGGGGATGGAAGAGGATTTCCACTTTGCACACACTGAGGTCTCAGCGCAAAACCGGGGCACAAAGCCACCCATTTCAATTCTGCTTTTTCATGTTGAAGTGAAGAGAGTCACCCACCTAGTCCCTGTCCTGGTTCACAAGAGGAGTCAAACGGAAATGAAGGGGGAAAGGACTTTATTCATCAGAGTCTCATAATGTTGAAAAATCTCTAGTCCTGATTGTGATGCCTATCCATCCAAATCTATAGTGGGGTTAGATTCATCCCTGTGAGCTGCCTGAAGGTGCTGGAAAGAAACAGCCATCATATGAAAACTAAATTCACCGCAGATCAACATATGTAATTCTCCTTTTGTCTTCTCCTCTTAGGGCCCATATCAAAACCCTTGCTTGCTTTTTCCCTATGTTGCATATTTGTGTCTACGATACCCTGGGTATAGCAGTTGCTATGACCTCTCATTGTTTTTCAGTTTCTGTTGCTCAGGAGAAGAGTTGTTAATTCTTCGAGGGGTCCCCTGTGCTTTCTGGAATGAATGTTATTTATTACCTCGTGGCCTATACTTTAAGTCTGACTATCCCAAACGCGCTCCAAATTTAGCAAAAATGAATTCTGCTATCTCTGTGTGATCCATTTAATTAGGAAAAAAAGATAAAAATTAGTTGGAAAATAATAGGGAGTAGTTTCCAAAGATTTCCCACATTGCTGATCTCAGCTTGTCTTCGTAAAAGCTCTATGAGGTGTAGCAACAGGTGGGCCTGTTTTCCTGATGTAAGGCTCAGGAAGGCTGGGCTTGCCTGAGGTCCCCAGGTGGATCTAGCATTCAGGAACAGAAACAAGCATTTTATGTAGCACCAGGCAGTGTACGAAGTGCTTTCACTGATAGTGTCTTATTGTGAGTGGCTATGATGATCATTCCAGCTAGCTTCATTTCATAGATGAAGAAACTGAACATCAGGAGTGAGCAACTTGCTGGAGACCAGATAGGTAGTACGTGGCTGCGGTGACACTGATGGTGGCACTACAGTTCCATGTGGGCATTAACCACCTGAAGTTAGAGTAGACCCCACAAGGTAAAAGCATCGTTCTCAACAAGATGGTCCCCACTTAGTTGTCAGCTGCAAATGGGGTCCCCAGGCACCCACATTTCTGACTGGCTTCAAATCTGGGGGTTCCCACAACCCCTTTCAGGTTTGATAATGTGCTAGAATGACTCATAGAACTCAGGAAAGTGCTATTCTTATGATTATACTTTTATGCTAAAGGATACAAATCAGGACCAACCAAGTGAAGAGATGCATAGGGAGGGGTCCAGGTGGCCTTGAATGCAGAGCTTCTGTGTCTCTCTCTGTGGACAGGGTGCATCGCCCTCTTGGCACATTGGTGTGTTCACCAGTCAAGAAGCTCAATGAGCTTCAGTGTCTAGGGATTTTATTGGGGTTTCATTGTGTAGTCGTAATTGATATCTCCATCTCTAGCTCTCTCCCTCTTCTGGGCTCAGAGCCCTAACCCTCTGATGGCATGGTGGGTCTTTCTGATAACCAGCCTTCATCCTGAGCCGTTTCATTCTCTCACAGTCCTGGCCTCAGGCAATCCTCCCACCTTAGCCTCTGGAGCAGCTGGGATTACAGATGCCAGCCACAGCACCTGGCCCGAGTCATCTCATTTTCATAAACTTAGGTGTGGTTCAAGGAGCTCATGAAGAACAAAGCCACTCCTATCACTTGGGAAAGTCCAAGGGTTCTGGAAGTTCAGCTCTAAACCTGCGATAAAGATGAGACAAATTTTGTATTATACAAGAGTAGTAGAGCCAGGCAAGTCTGTAGTCTGCAGAATCCAGCAAAGTGCCTTCCCCCGTGCCCAACAATGTACCCACAACACCTGGCTCCCACCTCGCTTTCTGACTATGAGTTTAGGAGAAAGTGAGAAATCGTCATGTATTCCAACCTCCAGAAGACTTGGAGATAGGTGGCAGATAATTCAAAGTCACATCCTGTCTTTCCATTTTGCCCACCTTGAAACCAGACCAAACCCACAGCCCTATTTCCACATTTCTAAGGTAAGAAACCTAAAGCAGGAAGGATGCTGGTCACAAATTGCTGCTCTTCTTCCACCTTAGCAGGGAGCTTGTCATCAGGACAGCCCAGGACTTCTGAAAACAAGCCATGTGGGAGGTGCTAATACAGACCTTGATTGCAGAGGTCTGCATTGAGCCTTAATCTGCATTTTAAACAAAAACCCTCCATTCCACACAGCCCTCTGCCCTAGGAAGCCATATCCCAAACCTTGCAAACCAAAATCGAATGGTTGATGAGGAATGATTTCAAAGGAATAAAATCGTGGGCATGCAGGCTACGAAAGGGGACTATATCTACTCTAATTATTGATGCAAAGCCTTGTGGTGGTGAGCAGGAAAGGTTTGTGGCATCTAAATGCCTACCACAGTGCACTGAGCCCTCACAATTTTATGAATGTGTGTGTGTGTTTTGAAATGGAGTCTTGCTCTATGGCCCAGGCAGTGCCTCGATCTCAGCTCACTGCAAACTCCATCTCCTGGGTTCAAGCCATTCTCCTGCCTCAGCCTCCTCAGTAGTTGAGATTACAGGTGCTCACCACCGCGTCCTGCTAATTTTTGTATTTTTAGTAGAGGTGGGGTTTCACCAGCTTAGCCAGGCTAGTCTCGAACTCCTGACCTCATGATCCACCTGCCTCGGCCTCCCAAAGTGCTGGGATTACAGGGGTGAGCCACTGCACCTGGCCAGACCTCACAATTTTATGACTTATGCCCGACTATCCTACTTTTTATTTTATTTTTTAGACAGGTCTCATTCTATGACCCAGGCTGGAGTGCAGTTGGCACAATTCCAGCTCACTGCAGCCTCCACCTCCTGGGCTGAGGTGATCCTCCCACCTCGACTTCCTGAGTAACTGAAACCACAGGAGCACACCATCACACCCAGCTAATTTTTGTATTTTTTGTAGAGACAGGGTATCACCATGTTCGCCAGGCTGATCTTGAACTCTTGGCATCAAGCAATCCACCCACCTTGGCTTCCCAAAGTGCTGGTGTTACTGGAAAGGGGTCACAATCCAGAGCCCAAGAGAGGGTTCTTAGATGGATTTCATGCAAGAAGGAATTCCAGGTGAATCCATAAAGTGAGAGCAAGTTTTCTGGGTAAGTAAAGGAATAAAGAGTGGCTACTCCACAGGGAGAGCAACGGCTGGGGCTGCTCAGCTGTTTGGACTTAATGTTACTTCTTGATTATATGCTAAACAAGGGGTGGATTATTCATAAGTTTTCTGGGAAACGGGTGGGCAATTTCCGGAACTGAGGGTTCCTCTTCCTTTTAGACTATGTAGGGTAACTTCCTGATGTTGCCATGGCACGTGTAAGCTGCCATGGCATTGGTGGGAATGTCCTTTAGCATGCTAATGTATGATAATTAACATATAATGAGCAGTGAGGACGAGCAGGGGTCACTCTCACGGCCATCTTGGTTTGGGTGTGTTTACACTGGCTTCTTTACTGCAACCTGTTTTCTAAATATCAGCAAGTTCTTATGAGCCTGTATTTTCTGCCAACCGCCTCTCTCATCCTGTGACTAAGATTGCCTAACCTCCTGGAAATGCAGCCCAGTTGCTCTCAGCCTGATTTTATCCAGCACCTATTCAAAATGGATTCGCTCTGGTCCAAACACCTCTGACACTGGGACTACAGGCATGAACCACCACACTTAGTTCCTACTTTAATAAATAAAGAAATGTAGGCTCTCAGAGATTAAAAAATTTGCCCAAAGATAAGCAGTTAGGAAGAGACAAAGCTCTGATTCAAACCCAGTTCAATTCCAAGACTTACTCTCCAGGCTGCCTCCAGTAGGCAGTAAAAGCTTGGAAAATGTTGCTGTCATTCTTGTTTGCTTGTGTTTTAGTAAATATTATTTTTGAATGATTAATTAAACTGTCATCCTCAGAAAACCTGTAATTTTGAAAGCCCAGGGCAGCAGAACAAAGCTAATGAAAGGCGGGCTTCATTTATGTGCACCCTGCTGGGAGAACACTCAGGGCATCCCTCTCAACGCCCGGTGACCTTGCTTAGCTTGGTCAAAACATTAGGCCGTTGTCGTTCTGAAACCACTGCTAATTCAGGTCTCTGGTGCAGAACAAATGCGCTATTAATGATAAAAGTCACAGTCACATAAAAGCCTTGCTGTGAAATTATAAAAGCAGCACTATTCCTGGCTCCAGTCTCTATTTTACCTCTGTGGATAGATGAGGTGGAAGGGTGGGTGGGAAGGCTGGAGCTCACATTAGCTCAGTGCTAGTGCCACCTAGTGGCCGCCCTGGCATCGGCGGGTGCCGGGGCACTGACTCCTACCAGGTGGGGTGGGACTTCTTAGCTCTGCCATTTTCAGGTATTCAAGCAAGTTTTTTCACAATTAGTGTGGGAAGAGGATCGAGGCAATCACCTAGTTCATGTAACTGCAAAATTCCAATAACCATGATGACAAATTTTAGGACTTGACAATTTTGTTTGCTGCAACCTCATGCGGGCACAGGGTGAGAAAACCCTGGCTGCCTCCTCTTTGAGATCCCTGGACCCACTGCTAACTTCTCCCATTGATACACAGTCAGGGGTCTCTTCTTCCTCGTTTCCCCAAGGCATCCTCCATCGACACCACAGCCCAGGAGGAAGAGGAGAATGTTCAGGACTATCTCAGACCATTCCCTGATTCTATCTCCTTCTCAAGATGTTTCTCAGTCACCTGCCTGGCGGAGGACAGTCAGGCATTTTCTAAGACTATTCCTGAACATGATACAGGAGCATCAGCTGCGTGTCACGCCTTACATCAGAGTTGTGAATATAACGTTTGTAAGTCACATTTTCTAACTTTGCAAAAGGCACAGTTGATTGGGGAAAAACAGCCGTGTAAAGATGTCATCACAGTAGGAGACAATAAACGGAAGGTGGGGAAAGCCAGGAGAGAGGTGTAACAGGGCCAGGTCAGGGTTTGGAATCAGATTTACCTGAGTTTGAATCCTGGCTCTGTCACTTACTTGTACACAGGACTCAGAGAAATTATTGGGCTTCTCTGAGTGTC
>NW_016107343.1:10976732-10993023 GCF_001604975.1 Cebus imitator
AAAAAAAAAAAAAAAAAAAAAAAGAAATAGGCTCAATTGTGGAAATAAATGAAGATCAGCCTAATGAGAACAAACAGAGCTTGCTAAAGGAAGGGAGTTAGCCACCATTGCTTGGTTTGCTAGAGACTCAGAGGCAGGCAGGGGAGTGAAAAAGCTTAGCGAATGAAGGGAAAGGCTTCAGGTCTTCTCTGACTGTTGGCACTTGGAAGCTGAAGAGGGCCCAGAATCTGGAAGCAGGGCATCTTCTGTGATTGGGTTGAGGAGCATATTTGGCGTTCTCGGATGCTCAGATGGAAGCAAGGGCAAAAACAACGGAAGCTGCCAATCACTGACCATGTCCTGGCCATTTGGACTGATTGTTGTTGGAGAGGCTGCAGGCTGTTTTCCAGCCTGGTTGCTGCAGGGGCGGCGGGTTGGGGTTTTATTGTTACATATGGCCTGGCCGTTGTCCGTTTGTATAGCCGGTCTCTCTTAATGCATTCAAAGCTTGTCACATGGTGCATAGCATGCACAGATATTCAATAATTGATAATCATTATTATTATACTTCTCTGTGATCATATGTGACTCTAAAATTGCAATTGAGCCAGACCTTAGTGAAAGCTTCCCGACAACTCTTCCCCCTGTATCAGTCAGGGTCAATCAGGAAGACAGAAAACATGTCCATTATTTTAAGAGATCATTTAACATGCTTGTAATCCCAGCACTTTAGGAGGCTGAGGTAGGTGGATCACCTGAAGTCAGGAGTTCGAGACCAGCCTGGCCAACATGGTGAAACCCCGTCTCTTACTAAAAATACAAAAAAATTAGCCAGGCATGGTGGCAGGTGCCTGTAATCCCAGCTACTTGGGAGGCTAAGGCAGGGGAATTGCTTGAACCTGGGAGGTAGAGGTTGCAGTGAGCTGAAATTGAGCCATTGCACTCCAGCCTGGGTGACAAGAGCACAACTCTGTCTCAAAAAAAAAAAAATTAATAGGGGACATTGGTTATAGGGATTAGAGGAATTGAAAAGCAAAGGGGTCGGCTAATGCAGTAATACAGAAATAGTTATTGCAGGAAGCAGCTGCCAGCCCTACGGCTGGAGGAACAGAGAGAGGGGTTAAACTCTGAAGCCCAGAGGAGGAGCTTCATAGAGAGTGACCCAGATCTCTGAGGAGGGTGTCACTGCTCCCGTGGTGCTGCTACCTCTGGAGCCTGGAGCAGGGTCTTGAAGGTTGGCACCTGAACCTCCAACCACCATGAGGCTGATTCACGAGAGTGGAAGACCCCTGGAAACTGGGACGGATTGCTGCTGCCGGATGAAGAGCCATTGTTGCAACGATAGTGTTAGCAATAGCAAGCAACAAGAATGGGAGGGTGCATCTCCTGCCTCTAGCATTCCTGTCTCCTACTAGTGTCCCTGATGGCTGCAGCTGGCAAAGGAGGAATGAGCCCCAGGCTGGGCATCACAGAGCAGAGTGTACAAGGGTGGGTTTGGAATGGAAAGGCAATAAATAGTCTGTTAACCAGCACGCTCTCTTCATCATTACTTATAGAATGTCAGTTCTATTCAGGCATAGGTTGGATAGGGCATTAGGGAAACATACACACCCCTCTCCAGGCCCAGGGCTAAATCTTGCTTGGAATATGCCTTTCTTCATGTCCCTGAACCTTTTTCAGAACTGAAAGATAGACTGTTAAAAGTACACAGCCAGCCAGGCATGGTGGCTCAAGCCTGTAATCCCAGCACTTTGGGAGGCCGAGGCGGGTGGATCATGAGGTCAAGAGATCGAGACCATCCTGGCCAACATGGTGAAGCCCCGTCTCTATTAAAAAAAAATACAAAAATATTAGCTGGGCATGTCGGCACGTGCCTGTAATCCCAGCTACCCAAGAGGCTGAGGCAGGAGAATTGCTTGAACCCAGGAGACGGAGGTTGCAGTGAGCCGAGATCACGCCACTGCACTCCAGGCTGGCACCTGGCAACAGAACGAGACTCTGTCTCAAAAAAAAAAAAATGTACACAGCCAGTTAACACCTGCCAGTCTCCATCATTTCCTGCCCACAATCCACTCCTTCCTTCTCCCTTGAGTCTGAAAACACATGGACCTGGAGGAAACCTGCAAGCCTCTTTTCCACAGTGACTGTGAGGCAGCCTCTGCTTCCTTTCCTCTTTTTTTTTTTCTACCCAGAGTTAAGAGGTGCCTGGAGGACTTTTCAGCCTTTTCCTTAATGGAGCGAGGGGAGAGGGAGGTAGGGGCTGGAGTTCTTCTATTCCACATTAGATCTTTTCATTCTAGATAGTTAGACTCTTCCAGGGGATTATAAGGCTGGAGATTTGGCCCATTCCACTTAGAGGAGGAAGGGCTCTGACTATACTTTCACCCAGAGACAACTAGCCTATGCCAGAGACGATGTCAGGTATTGGGAAAGCTAAGATGAACCAAACATAGTCTCTTCCCTAGAGGAGTTCACAACCAGTGGAGAGACAGACTCCAATAAATTAATACTACATAGTGTGAACACAAACATAAGTGCATGGCATCATGGAATCACTAATGCCTAATTCTGTAACAGTCCCAGACTTCTTCCCAGAGAAGGTGACATTGGACTTGAGCCATGAAGTAGAAGTCTGCCAGGAGGGTGAAGGAATGAGCAAGCCCCCGAGGGAGGTGCCAGCACACGTTGGCTGGCAGGTGCACAAGAGCATCTGCTTTGGGGACCTCTAAGAAAGCATGGGAGGCTGGACACACTGCATCAGCGGGATGGGCTTGCCTGGGCTCCCCCACGCCAAAGGGATTCAAAGCAGATGAATGGAAGGGAAACCTAAGCTTTTGCGTGCTGGGTCCTCCCAAGCAGATATATGGTATCTGATGGTAAAGACCATGTTTCAAGGAATGTTGAAGCTTCCAGGAAACTAGTATGGAGAAAAATGGTGGCAGGTGAGGCAGGGACACAGAACGTGCACATTTTGGGGCACAGTAGATGCCAGTTTGGGTGCCATTCCTGTGGTTCCCAATAACTGGTACAGACTTTGGGGCTGAGAAATGACATGATCAGAGGCTGTGATTTAGGAAGGTTCACCTGGGAGCTGTGCGTAGGGTGATTTAGAGCAAGAAGGGTGTCCTGTTGTAAAATTTGTGTGCAGGCTGTGATGACAAGGATCAGATTCAGCACAGTAACACTGGAAATGGGGAGGATGGGTAAGCTTTGGAGGGAGATGGTGGAAGCTGTGATAACTGATTTGGGAACTGGGATGAGGGAAGGAGTCAAGATGTTCCCAAGTCTTTTGTTAATTTGAGAAGGAATAGAAACTGGGAAGGCAGGAGAAGGAGTGAGGCTGGGGCCAGCTGTTCGTATCTGAATAATGGCCTTTTTCAATTTGTATCCTCATTGCTGGTGTCCTGTAATGAAGCCAAACAAAGCCATTGTGACAGCAGATGAGGATATTGAAGCCATAGGGAAGAAAACCGCAAAGAAGTAAGGAGTAGAGGCTCTGAGGACAATTTGATTTCTGGTGGTAATTTTCATTGCAACAATCATCATCATAATACCCCATTTATTTTATATTTCTGTTTGAAAGTGATACATTAGGCTAATTTTAGTGAGTATACAGTGAAATTTATCTACTAATTTGCTTCTGGTGGTGCTGTAAATTAGTCCAACGCCCTTGAAAGCAATATGATAATATGTGGGGAGTCCTACACCTAGGAATTTATCCTAAGAAAATATATATATTTGTAAAGCCAAAGCTGAGAGCCCAAAGAAGTTCATTACAGTATTATCTATGCTAACAAAGATAGTGAAGATACAAAACTGCAACAGAAGGAAACGGTTTACTAAATGATGCCATGATGATTCAATGAAATGCTATGAACCGATTAGAATGCAAATTACAAATATACTGACTGGGGAGAAACACGGAAACATATTTGATATGATAAACAGGCACAGGGGAGAGGAGGACAAAATACTTTGTACACTTTAATATAACTGTCAAAACTCACATGCATGTGGATTAAGACGGGAAGGTAATTGGAAGAAATAAAAGTGGTTTGAAAAAAAAAAAGGCTGGGCACGGTGGCTCACGCCTGTAATCCCAGAACTTTGGGAGGCCGAGGTGGGTGGATCACCTGAGGTCAGGAGTTCGAGACCAGCCTGACCAACATGGAGAAACCACATCTCTACTAAAAATACGAAATTAGCTGGGCGTGGGGGTGCATACCTGTAATCCCAGCTACTCGGGAGGCTGAGGCAGGAGAATCGTTTGAACCTGGGAGTGAGGCAGAGGTTGCAGTGAGCTGAGATTGTGCCATTGCACTCCAGCCTGGGCAACAAGAGCAAAACTCTGTCTCAAAAAAAAAAAAAAAAAAAAAAAAAAAAAAAAAAATAAAAAAAAAAAAAAAAAAAAAAAAAAAAAGAAAAGAAATAAAAGTAGTTATGGTAGTATATGATGCGGACTCAGAATTCTGGGCTCTAATCCTGTGGTTTACTAGTCTGTGACCTTGGTGATGTCTTCAGCTTCCCTTAGCTTTGGCTTCTCATCTACAAAATGGGGATAACAAATGAATGCAATTTTTTTTTTTTTTTTTGAGACAGAGTCTCACTCTGTTGCCCAGGTTGGAGTGCAGTGGCTAGATCTCTGCTCACTACAGCTTCTGCCTCCCGGGTTCAGGCGATTCTCCTGCCTCAGTCTCCCCAGTAGCTGGAATTACATGTGCCTGCCACCACGACTAGCTAATTTTTGTATTTTTATTAGAGACGGGGTTTCACCATGTTGGCCAGGCTGGTCTCGAACTCTTGACCTCAGGTGATCCACCATCCTTGGCCTTCCAAAGTGCTGGTAATACAGGCATGAGCCATCGCACCTGGTCATGAGTACAATTTTTAAACTTCAAGTAATTGTGAGCATCCAAATAAGGTAATACATATAAAACTCTTGTCTCTTGAAAATGTTCAATAAATGACACCTATTATGGGTAATTTCTGTTTGAAATGTGTTATAGATAGATTACCTTGTTGTTTTAAAAAAGAAGACTGGGCACGGTAGCTCACACCTGTAATCCCAGCACTTTGGGAGGCTGAAGTGGGTGGATGATTTGAACCCAGAAGTTCAAGACCAGCCTGGGCAATATGGCAAAACCCTGTCTCCACTAAAAATACAACAATTAGCTGGGTGTGCTGGTGCGTGCCTATAGTCCCAGCAACTTGGGAGGCTGAGGTGGGAGGATTGCTTGAACCAGGAGGCTGAGGCTGCAGTGAGCCCTGATTATACGACTGAACTCTAGCCTGGGCAACAGAGTGAGACTCTGTCTCAGAAAAAAAAAAAAAATGCACAAGTGATGTATTCTCTTTAATGGAGTTAAGTAGATCCAATAGGAAGTTCATGAAACATTAAGAAAGTGTTAGGTGCTGGATTCTCTGTTTTGTCTCTGTGGTTTTGTTTCTGTTTTACCTTTGTATTTTAATCCAACTTGGCATCTGGACCGCTCAGGAAGTGAAATAAATACAATGCTAAAAATTTTTTGTTTTTACTTCACGCCTTTCTCAGCCAGGACTTTGAGCTGCTTTCCTGTCCTCCTATTTGAAGCATAGATTTTAACAATTTGCCTTCATCTACTTTCCTTTCTAAGTGGCAGGTGCATCAGGAATCAGCAGACAGCTCCCAGGTGGACAAGGGAGTGTGCAGACCAGGCAGGGATTGCCCATGAACGGCCAGGGGAGGACTGGATTTCTGGGCAGGCAAGGAGGTGACAGTGGCAGTCACTTCTGGGTGGTCTCCCCTGGCACTGTCACTGAACTTGAGACATATGTAATCATGATTTCATCAAGCCTTGGTAGTTGCTACTGTCTCTGTTCTCTTCCGTTTATTCAGTGTGTAACAGGGATGCTCATTGGTGCCTATGAAGATGGTCAGAACAAACATTTGATGTCACGTAATCATCCTATTTGTGCCCAACTTCAGAGAAAAGGAAAGCACAGCTGGTTTCTCCTCAGTGCCATTGTTTCTCTCATCACAAAGGATTTTAAACTGCCGTGTGGACCCATCTCACCTTCAGCTGTACATCGCTGACTGCTTTGAGCAGAATCTTGGGATCAATACTCTGCTCTAAACATGACTCAGGGGCTCCATCTGCATCATGAATGAAGAGGCTGCTGTTTTCCAGCCCCTGGTTTCTGGGAGAGCAGGGCGCCAGGTCTGCCCAGGCAGAATCTGACAGAGCTCAGGTTCTTGCTGCTCATGCACATTTCAGAGAGCAGTGAAACTTAAAATGCATCCAGCAATCACACTTCGAAATCTGCTGTTCAGAAATGCCCACTAATGTTCACAGAGATATCCCTGGAGGGTGTTTCTTTTGTCATTCCTTTAATAGCAAAAAGGGCTGGAAATAATCCAAATGTCCATAAATTGAGAGTTGATCAAATGAATTATAGTCCAATAATAAAAGTAAATAGAGTTATCCCCATGCTTATATGGAAAGATGTTCTAGATCCATAGGTTTGTTAAAAAAATTTGCTGTCTCTAACGTAAATGCTTATAGTGAGAAGAGATTTACATTGCTGGCTCAGTGGTGATGAATTAGTGAAAGGTAGTTAGAAAATTATGCAAAGAAAGAAATAGGAGCATTATTGATACCAAGCAAAACATATTGCTCAAGAAAAGAAAAGAGGCCAGGGGTGGTGGCTCATGCCTGTAATCCCAGCACTTTGGCAGGCCAAGGCAGGCGATCACCTGAGGTCAGGAGTTCGAGACCAGACTGGCTAAACCCCATCTCTACTAAAAATACAAAAATTAGCTGGCCGTAGTGGCGGGCATCTGTAATCCCAGCTACTCAGGAGGCTGAGGCAGGGGAATCACTTGAACCTAGGAGGCAGAGGTTGCAGCGAACTGAGATTACGCCACCACACTCCAGCCTGGGTGACAGAGTGAGACTCCATTTCAAAAAAGAAAAGAAAAAAAAGAAGAAATGAAATCATAGTACCCTACATAGCTACCTGAACAATAATTACATAACCATTACGATGTGAACACTACATTGTAATCTAACTGAGATGATAATTATATTTTTGCTATAGAACAAACAGGAGGAGGCGTGTGTGTGAAAATGCATGTGGTGTGTAGGGAGCCATGAAAGAACCAAACACCTCTTTTCCACAGTAGGACATCAAATAGAGAATCTCCAAGACTGAAAATCCAGAAACAACAGTGTAAATAAGTCATCTAGAACTATGGAAACAAATAGCTAGAACAGCATCAAATGAATGGTTTTGGGAGGGGAATTGGAGAGCGGGGAGATGTAGGATGGTGACTGCTCTTTTGCATGACAAACCTTGTACAGCAATTTGACTTAAAAAATTTTTGTTTATTTATTATTATTATATTTTAAGTTCTGAGATACAAGTGCAGAAGCTTGTTACATAAATATTCACGTGCCATGGTGGTTTTGTGCACCCATCAACCCGTCATCTATATTAGGCATTTCTCCTAATGCTATCCGACCCCTAGACACCCACCCCCCAAAAGGCCCTGGTGTATGATGTTCCCCTCCCTGTGTCCATGTGTTCTCATTGTTCAACTCCCACTTATGAGTGAGAACATGTGGTGTTTGTTTTTCTGTTCCTGTGTTAGTTTGCTGAGAATGATGGTTTCCAGCTTCATCCACGTCCCTGCAAAGGACATGAACTCATCCTTTTTTTATGGCTGCAAGCACTTTGACTTTTTAAGCTATAAATACCTGATACAAACTTTTTAAACTTAATTTGAAATATAATTAAATAAAAATATTTAATTACCAAGGCAACCTGCCCTTTTATGTATACTTACATATCACTGTATATATCACTTATCTACAGTTAATCTGTAAGTCTATGTAGAATAAGCCCTTTACAATGTGTAAACATGAATATTTACATACATATGTATGTAGCGAGATGGATACATAGATTGACAGATAACTAGAAATGTATAAGAAAAACAAGGCTGCATACACCTCTGTGCTATAAATAGTCAACAGCTTCGTGGGCGAGGCCTATAGGAGTATGCTTTATTTTCCACAGGATTCATTTCTTTTGTTTGGAATTTATATTATAATAACTTTTGTGATTGGAAAAAAGTTCATTTAAATTAGTAAAAAAATTGAGATGAGAACACTCATCTCCTCACTGACAGTCCCACTCACTACAGCCTTTTTATCTGTCTGAGATAACGGATGACCCAAGCAATCCCACATATCTTCCCAGCCTCTTCATGTTCACTGCCCAGGTAGAAAAAGAACACAAGAGGCTGGGCACAGTGGCTCACACCTGTAATCCCAGCTATTTGGGAGGCTGAGGTATCTGAATCACTTGAATCCGGGTGGCAGAGGCTGTAGTGAGCTGGGATTGTGCCACTGCACTCCAGTCTGGGTGACAGAGCAAGACTCTGTCTCAAAGAGAAAGAAAGAAAGAAAGAAGGGAAAGAAAGAAAGAGAAAGGAGGAAAGAAAGAAAGGAAAGAAGAAGGAAGGAAGGAAGGGAAGGAAGGAAGGGAAGGAAGGAAGGAAGGAAGGAAGGAAGGAAGGAAGGAAGGAAGGAAGGAAGGAAGAAGGAGAAAGAGGACACAAGAAAAAGAGAGGCATCTTATCCCGTTCCCTACCTCGCCCACCCACATCCTCAGGCCCAGTATATATCCAGGGTGTCACACACAGAGTTCTTTGATTGACCCCGTTTGGATCAGAGCCTAATTCTGGTTTGACCTCGAGAATAAAACGGGTTTCTGTTTTTCATCTCCAGCTCACTTGATAAAACATTTTGAAGGGTATTTCACAAATGTTTTCTGAATTGAGTTGTTCTCATTAAAATGCAAATTGGGGTAAGGGAGGAAGAGACTTGTTAAAGGATAGAAAATTACAGCTGGATAGGAGGAACAAGTTCTAGCACTCTATAGCACTGTGGGATGACTATAGTTAGCCATAATTTACAGTTTCGCATAGCTAGAAGGAGGATATTGAATGTTCCCCACACAAAGAAATAGTCAGTGTCTGAGACAATGGATATGCTAATTACCCTGATGTGATCACTGCATGTGATATGTAATGAACCATCACTATGTACCCCAAGAATATGTGCAATTATTATTTGTCAATTAAAAAATAAAATAAAATAAAATAAAATAATGCAAAGTGGTATTGGGAATTGTGGCTCATTCAGTCTTAGTAGTTATTTACATCTAAATGCCAATACTTTATAGTTAAAAAATTGTAACAGCAAATTTTACGAAGGGGAAGATTGGGAACCTGAGGGCTCCAGGACCAACTTGGAGGCAGAGGAGGAGCCTTATGGGTGTTTAAGAAAGAAGTTAGATGATGAAAGGTGGGTCAAAAACACACTGAAAATAAATGTCATTTTTTCTAGGACTGTCATTTTTCATATCTTCTGGTAAAGAATAGACTCTCTTAAATGTACAACCTCCTGACTAATTTAAAAACTCTCCAAGTCTGATGAAGCATTTCCAGGCCATGGTTGTACTTCTATTAAGGCATTGTACGGAATAATACCATTATGATGGCTTTATAACATATAGAATTTCTTGGCTGGCCGTGATGGCTCAAGCCTGTAATCTTATCACTTTGGGAGGCTGAGGCAGGTAGATCTCTTGAGCCCGGGAGTTCAATACCAGCCTGGGTAACATGGAGAAACCCCATTTCTACTGAAAACTTAGCCAGGCATGGTGGCTTATACCTGGAGTCCTGGCTTCTCAGGAGGTTGAGGTGGGAGGATTGCTTAAGCCAGGAGGCTGAGGTTGTCAAAATCGTGCCACTGCACTCCAGCATGGGTGACAGAGTGAGACCTTCTCTTAAACAAAACACACACACACACACACACACACACACACACACACGCGCACACAATTTCTAATCACAGAGGTTCAACAACTACTGTTTGCCAATCAGGTGAGATATTTTTATTTCCACAAGTATTGTATTATTTTGTAACCACCACAGTAATACTTAATCTATGCAAGAATCATCAATGGATGCGAAAATCACTGGGAGAATGATTTTGAGAGAACAGGATATTCACACAATCTCAAAGCATCACATCACAAATCACTAAGTACAAACAGAAAAAGAGACATAAAGTGGGTAAGTCTGGCAGACACTGTCCTAACCAAGTGAGCCAATAATGGGACAAGCTTTTGCCTCCTGGTGTGATCCACAAAAAGAACACAATACCGCATATATGGTATTCCTGTCAAAAATGTATGACCAGTGGGTGTGGTGGCTTATGCTTGTAATCCCAACACTTTGGGATGCTGAGGAGGTAGACTGTTTGAAGCCAGAAGTTTGAGACCAGGGTGGGCAATACAGCGAGACCCCCATCCCTAAAAATAATTTTTGAAAAAAATTAGCTGGGCTGGGCATGATGGCTCATGCCTGTAATCCCAGCACTTGGGGAGGCTGAGGTGGTAGATCACAAGGTCAGGAGTTTGAGACCAGCCTGGCCAGCATGCTGAATCCTGTCTCTACTAAAGATACAAAAATTAGCCAGCGTGGTGCCACGTGCCTGTAGTCCCAGCTACTCAGGAAGCTGAGGCAGGAGAATCACTTGAACTTGGGAGGCAGAGGTTGCAGTGAGCTGAGATAGTGTCACTGCATCCCAGCCTGGTAACAGAGCGAGACTCTGTCTTGAAAAAAAAAAAAAATTAGCTGGGTGTTGTGGTGCATGCCTATATTCCCAGCTACTGGGAAGACTGAGGCGTTTGAGGCTGAAGTGGGATGTGATCCACTGCACTACAGCTTGGCTGACAGCAAGACTCCAACTCCAAAAAAAAAAAAAGTATGACTTGAATGCATCGTGAGAAAACAATTAGCCAAATCCAAATTGAGGCACTTTGCACAAAACAACTAGTTCAAGCCTTTCCAAACTGTCAATGTCTGCTGGGCACAGTGACATTGTAATTTCAGCACTTTGGGAGGCTAAGGTGGGCAGATGACCTGAGATCAGGAGTTCGAGACTGACCTGGCCAGCCTGGCAAAACCCTGTCTCTACTAAAAATACAAAAATTAGCCAGGTGTGGTGGTTCGCACCTGTGGTCCCAGCCACTCCTGAGGTAGGAGAATCGCTTGAAGCAGGAGGCAGAGGTTACAGTGAGCCGAGATCGTATCTCTGCACTGCAGCCTGGGTGGCAGAGTGAGTATCTGTCTCAAAAACAAAAAAAACAAAAAAACCAACCAACCAACCAAACAAATAAACAAAAACAAAAACCAAAAACAAAATACCTTGTCTATTTATTTATTTATTTGAGACAAAGTCTCATTCTGTCACCCAGGCTGAAGTGCATTAGTGAGATTTGGCTTACTGCAACCTCTACCTCCCAGGCTCAAGCAATCTCCCCAGCTCAGCCTCCCGAATAGCTGAGATCACACGTTTGAGCCACCATGCCCTGTTAGTTTTTGCATTTTTTATAGAGATGGGGTTTTGCTGCATTGATTGGGCTGGTTTCCAACTCTTGGGCTCAAGTGATCCACCCACCTCAGCCTCCCAAAGTGTTGGGATTACAGGCATAAGCCACCATACTCAGCCCATGACAGATTTATTGAAAGGCTGAAGAACTTTTCAGAGTAAGAAATACTGAAGAGAGGAGGGTGGATCACATGGCTACTAAATACAATGTGTGAATCTCAACTGGATTCAGTTGAGAAAGAAAGGGAAAAAGAAAAGAAAGAAAGAAAGGGAAAAAGAAAGAAAGGGAAAAAGCTTTCTTACAGTATTAGGGAAATGGGAGAACCTGAAAATAGATTATGTTGGATAACAGCATTCTATCAGCGTAAATCTAACGATGATCATTTCGATACGGTTGCATAGGAGGCTGCCCTTGGGACTCAGGAGATATTTATTTAAATATTTCTGGGGAAAATGTGTAATATGAATATATTATGCGTCATATTTAAAACAACAAAGAAGTTATGTAGAGTAAAAAGTGTTAATTCATTCACTGACTTCCATGATGATATAGTGAGTGCCTATTATGTGCCAAGTACTGCCATAGGCACTAAGGATACAACTGGGTAACAAACATACCAGCTGGCTGCCTCATCAACCTGGCATTTTTCTGGCGAGGAGGAAGAAGTACCTAGCTACAGTGAGTAATGTGGCAGGCTACCCAGATTCCCCCTTCAG
This sequence comes from Cebus imitator, assembly GCF_001604975.1. Taxonomy (NCBI): domain Eukaryota; kingdom Metazoa; phylum Chordata; class Mammalia; order Primates; family Cebidae; genus Cebus; species Cebus imitator. The sequence goes on from NW_016107343.1 coordinate 10,988,873, forward strand.
GACCGAGGCACTTATTCCCTCTGATTTCTGGCTCACATCTCCATCCTTCTTTAGGAATTACTCTTGGCTTCAAGGGACTGCCTGGCCCAAAGTTACCTCTTCCTCACTGGAGACAGCCCCATCTGGTGACCATTCCATATGGAGCTAACAGAAGCCCAAGTCCCCATCCCAGTTTGGGATAACTCTGAAGACCCTTCCCAGCTCCAGATTCCATGTGGTTCGATTGCAACACAGCAGTTCAGCTTTTCCCTTGCTGGGTTCTGCTTCCCTCACTCCCTCGCAGGTGTTTCTCAGAATGTGCCCCAGTAAACCCGCATTCAAATCTTCCTCTTAGAGTTTGTTTCCTGGGGAGCTTGACTTAAGATGTTAACCAAACTACTGTGCAACACGGTGAGCGTGAAAATACAAACATGGGATGCCAGAGGGCCAGGTGGATGCCGTCTGGATAATCTCAGGTGAAGCTCTGGGCACAATCTGGTGACAAGAAACTACGTGCCCAGAAACAAAACCAAAAAAATTTTGTTCCAGTTATAGTCTAATTGCATGCCTCTTTCTAGCCTCTAGAGAGTATTTAGATTGAATTTTTTTTTTTTTTTTGGAGACAGAGTCTTTATTTTTTAATTATTATTTTTTTGAGACTGAGTTTTGTTCTTGTTGTCCAGGCTGGAATGCAATGGCATGATCTCGGCTCACTGCAACCTCCCCCTCCCAGGTTCAAGTGATTCTCCTGCTTCAGCCTCCAGAGTAGCTGGGATTACAGGCATGAGCCACCACATCTGGTTAATTTTGTACTTTTAGTAGAGACGGGGTTTCTCCATGTTGGTCTCAAACTCCTGACTTCGGTTGATCTGCCCGCCTCGGCCTCCCACAGTGCTGGGATTACAGGTGTAAGCCACTGGCCCCGGCCGACAGGGTCTTTATTGCCTTGTCTGGGAGCATTGGCATGATCACAACTAATTGCAGTGTTAAGCTCCTGGGCGCCAGTGATTCTCCCACCTCAGTTTCCCGAGTAGCTGGAACTACAAGTGTATGCCACCACGCCAGTCTAATTTTTTATTTTTTGTGGGGATGGAGGTCTTTTTATGGTACCCAGATGGGTCTTGAATTCCTGGACTCGAGCAATCCTTCTACCCCAGTCTCCAAAAGTGCTGGGATTACAGGTGTGGGCCACTGCACCCAGCCTAGATAGAAAATTCTTGGCTAAAGTCATTGGGCTGACTTTACATTTCATTTAAAAATTTTTTTGCTTGGTGGAAAGAGAAAGCCAGAGGCAAATTCCCAGATTCCAGCTTAAGTGGGAAAAAAAGGCAAGTTATTTCTTGCTTACCCTCCCTCCCCCAATCTCTCCTCCTCTTACTATTTTTAACTAAGAGGACAAAGCAGGCCAGCCTCAGCAAGAGGTTATTGATCATGGCTCTGGGAAAAGACCACCCACCTACCCTCATTCCATTTATGGCTTTACATCTGAGAAAAGGCAATTATATGAGAGCTGGAACATGGCTAGTGCTGAGTGCTGGCGATGCTCACTCTTTCTATCTCCATAATGACAGTACCTGGGTCACTAGAGAGAAATTGGTGAGGCACTTGTAGGGAAAGACGTTGGTCTCATTGTACACTGTTATCGTGCCTCATTACAATTATGGGCAGAAGCAAACAATGGGGCTAAGCACTGTGTTGTAGTTTGATGCTCCATGTAATAGTCTTGCTAGGTTCACCACCTCTTGATAGCCTATTCACTCAACTTGGTGGCGGGGAACTACTAGATTTGCTGTCTCATCTTGATTCCCAATCCCCTGGTGCAGTCTCCTTCAGCACTGATGTGGCAATTGTTTTAGATACTGGCAACTACCTTTTCTTTTCTTTCTTTTTCTTCTTTTTAGACAAGGTCTCGCTCTGATGACTAGGCTGGAGTACAGTGGTGCAATCACAGCTCATTGCAGCCTCGAACTCTAGGATTCAAGCGATTTTCCCACCTCAACCTCCTGAATAGCTAAGATTGCAGGCACAAGACACTAGGCTAATTTTGGTTTCTTTTTTTGTAGAGATGGGTGTTTCACTATATTGGCCACGCTGATCTTGAAGTCTTGGGCTCAAGCGATCTACCTGCCTCAGCCTCCCAAGTAGCTGGGACTACAAGTATGCATCACCAAACCTAGCTAATATTTTTTTATTTTTAATTTTAGTAGACATGGAATCTCGCTGTGTTGCCCAGGTTGGTTTCAAACTCCTGGGCTCCAGTGACCTTCCTTCCTTGGCCTCCCAAAGTGCTGGGATTACAGACATGAGCCACTGGGCACAGTCTGCCTTTTTGATACATGCTTGAGGAAAAGGACAAAGCCATTTTAATTCAATGCATTTAGCAAAAATTAAGGCCCCCCCAAAGGCAAAATTAAAATCTATCACCTAAGGTGGGCAATAGTTAGGGTTTTCTATTAGATGAGGGCGATAGATGGGAACAGGAGCATTACCTAGAAGCCAGCCTGGTTTAATCAGCAACAGATTCAAATTTCCTGGGCAACACATTTGAGTGCTCTTGGAGTCCATTAAAATGTAGCATGAGCAAAGAGTCTCTGAACTTTCTGATCTCATGGATGATACGAGATTAAATGAGATTGTTTTGGAAAGAATAATCCCATGGAAAACACAGGGCACACTGCACCTCACTGCAGTGGCAGGCAGCACAGACTCCATGTTAGATCCATGGGAGGAGACCTGACTTCTGCCATCCCTCTCAAGGGTAGCATCCAGGCTGGCTCAGTTCATTCTATCAGGGTGGCTTTATAGTTGTCCTGGCTGCTCATTTCGGCAGGATAGGAAAATAATGTAATGGGATTGCCCAAAAATGTAGATGTACATGTGGCTACAATTCTCCTTATTTGCCTTTTTTTTTTTTTTTAAAGATACAGGGTCTAGCTTTGTTGCCCGGACTGGAGTGCAGTGTCGCAGTCACAACCCACTGCAACCTTGACCTGTGAGGCTCCAGCAGTCCTCCCCTCTCAGCCTCCTGAATAGCTGGGACCGCCTAATCTTTTAATTTTTTGTAGAGACGGGGTCTACCCTCTGCTGTCCAGGCTGGTCTCAGACTTCTGAATTTATTTGGTACTTTTAAAGGTTATTTAGAGTCACAAGAGAGAGTTATCTTTTTTATAGAGTAGTCTTCTTGTGGGATAAAGGACATGAAGAAAATTTCTGTCTCATTGCACGGTTATGAAGACAAAGAAAGAATATACGTAAAGTGCTCATAGCAGTGCCTGACACCAGGGAATACTTCATGAGGATCAGCTCCGTGAGAAGCAGATTCACACAGAATAGGCCCACTCTAACATCGTGGCCTGAGGCAAGACTACATATAGAAGCCCACTTAGCTATGAATATTTAAAGTTCTGAACCATCAAACAAATTGTTCATTAAATACGTCCTGTTCTCCTACTTTAATACATAGATCTGTATAATGACCTGGAAGGCCTAGTTTAAAATGAAAATTATTGAACCCCTTGGAGTTTTATGTCAGAACATGGGGTGAGATGGGCATGGTGGCTCACACCTGTAATCCCAGCAGTTTGGGCTTTGTAGGGACATGGATGAATCTGGAAACCATCATTCTCAGCAAACTGACACAAGAACAGAAAATCAAACACCACGTGTTCTCACTCATAGGTGGGTATTGAACAATGAGAACACATGGACACAGGGAGGGGAGCATCACACACTGGGGTCTGTTGAGAGGGGCCAAGGGAGGGACAGTGGGAGGGGTGGGGAGGTTGGGGAGGGATGACATGGGGAGAAATGCCAAATGTAGGTGATGGGGGGATGGAGGCAGCAGACCACATTGCCATGTATGTACCTATGCAACAATCCTGCATGATTTGCACACGTACCCCAGAACCTAAAGTACAATAAAAAAAAAAAGAAAAAAATAGAGACAAGGATCTTAGCATAATAACTGTATTGATAAGGACTTTTTATTGGAAGTGCTAAGAACCCAACTCCAATTGGCTTCAATAACAAAGGAAATTAATAGGCTCTTTAAAAACTAAAAAGTCCAAGTCCAAGAAGTGCCTAGCTTCAGGCACAGCTGGCTCCAGGTCTGGAGCAAAAGAGACTGCTTCTTCATTTCTTTTGCTTTCCTTTTTTTTTTTTCTTTTTTTTTT
>NW_016107343.1:10993958-10996538 GCF_001604975.1 Cebus imitator
GGGGTTTCACCATGTTGACCAGGATGGTCTCGATCTCTTGACCTCGTGATCCACCCGCCTCGGCCTCCCACAGTGCTGGGATTACAGGCTTGAGCCACCGCGCCCGGCCGAGACTCCCTCTTAAAAAAAAAAAAAGAATATTTGATAGAGAACGGTAGGCTTTATCAATAGCTCACACAAGGTGATGCTCACTTACCCGGAGTGGGTCACATGCACATCCTTGATAGTAGTTGAGAGACGCAATATTCTCATTGTTTTGGCTGAGGTCACAAGCGTACTAAAAACCAAGCTCTTGCTAAAGCCAATGGGCTGAGACTGGAATACAGTGGGTTCCCTGTTTCCTGAAGAAAACCTGAACATTGTGAAAAGATGAAGGGACAGTAAATGCCACGGTGTAAGCAAAACTACACATGCCCACTGCAATGACATTTTAAAGGTGTCTTAAGAGGTCAGAAATATTGTGAATAACAACAAAACCCGAACACAAAACAGTAAGAGATCTTTAGAAGTCTAGCGCATTTTCCAACCTAGAGAATCTGCAAGGCCCCAGGGATATTCCCTGTGTTTATCACTCAGCACATCCTTACTGAGGGCCTGTGGCTGGGGAGGCACCATGGTGGAGGCCGCTCTACCGAGAGCAGGCACGGAGACCGCCACAACCACGCTGCCACCACCCCAGCACGACCACACTGCCACCACCCCAGCACGACCACGCTGCCACCACCCCAGCACGACCACGCTGCCACCACCCCAGCACAGCACAACCACGCTGCCACCACCACAGCACGACCACGCTGCCACCACCACAGCACGGCAAGGACAGTCAACTTCAGGAGGCTCGCTTTTGGCTTCTAGGATGCAGTTGGGGTCTTGGCAGAGAAGACAGAGGAGTGGTCAAGACACAGAAGAATGTGGGGGAATAGAGAAGAGAAATAGAGAAAAGAATAGAGAAGGGAAGGACGCCCAAGCATTCACCCATGTCAGACTTACTCAGTTTGTCTAAAAGTAAACCACCAAGGAAAGTTCAGGCATCTTTAGCAGAGGGCTTGGGAGGCTACATAGGTTTGTGATCGTCTAATGGTAAGATTGCTTATTTTTTAGGATTGACACCTGAATCCTTTCCCAAATGTTTCAGGTAGACTGAGAAGTTACTCCATGTGAAAAGCACTAAGGATTCAGAGGAGAGCGGACGTCTGAGCAGAGCTTTGAAGAATGAATTGAGGGCATGGGCTTATCCCAGGCAGCAAAGCTTCATAGCACAAGCAGTAATTGTGATTTAGTGATATTGTTCGAAAATTCTCTCCAACAAATAACCCCATGCGGGAAAAACTCTCATCTCCCAGCAATGACCAGCCTTTGCAGCTTAAAGACAGTGCAGAGCCGGGCTGTAGCAGTGTTATTTCATAATTCTTCCCCTTAATAGTAAGTAACATTTATTTATCCCTCCCTCTCTCTTCAAACATTGTATTCTCTCCCTTCCTGCCTGTAAAGCTACAACTTGTGCTGTGGGATGGAGGAAAGAAGTTCAGTTTTAAAATCAGGCTGAATGGGTTTGCTGCTGGCCTTGCCTCCTAATTCACTTGTAATTTTCTTTCTTCCCCCAAGATGGAGTCTTTCTCTGTCACCCAGGCTGGAGTGCTGTGGTGAGATCTTGGCTCACTGCAACCTCTGTCTCCCGGATTCAAGCAATTCTCCTGCCTCAGCCTCCCAAGTAGCTGGGATCACAGGCACACACCACCACGCTAGGCTAATTTTTGTATTTTTAGTAGAGACGGGGTTTCTCCATGCTGGCCAGGCTGGTCTCCAACTCCTGACCTTGTGATCCACCCACCTCGGCCTCCCAAAGTGCTGGGATTTGCTTGTAATCTTAAGCAAGCTATTTCACTTCTGTGGGTCTTTGTTTTCTTACCTGTAAATTGGGACGAATACAACTCCTTGAATTGTTGTAATAATGAAATGAGGTGGTGCATGTAAAAAAAGAAAACTGGCTCTTAAAAAAGGCATGCAGTATATGTTAGTTTCTGAAGAGGATCAGAATATGCAGCCCTCAAAAATGCCACTTTTGGAGGGTTATTTTGAGCCAAAGGCAATTGAGAATCAACAGACGCAGCAAGAGCTTCCTGCCCTTCTCTTATCCATCTAAAAGCAGGGCATAAATTTATCTTTGAGAAGGTGGCATAAATTTCCCTAATGACGGTGTCCCCTTCTCCTTGTACCAGCAAGAGGAGAGCGACTCTTATCACAGAGATAGATGGAGAGTCGGCAGGGAGAGAAGTCTGCATACAAAACCTTCACTAAAATAACTTATCTTCCATTAGTTCTCCCACATATTCTTAGTCACTTACTCATGATTTCACATCCCTTGGAACTCAAGCTTCCTTTTCTTTGTTTAAACTGGTATATAAGCCCCAGAATCTAACCACTCTTTCCCTCCCTCCTTTCTCTCTCCTTCCTCCCTCCTTCCCTCCCTTCCTTCCTTCCTCTTTTTCTCTCTTTCTCTCTCTCTTTCTTTCTTTTTCTCTCTCTCTCTCCTTCCCTCCCTCCCTCCCTCTCCCTTTCCTTCCCTCTCTCCTCTTTCCT
>NW_016107343.1:10996865-11000909 GCF_001604975.1 Cebus imitator
CCCTCCCCTCCCCTCCCTTCCCTTCCCTCCCCTTCTCTTTCCTTTCTCTCTGGACTTGAACCCCTGGGTTAAGAGATCCTTCCACGTCAGTCTATAGAGTACAGTAGCTGGGACTACGGGCGTGAGCCATAGAGTCTGGCGTCTAACTACTTTGAGCTTCGTTTCTTTTCTATTAACTCCCATCCATGTAAATATTAGTAAACATTGTGTGCCTTTTCTCCTGTTAATCTGTTGTTCAATTTGCAGGCCTCTAGCACTGAACATAAAGGTAGAGGAAAAGTTTTTTTCTCCCAGATGTTTCCATCCCTCCCACATTCCTGAAAAGAAATGAAACGCAACCTGAGGCAAAAGGGAGCTATCTTTTGCCTGTCTATCACAGAGAGATGCAATCGGGGTTACAGTTATTCTCCAGTTTCTTGAGGCTTGGGATATTTCTTGATTGTAAAGGAAGGTTAAAAAAAAAAGCCCTGGAGCTCATTAGAAGAGGTTATCCTCTACACACACACAGAGGAAATACAGGCATACCCCACTTTGAGCAATCCTACGAATGCAAGACTGAAGTTTGCCAGAAACCAATTAACCAGCCATTAGTTATCTTTTAAACATTTCCTCACTTTTCTAAAAAGGTTTAACGAGAATAGAAAGCCAACTCTTTGTCAGTATTTATATGTACGTACTGAAGTTGAATGGTGACAGACACTTGAGGCTGAAGTAGAATTAAACTTTCATTAGAAATGAAGACGAAACTGCTCTGAAATGATCAGCTGTCATCGGACTCCCAATCTTAAGTGTGAAAAATGCCATTCTATTTACAGACGTTGAATCAGCTTGCCTGCCTCCGGCACTACACACTCCTGCCGATCCGTCCTCCCCCCGTGTCACTGTCTTCCTCTCCAGCTGAAAAATCCTCGTTTCAGATGGGACATATTCCCCTCCCTCATCGCAGCTAATCTAAGAGTATGGCAAATGACCAGTCTCCCATTTCAGCTCACACTACTCCTGCCAAAAACCTTCCTTGCTTTTCTCCACTTATCTATCATCCAAACCCCGGGTTCAACTCGCTCTTCTAGCAGCTGAATGGCATTTCCAGCAGGTGGCACCCCAAGTGAACTCCTTACTCAAATACTTTAGAAGTGATTTCTTCTATGTTTGGGTTTGTACCTGATTCCTCCAACTAAATAACCAATTTATAAAATGCAGGCATGGCCATTATGGGCATGCACTTTCATCTTCAGTGACTTGCACGTTGTGTGTATAAAAGTGTATTGTCTGCCAGGAGCAGAGGCTTACACCTGTTATCCCAGCACTTTGGGAGGCCCAGGTGGGAGGATTGCTTGAGGTCAGGAGTTTGAGACCAGTCCTGGCAACATAGTGAGACTCCATGTCTACAAAAAATAGAAAAAGAAGCTGAGTGTGGCAGTGCCCACCTGTTGTCCATGTTCTCGGGAGGATCGCTTGAGCCCCAGAGGTCGAGGCTGCAGAGAGCTATGATAACACCACTGCACTCTGGCCTGGGTGATAGAGCGAGACCATGTCTCTAGAGAAAAAAAAAAAACTGTATCATGGATAATAAAAAGTAGATTTATATGCAACTTTATAAGGATTTCATCTATTATAAAAATAAAGGCTCATATGCACTGACGCTTAATTCACCTGAAAACAGAAGAGAAAGGCCGGAATAAGAATATAACTGCGATGAAAATTTGAAGCTAAGGATCTGATCAGTGAGCAGGGGTTTCTTGAGGACCTACTGCTACCACGTGCTTGTCAGTGTTCTTTAGCAGCAGCATAATATGTACGACCTCATAGCAACACTGCTTTAAATATAATCTTTCTCTGCAAAGGATTTACTTCCAGCCAATGTGTTTGGCAAGATGTTTGCTGCCTGCTCTGCTGGCTAACCTAGGAATGAATTCTCTCTCTAACCCGAGCACCCTTTATTCCATGTCTTAGACTTTGGCTGGCATCAGCATCCTCTTTCTTGTCATCCTGATAGGGGGGAGAATTTCATTTTTCTCTCTTTGGCAAGAAGAGTTGTTTCGTGTTTGGCATACCTGCTGAAAAAGATTTCCCATTTTGGCTTACTACTGTCCCTCTGCTTGCCACCCCCTCCTTTTCTAGTTTAGATTTTTTTTTTTTTAATCCTCACAAGCTCAGCATTAAACCGAATAAACTGACAGTAGTAGGCCAGAGCCATAGCTGCTTTAAAAGGGCTACCACAGCACACTCTCCTGAGTACACTAAAACACACATGAGAAACTCAGAGTAATACGAAGCAAAGGCAAATAAGTGCTAAATTCTATGGAATAGACTCTGAAGGAGGAAAGGGGAAACAAGATTCATGACAGCCTAGGCAATAGGAAAAAAGTTCAAAAAGGAGTGGACGTAAGAACCTATTCTGAAGATGCCCTGGCAAAATCAGGAAAAGACACATGCATTGCAGCACTATTTGCAGTGCTAAAGCCTAGCCTTGCAAAACATCAGGAGGGGATGGTTGGATAATCTGTGGCTCATCCACAGAATGGACGACTAAGCAACTCTTGAAGAGAATGCAGACCATTTCTACATCTTGCTTGGAGATGATTTCCAGTAAATATTACTAATTGAAAATTCCAAGTCTCAGAAAAGCAAACATAATGTGCTCTTTTATCTAAGAAAGGGTGGCTCATAGAAATAATTACATAGTTATTAATATTTAAAGTAAAAAGGAATGGAAGGACAAACTTGCAAGTAAAAAATTGGTTACCTTTGCGGGGATGGAGGAGGCAGGAATGTAAGCTAGACTTGTCTGAATGTAACTGTATTTTTAACTATTGCCACAAAAGAGATTATTCAAAAAATATAGTGGCTTAAAATAACGGTAGTAGCATCTCAGATAAATTTTGAGGGTCAGGACTCCAGCAGCTGCTTAGCTGGGTGGTTCTATCTCAGGGCATTTCATGAGATTGTGGTCAAGACGTTGGTCTGAGTTTCAGGCATCTAAAGATTTGAGTGGGGCTAAATAACCCAGTTGCCTAGTGGTCCACTCACCTGAGTTGTTTCCTTGTTGGCAGGAGGCCTCAGTTCCTTACCGCATGGACCTCTCCCCATAGGGCTGCTTGAGCATCCTCATGAAATGGCAGCTGACTGCTTCTATAACAAGTTATCCAAAAAGTGTAGGGAAAGCTGAAATGCCTTTTATGATCTAGTCTTGGAAGTCACATACTGTCACTGCATCTTATTTATTAGAAGCCAGATAGTGAGCATGGGTGGCTCGTGTCTGTAATCCCAGCACTCTGGGAGGCTGAGGCAGGAGGATTGCGTAAGCCTAGGGGTTCAAGACCAGCCTGGGCAAAATGGCAAGACCTTGTGTCTGTTTAAAAAAGGAAAATAAAACCAAAAAGATACCGACTTCAACACACACTCAAAAGGGGGGGAATCAGACTTCATCTTTTTAAGGGTGTGTTAAATAATTTGTGGACATATTTTATACCCCTATAAAACCTAATTTTATGCATTTGAGTTTGGAATCAAACTCATGATTTATATAATGATAAAAGTAAGTTAAATAAAATTGAACAAGAAACTGCAGTCCCTAAACAGTGAAAGCCCCAAAATGAAAGCAACAAACCTAAGCATATCTCAAGTTGACTGTTGAAATATAGAGAAAGAAATAACTTCAAGGACTTTATTTTTATTTATTTTATTATCGTAAGAATTCTCAGCATGGGATCTGCACGCTGAACAAATTTTAACGTGTAGCACATCATTGCCCGCTGTAGGTACAGTGCTGCACCGCAGCTCTCTGGAGTTTATTCATCTTGCTCGACTGAAATTTTATGCCAGTTGATTAGCAACCCCCCATTTTCCCCTTTCCTCAGCCTCCAGTAGCCACCATTCCATTCTTGGATTCTACAAATTTCACTGTTAGATCTCTTATGTAAGTAGAATCATGCAGTATGTGTCCTTCTGTGACCGGCTTATTTCATTCAGCATAATGTTCTCAACCATTATTAGTGTTGTCACACATTGCAGGATTTCCTTCTGTCTTTTTTTTTTTTTTTT
>NW_016107343.1:11001104-11020636 GCF_001604975.1 Cebus imitator
CTCAAGTGATCTGCCTGCCTTGGCCTCCCAAAGTGCTGGGATTACAGGCATGAGCCACTATGCCTGGCCCTGGATTTCCTTCTTTTTTTAAGGCTGAATATCATTCCCTTGCTTGTATAGACCACTTTCATTTCTCATTCGTCTGTCAATAGGTATTTAGGTTCTTTCCACATCTTGGCTATTGTGAATAGTATTTCAATGAACATGGAAGTGCTAATATCTCTTCAAGATCCTGATTTCAATTTTTTTGAGAAATATCCAGACGGGAGATTGCTGGATGATATGATAGTTTTATTTTTAACTGTTTGAGAAAACTCCATGCTGTTTTCCATTGAGATTACACCATTTTCATTCCCTAAATTTCCACAAGCATTATGTAAGGGTCCTGATTTCTACACATCCTGTGAATACTTTTTTTTTTTTTAATGGTAGCTATCTTGACAGGAGTGAGGTGAACTTCAATTGCTTTAAAACGGAGGAGTTGTACTGTACAATCTTAGAGGAATATGTCCAAAGGATAAAGAGGGTTGTAGATAAATCTTAAACTGTTTTCAATAATTATAATATTATGAATAAGGTTAGTATTATTATTCTGAAACTATTAAGTATATTGTCTTAGCCCATTTTGAGTTGCTACAAAGGAATACCTGAGGCTGGGTAATTCATGAAGAAAAAAGATTTATTTGACTCAGGATACTGATGAGGGAAAAGTTCATGATTCAGCAGCTGCATACGGTGAGGGCCTCAGGCTGCTTCCAGTCATGGCGGGAGGTGAAGGGGAGGTGGCGTGTGCAGAGATCACATGCAAGAGAGGAAGCAAGGGGTGGGGGGGGTGTACCAGGCTCCTTTTATTTATTTTTATTTATTTTATTTATTTATTTTTATTAAAAAAATTTTTTTTGAGATGGAGTCTTATTCTGCCACCCAGGCTGGTGTGCCGTGGTGTGATCTTGGCTCACTGCAACCTCCATCTCCAGGGTTCAAGTGATTCTCCTGCCTCAGCCTCCTGAGTAGCTGGGATTACTGGCACCTGGCACTACAGTTGGCAAATTTTTGTATTTTTAGTAGAGACAGGTTTCACCATGTTGGCCAGGCTGGTCTCAAACTGCTGACTTCAGGTGATCCACCTGCCTCGGCCTCCTAAAGTGCTAGGATTACAGGTGTGAGCCACCGCACCTGGCAAGGCTCTTTTTAACAACAAGCTCCCAGTGGAACTAATAGAGTGAGAACTCGCTTGCTCCCGAGGGAAGGCATTAATCTATTCAGGAGGGGCTTATCTCCATGATGTACACACCTCCCACCAGGCCCCACCTCTGACATTCCCACATTGGAATCAAGTTTCAACATGAGATATGATGGGGACAAACAAACCATATCCAAACCATAGCATATATCTATATCTATCTATCTATCTATATATATACATGTTTCAGAATATACATAATGTGGTCTATATAGTAATACCATGTTAGTACTATAGTACACATATTACATATGTATATTAATATATTGCTATATTAGTATTTTTCTGAAACTAAGTACCTATATGCATATGTATCTACACATACATGTGTATATGTATCTCAAATAAATAATTGTGGTGGCATATTTAGGAACCATGTCTTTTAGTAGAAGAGGAGAGATATAAAATTGAATGAGTCAAGTAGAAAATCCTGTAATCGTAGATTTGATTTAAAATTTTAATAAGAATTTTGGACATATTTTCTTTAAAAATAAACATATTTACTTGCTCTGCTCACTGAAAAGGCCTAGAGCCATGACTAACCCCAAAATAATAACCTTATCCTCAGATTATGTTCTCTAAATAGAATTTCTAACTCAAGAAAGCTATGCCTCCTTGGATAAATGATTATTTCAAGGCTGGGACAGGAAACATTGAAGGGGGCGTGAAACATTCTATTGTACTAGGCAGCAAGGAGCTATCAGAGATCACAAGAATCGCATCAGAAAGATCCAGGTGCGAACTTCAGTGTTCTTCCCCTGGTCAAAGACGGGACAGTTTTAACATAATAGCAGTAGTAATGATAATAGCAGTGCTATACCAAATATATTAAAATCTGAAAGTTCATAATGCTAAAAAAGAGTGCAAATAGATACAACCAAATGAACACCTTTGTAAAATGCTAAGGAACCCATTCACGGTGAAAACTGATAAAGAAGAAAACTGAAGGGAAAGAAGTAAGTATTCATTTTGCTTTTCCTGTTTAGACTGCAACTCAGAAATGTCAGCTAATGAATGCAAAAGGAATATTACAACTAGAATATCACCTAATAAAAAAACATCCAATTTGAAGCTAGAGCTTGAAGTCCACAGGGCAGGCAGCTGGAACATGGGGATGGATGTAAATTGTGGAGAGCAAAACAAGCAGGAGTTCATGAGGATGGACTGAGAGCTATGTCAGTTCTCTGACATTGGTGGTCTGTGAGGTCTTCAGAAGCTGGGGCTCTTTGTCTTGGGCTAAGCACACACACTAGCCCAAGCCGGGGAGAAGCTGAAGGAGTATGCATGGTAAGGTGAGGGAGCTGCAGGCCAGCTGTGCCTCATACCCACCAGTCAGGCCAGCAGATGTGCCCCGTACGTGTGACCTACCAAATGGTTACTGGCTCACTTCCACCTTCCAAAGCTCCCGAGAATCTCGCTCATGGCTCATCTTAGCCAGAAACATATGGGAAAAGGGAACTCTGGGAAATACAGTCTGATCTAGCTAGGTAGACGTGTCACAAAACAACCATAGTCGTGAATGGCTGCTAAAGCCATTATGAGAGAGGCTGCTGGGAGTTCCACACGTGAAGGGTTTCACTGCACATTCTGAATCCACTGATGGAAGGAACACCACACAAATAGAAATGCCTTGTGCCTTATGCCTCCCTCTGTGAAGTGACAGAAGTAGTTAGCTACTCTGCAAAACAGCCTCACTAAATAAATCAGACTTGAATGGGATCCAGCCTCAGGGCCCAATTGCAGTTCATAGGAAATACAGGGGATAGAGTAAAATATTAAAGAACAGCACAGGCATTTAATTAGCCCACTCTAAAATGTGATAGATTATACAGAACCCTTAGCGTCAACCTCTTCAACAATAAACTGCAAGAAGGATATAGATGACAAATAAAAAGATATTAGAGGCGGGGCATGGTGGCTCGTGCCTGTCATCCCAGCACTTTGGGGGGCCGAGGTGGGCGGGTTGCTTGAGGCCAAGAGTTTGAGACTAGACTTGCCAACACGGCGAAACCTTGTCTCTACTAAAAACACAAAAATGAGCCAGGCAGGGTGTGCATGCCTGTAGTCGCAGCTACTCAGGTGGCTGAGGCATAAGAATCGCTTGAACCTGGGAGGCAGAGTTGCAGTGAGCCAAGATCCTTCCGCTGTACTCCAGCCTGAGCAACAGAGTGAGACTCTGTCTTAAAAAAAAAAAAAAAAAGATACTAGAAAGACATATCCACCAAAAACAATGGTGAAACTTGTTCGACTCAACTCATACAAACCAAATTAAATATATAATTACACATAACATATATATATGCAGTATATAGACAGACACACATATATGTGTATATATATGCATAGATATATACACATATATAAATGAATAAATAACAGTCATGTATGGCTTAACAACAGGGATACGTTTTGAAAAATACGTGGTTAGGCGATTTTGTCCTTGTGTGAACGTCAGAGTGTGTACTTAAAGTAGATCTCACAACCTCCTACACACCTAGGCTATGTGGTATAGCTTGTTGCTCCTGGGCTGTAAACTTGCACAGCATGTCGCTGTACTGAACAGTGCAGGCAACTGTAACATTATGGTAAGCGTTTGTATATCTAAATACAAATATGTATCTACATTGCGTGTCTATTAATAACACAAAAGGTACAATAAAAATAAGGTATAAAAGATTTTTAATAAGGAACACCTGTATAGCTCCACCTGAGTGAAGCTTGCAGACCTGGAAGTTGGTCTGGGTGAGTCAGTGAATGAGTGATGAGTGAATGTCTCAGCCAAAAATCAAACTTGAATGGGATTTTGCCTCTATACACCACCGTAGACTTGATGAACAATGTACTCATAGATGACACTAAATCTATGTTTAAAAAACCACTTTTCTTGCTTCAATAATACATTAACTTTAGCTCATTGTAAATTTTTTTTTTTTTTTGAGACAGGGTCTCACTCTGTCACCTATGCTGGAGTGCAGTGGCACGATCATGGTTCACTACAGTCTCTCGACCCCCCAGGCTCAAGCAATTCCTTTATCTCAGCCTCCCAAGTAGCTGGGAGTACAGGTGCACACAGCCATGCCCAGCTAATTTTTTGTTTGTTTGTCTGTTTTTGTAGAGATGGAGTTTTTCTGTGTTGTCCAGGCTGGTCTCCAACTTTAGGGCTCAAGTGATCCTCCCACCTTGGTCCCTCAAAGTGTTGAGATTATGGGTGTGAGCCACTGTGCCAGTCGGTTACTGTAACTTTTTTACCTTTTAATTTTTACTGTAATCTCAGCTACTTGGGAGTCTGAGGCAGGAGAATTGCTTGAACCTGGGAGGCGGAGGTTGCAGTGAGCCAAGATTACGCCATTGCAGTCCAGCCCGGGTGACAACAGCGAAACTGTCTCAAAAAGAAAAAGGCAACATTTTGACTTTTTTATAATAAGACTTAGTTTAAATTATTCTCTATATCTTTATTCCATAAGCTTTTTTCATTTTCTTTTAAACTTTTTAAACTCTTGTTAAAAACTAGATATAAACATACACATTAGCCTAGGCCTACAGAGTCAAGATCACCAGTATCACTGTCTTCCACTTCCACATCTTGTCCTACTGGAAGGTCTTTAGGGGCTATAACACACATGGAGCTGTCCTCTCCAGGATAACAATGCCTTTTTTTGGAAACCTCCTGAAGGTCCTGCCTGAGGCTATTTCACAGTTAACTTTTGTTTGCAATAGGTTTATACCAGCAGCACCACAAACACCTGAGTAATGCATTGTGCTATGATGTTATGAGGGATGTGATGCTGCTAAGCAATAGAAATTTTTCAGTTTCATTATAATCTTAGAGGTCTACCATTGTTGGTTTATGTGGTCCATCATTTTATGCGGTGCATGACTCTGTGAGTACGTGTGTGTGTGATATCAAGATAGTAAATTTGATTTCTTTTCTATTCTTGTTTATTTTTTAGAGACAGAGTCTCACTTCTTTGCCCAGGCTGGAGTGCAGTGGCATGATCTTGGCTCACTGCAACCTCTGCCTCCTGGATTCAAGCCATTCTCCTGCCTCAGCCTTCCAAGTAGCTGGGGTTACAAGTGCCTACCACCACACCCGACTAATTTTTTGCATTTTTAAGAAAGACAGGTTTTCAGCCTGGTGTGGTTGCTCACGCCTGTAATTCCAGCACTTTTGGGAGGCTTAGGCGGGTGGATCACCTGAGGTCGGGAGTTCAAGACCAGCCTGACCAACATGGAGAAACCCCATCTCTACTAAAAATACAGAATTAGTCAGGTGTGGTGGTGCATGCCTGTAACCCTAGCAACTCGGGAGGCTGAGGCAGGAGAATTGCTTGAACCCGCCAGGTGGAGGTTGCCATGAGTTGAGATGGCACCATTGCACTCCACCCTGGGCAAAAAGAGTGAAACTCCATCTCAAAAGAAAAAAATAATACAGGGTTTCACCATGTTGGCCAGGCTGGTCTCGAACTCCTGACCTCAGGTGATCTACCTGCCCTGGCCTCCCAAAGTGCTGGGATTATAGGTTTGAGCCCGTAATAAATTTGATTTCTGATCAGTTATTTGATAATGATTCACTGTGTATTTTTAAAGGCATGCTATAGTGTTGCGGTCATTATTTACTTATTTATTTTAAATATTTTGAAGAATTTTTAAAAATCCAGGAATTAGAATTTTCTTCCAAATAATCAGGGGAGTATAAATGAAAAGGGTTGTCCACATGTTGATAAGCACCGAAGCTGGGTGATGGGTACCTGGACGTTCATTATGCTATACTCTCTGCTATTGTATACGTTTAACTTTTTTTCTTAATAAAAAGAAAAAGAAAACAAGTGAGGATTGACCGTAATCATTGAAAGATAAATTGGACTTGATTGACCAGGAAATTGAGGAAACTCACTTTGGAGGTCAGGAATAGAGCACTGATCATTCACACAAAACTTCGTATTTCTCAAAACACTTTCACATCTCCACAACTTCATCATTGTGTTCTCTTGTTGACTGTGAGTTAGGCATGTCAGGTGTGAAGCTATAAATGAGAAAACTGAAGTTCAGAGAGACTGAATGATTTATCACAGCTAGGAAGTGGCCATGCTGGTGCTAGAACTCATGTCTGTCCTTAAGGAGGCCACGGAGACAGGAAGCAAGGATCTTTGGTAGACTGTCCAGGATCCATCCTGGAGGAGCTGGCTGCTTACATAGTGGCACAAAATTAGGAAAAAGCTCAAAAGTCACATAGCAAAGTTTATGCTATTGTCAAGGATACATTATTTTTCTTTCCACACTACTGCCCTTTGCCCCACACTTCGCCCTCTCCAGACACAAATAAATATATAAACAATTTGCTTTTTTTTTCTTTAGGCAGGGCAAAATGTTCAACTCTCCTGCTTTTAAAATTAAGAAATGAGATTTTACAATTTTTTTTTTTTTTTGAGATGGAGTTTTGCTCTTGTTGCCCAGGCTGGAGTACAGTGGTGCGATCTCGGCTCACTGCAACCTCTGCCTCCCAGAGTCAAGCCTTTCTCCTGCCTCAGCCTCCTGAATAGCTGGGATTACAGGCACCCACCACCACGCCCAGCTAATTTTTTGTATTTTTGGTAGAGATGAGGTTTCATCATGTTGTCCAGGCTGGTCTTGAACTCCTGATCCTAGGTGATCCACCCGCCTCATCCTCCCAAAGTGCTAGAATTACAGGCGTGAGTCACCACGCCTGGCCAGATTTTACAATCTTACTCAAAAAATGTATTAACACAAAAACCATTTCAATTATGTATTTTATTCAAGGAAGATAAAAGGAGCAGGAAAAATGTAGGCAGGGGAGAGAGGTGGAAAGGGAGAAGATGATCAGGAGAGACAGGAAGAAACATTTTGAGCAGAGGATTAGCGATGATAAACTATCCTTATTCTATTGCTGCTATTCACTTGCGCTCCGGGCTTCAAAATGGATTTTTGCCTATTATGTCTGTCCTTTGAAAATCTGAAGAGCTGATTTCACTGTTAGCCTTTAGGAACCCAGACTTCTAGTGTAAAGGAAGAAAGTGTACGTGTGCCACTGGCCAAGGGCAGAGCACACACAGGGCCTTAAATGAGAACCAAGAAGAGCCAGGATTATCTTCTGGAAAATACAGTGTTGACCAAAGTCAGTCTCCCACAGGACAAAATGCCCTGCAGGGTACTTACCCACTGGGAAAGAGGAGCAGTGGACAGAGTCCCCACACTCTTCATCCAGGGCCTGATATCATGAGGTCTGACTCAGTCCTCACTAGAAAACCCCTACTCTCATTGAGTCCCAAGGCCTCCTTGACCAAGAGCTGTGAATCACTAAATTCTACAAGAGAAGCAACCATTCCATTGCGTATCTGTTTTTCAGTTCTAATTCCTAAATTTTAAAAATAATGTCTTCTCTGTATTAAAACCACACACATGAAGTCAATCACTAGCCAAAATAATTGTGCAACTTTATCAATAGCATTTATAGAAGCCATCCAATACTTAGACACTATCTCACTATTCCCAGAGTTTGGTGCAACAGGATGCTTCTTCCTGTGTTTTGAAACACAGCCTGACATCATGGAACTGAAAACATATTTTTTCAATGCCTAGAAGCGTCTATGCTTCAGTACTTTTCTTCAGGTAGAAAAGGTGAGAAACAGTAACATACACCTTGTTTCATGGAATTATAATCCCTGGCTTTAATCAAATACACCTACCTCAAAATGTCTTTTTGAGGCTGGAAGGGAGGAGGGATGATTCTCTTATTTGGCAAAATGGAGAACAAAACAACCCAGTTATTAGTCAAAAGTCCCAAAGTATGTTAATGATGATATTAAAACAATTTTCTACTTTAGCTGTATTGGTCGGCAGACCAGAACTCTTTCCATTTATCCAAAAGACACACATTGATTTATTAATTTTTAATGATTATTAGGACGATTCTACCATCTGGGGATGCAAAGATGAATAAGAAAGACTCAGCTCTTAGGAGAGGCAGCGAAGCAAACAAAAGGTTCAAAGCCTCCTTCCATGAGGGTTTTGTTCCAGATCTCTCAGTCTCTGTGTTAGTGGAAGGTAAGGATAGAGGAGAACTGAGAGGCTAAAAACAGGGTTGACAGCAGATGCCTGGGCTGCCTTGTGTAGCAGTCAGCACTGAGGGCAGCATGGGCCCTGGGGGATGTGGTTAGGAAAAGGCCATTTTCCTGATAGAGTAACCTGCTTTTTTTGAGACAGGGTCTTGCTCTGTTGCCCAGGCTAGAGTGTAGTGGTACAATTAGAGCTCACTGCAGCCTTGAACTGCTGGGCTCAAGTAGCATTTCCACCTGAGCCTCCCGAGTAGCTAGGACTACAGGTCTGTGCTACCATACCTGGCACATTTAATTGTGTGTGCCTCTGTGTGTGTGTGTGTGTGTGTCTCAGGGAGGTGGGGGGACAAAGTGTTGCTATGTTGTCCAGGCTGGTCTTGAACTCCTGGTCTCAAGGGGCTCTCCTGCCTTGGCATCCCTAAGTGGTTTATAGGCATCCACTGGGATTACCCACTGGGGTTATTCACAGGCATGTGCCACTGTGTCTAGCCCTGAAGTCAGCCCAGAATAGATGAGAATGAGCTATCTACTGAAGAAGCTACCTTGAGAGGTAGTTGTGAGTATAATCCTTGGGAGTGGAGAGCAGGACAACTGTAACCAAGGGGACCATAGAACTTTGAGGCTGAAGCTGAAACCAGATGACTTGCATTGCACCTGTCTGAAATCATGCAAGGAGACAGGAAGGGAGTGGGCATCCATTAGTGTGTCCCAGCCCTGATGCAGGCAGAGGGTGCCCTGAGCCTTTCCCTCATGGGAGCCCTTCATGTTGCCAGCATTCTGACCCATCTCAGGTGTGCTTCCTGTACTGAAAATGAGCAGGCATCTGCTATAAACCCTTTAACAGCCTCCAATACCCTTAACCAATGTACTTTGCTTTGATTCCATCCCACCAAGCTCCTGAAGTTGGTTTCTCCTATAGATTTTCTTAGGAAAGAGGAGGTGCTGTCTCACAAATATAATCAGTAACCACTCAGTAGTAATGAATCTGTTAATTGATATATTGTCATCCTGGTTAATGTATTTTCTTGTGACTCTGATAGGTATGCATCAGATAAGTTGGGAGGGAACTAATAAAATCCATTCCTCAAGCCTGCAAAGCTAAAGACCAGAAATGAGACTTTCCAAGGTGGTTGTAATTTTCTTGGCCACCCTAGTTCCATTATCTGGAATGTTGTCTAACATTTAGTTAGGTGCTCAATAAGTGTTACCATTATTACCATAAAAATATTACTATTTGTTTGCTGATTTATTTTTATGGGCCGGGCATGGTGGCTCCCACCTGTAATCCTAGTGATGGCAGCAGCGGCCCATCTGGAGCAGTCACTGCAAAGACACCTACTGCAATGTGGGAGGCACAGCCAGGACTGTGGACATGGAGCTGGTGGACTGGGAACAGAAGGGAAGGAACAAAACCTTCTTCTGAGTTGGCAGGGCAGGAGCCCCACCCTCTGTGGCTACAGACAGGGGCATCCCTGTGCTCTCAGGGACCTGGGAAGCCCCTCTACCCCACAGGCTCAAAGTGCCTGCTCTGACTGCCTGCCCTCTCCCCACTCCCGGAGACTGCTCTGGGGTGGAGCAAAGTTGTGGCTGAGCCCAGGGACGATTGTGACCTGTCTGGGTGTGTGCACACTCAGGGTGGCACTGACAGGCCAGTCCCAGCTGCCTCAGCCCCCTCCAGACTTTGGGCATTGATGAGCATAGAAGGGAGGCTAAGAACGGGCTGACGGTGGCTCAGCACAGGCCTGCAGGCACCCCTTGGCATGAACAGCCTTGTGCTTTGGATGACATGTAGAAGGCAGCAGGAAGCAGACAGGCTCCTGGGTGGAAAGGGGTGGGTCACCAGCTAAGACCCGCCTTCAAGCCAGAGATGGTCTGAAGCCTGGGGGAGGCACTGTCAGTTCTGGGTGGAGTCCATGGCACAGAATGAGAATTTATGGTGTTTTTTCTGGCTTGGCCATGGCTACTCATGGACCGAGGAGCACACTCTTCTTCCCTTCTGAAGCCCATAAAAACCCCAGACTCAGCCAGACTCACAGAGACATTGGGACTGCCAGCTGTGGGAAGGAGCTACCAATTTAGGGTCTCCTGGACTGGTCAGGATGACCTGCCTGTGGAAAAGAGCTACCAACTTCAGATCTCCTGAGAGCTGTTCTGTCACTCAATGAAGCTCCTCTCCACCTTGCTCATCCTCTAGCTGTCTGTGTATCTCATCTTTCCTAGATGCAGGACAAGAACTCAGGACCTGGCAGGACTGAAAGAGCTGTAACACAAACAGGGCTGAAACATACTCCCTCTTGCCCCCCCCCCCCGCCACCTCTGTTTACCATGTTGCAGGCGATAAGACGGAGAGAAGAGCTGCTGCCCTTTGGGGATCCTAGACCTAGGGGCTCCCTGAGTGAGCCAGGGTTGTGACACCCTCTTTGGGGCTCTGTGGCTCCTGGCATTTCCAAGCTTCTATGGCCATCATGTTCCCTGGTGCCTGCAGTGGAAGCTGCTTGTGGTATGCCTCATCCAGCTGCAGCTTTGCATGGAACTGGCGCTTGTGCCAGCTCCTGGAGCTGCTCACTTTGCTGTAGCTGACCTGCCTGATGTGTGCAGTGGCCAGACGCTGGGCTTGCTCACACACCCCTTGCTGTTCTGTCCCTGACTTGCCCTTGGCAGGCAGGGGATCCAAGCTGGTAATGTGAGCCAAGCACAGCTTGCAGGGTCAAGCAGGTGAAATGAGCCCAGTGGGCCCAAGCAAAACTAGGACAAAGGTGCCACCAGTCACAGAGGTTTCTGGCTGGAAAAGTGACACCCTAAGGGTGCTGTGACACCAGCACTTTGGGAGGCTGAGGTGGGTGGATCGCCTGAGGTCAGGAGTTGGAGACCAGCCTGACCGATATGGTGAAACCCTGTCTCTACTAAAAATACAAAAATTCACTGGGCATGTTTGTGTGTGCCTCTAATCCCAGCTACTTGGGAGGCTGAGGCACAAGAACTGCTTGAACTTGGGAGGCAGATGTTGCAGTAAGCCAAGATTGCACCACTGCATTCCAGCTTGGGTGACGGAATGCAGCTCTGTCTCAAACTATATATATTTTTTTATGGCCAAGGGAATTATCAACACAGAAATGCCACATATGTTTAAGCCACTCATCTCTACATGCCTGCAAAGTAGCACGTCCTCTGAAGGCAGGGATCTGACCCAATGCCCTGCACATACAGGTGCTCCCACTGGGTGCCGTTAATGAACAGCCTATCTGGTGCTTGAAGTTGCTAAATTGTGAAAGAGGAGACCAAGTCTGTCTTCTGTCCCTATTTCTCCTCTTCAGCATTTTCCCACTTCTATTTGGTTCCGTTGTCTTTCCCTGTCAATCCCCAAGTAGGCAGCTCGAGTTAAATTCCCACCTCCCTGAGAGTCCCTAAAGCTGTGCCCCTCGGGCAGCACCCGCACCATGCATTTCACACTTCCTTGCCTGCCCTATCACAGCCTGCACCACAATGTCCTATAACATTGAAAAGGATGGAGAGGGAACAGCTAGGCAAGGGTTATAGTAGGATAATAACTGGAAAGGAAGCCTATTCGCTAGCTTTCAGGAATGATGCCAGCAATTTTAAAGCAGTATAAGAAGTTTCAGTTTGGTATGAGGGAGAAGGAATTGTCTTGATTTGGGGAGAAGAGATCTTCTCCCATCTTCTCCCCTCTGAAACCACAAGTGGACTTAGAAAAGTTGGTGATGTGTGGTTTGGTAAACAAGTTCAGCTTTGACATGAAGATTGACCTGTTTTGACATTGATTGATGGATTTGACATGCAGATGACCTGAGATCGGTGCTCCTGTCAGTCTTAAAAACAAACAAACAACTCATACTACTATATCGATTGAGACAAAGAAAAACAAACAAACAAACAAACAAAACCCCCTACGTTTTGGACCTGACCTAGTTGTTCACCTAGGCATGTGTGATCCCAGGCCAGTTTTCTGTCTAAAATAAGGGTCATCGTAATGTGACCCTTTCCTATTGCACAAAGATGTGATGATAAAGTAAGCTGTTCTACATTCTACCTATGTGTGCGTTGGGCAGTGAGTGGGGGAGGGATCATGTCTGTTTTGCTTCCTTTGTTTCTATATTGTTTAGAAGATGCTCATTAATACTTGACTTAATGAGCTGTCAGGTGGGATAACCTTTACCTGTTCCTCCTTTTGGAGGGCAGTTAGAGAACATGATGATTGGAGATGCACGAAATGTGACTAACATCTCTGTGTAATCAGGACTTGCAACACCCTGATTGCTCCTATCTGATTCTTCCTAAGAAAAAACCAAAGCAAAACAAAAGAAAAACTTGACTTAATAAATGGCGGTGCAGTTGGGTTGACTCTCGCATTACTGATGCCCAAGCCTTAGCGCGCATCAGGACCACTCGAGGGTCTTGTTCAGGGCCGGCTGCCAGGACCCACCCAGGGAGGTTTGGGTTCAATAAGCCTGGGGTGGAGCCCAAGAACCTGCATCTAACGACTTCCCCCTGTGCTGTGACGCTGCGGGCGGGGACCAGGCGCCCACGGGCAGGCGGCAGCTCGGAAAGGGGCCAGCAGGTGGCGCGGTCGCCGAGCCCGGCCTTCCCCCGGCGCCGAGGGAAGCGGGTCAGCGGTGGCCTCCATCCCAGCCAAGCGTGCACTCCATCCTCCGGAAAAAAAAAGTCTTTGAGCTTCCTTTTCAGTGACCCTGTTTTGGGGGTTGAACCCTTGCGAGTAAGAAAACCCCTCGTAAATTTTAATGGAACGATCACATCACACGTGGTTGACGAAGCCCTTCCCTACTTGCCTTGTGTGACCCACTGTCGCCGCCAGGGCTAGTGGCTTGGTGGAGGGGACACGCCCGCTGCCCCGGCTGCGGACCTCGGGCTCCTCCCCTGAGCTGGGCGGAGGGCGCTGTCCGCTTTGTTAGGAAGCTGCCGGGAGGCAACGCGGGAAAAGTGCCTTACACAGCATAAGGGCTCAATCCACATTAAGGAAGTAGGCAGGAAAAAGTGTCAGTCGAATAGCCAGTGACAGTTCCTTAGGGGAGAAATGAATTTGGGTTTAGCTGTCCAGTAGAACTCTGCTGTCTACACTGTCCAGCACAGCCATAGGTGGCCATTGAGGACGTAAAACACGGTGAGGGTGATGAGAGAATTGAATTTTAAATTGTATTTAATTTTCATTAAATTTAAAGTATTGGATGGCACAGGTTTAGCAAAACACCTCGCTGAATTGTGAAAAGATGTCCCTTAAGCCTTAGGGCATGGCTGGCAACTGATAAGAGGTAGTTCAGTCTCTGTCTAAAAAGGTGTAGGAATTTTAGTGGGTGGGGCAACCTGACCAGCAAGGAACGGAATAGAGGTTGGGGGCAAAGGGCCAGAGGTATTGCAAGGTGTTAGTGACTAAGCCAATGAGAAAGGAAGTCAGGAAAACCTGTCCAATGGCAGCAATGGCTCAAGGGGAATTTAAAAGCTGGAATGCGTCATGTTCAGTCTTAAGTTATTTACCCAGCAGTAGAATGGTGTTACTTCTTTCTGTTGCCTGTCCCTTCAGAAATGTCTGCTTAACACAGAGCCTGGAGGTGGCAGCAATTAGGGAGTGAAGAGATGACAAGATGTGGGGGTGTCCAGTGGATGTGATTCCTTCAGGAAAGGTGAGAGCAAATTCAGGAGGGAACAGGAGAGAGAGGAAGAATTCAGCACAAGCAGGATCTAGGGACTGGGAGACTGCAGTGATATTGTCAGGAGGATGCCTTTTCCACTGCAGAGGGGATGGAGATTTTTGAACCTCTTTTAATTAAATCTTAAAGATAACAGCAACTCCAGGAAGTGGGAAGACTTGCACCTCCAGGCCTCTGCTTCAAAGCATTTCTTCAGATTAATGCTTCCTGACTTAAATAACCTCACAGAGCAGGCGTCTCTTGAAGGGCCTCACTGCCGACTGCAGGTGTGAGTGGGAAAGGGGACCAGGAGGGCTTGAGCAATGCTACAGCAGGCAGGCAGCAAGCAGCGGCACCAGCGTCTTGCTAAATTTATAAAGCGTAGCATCACTTTTTCTGGACTTCTGTCTCTCTCTATGGTATCCAGCAATAATGAGTCACTGTCCACCTGCTCCCAATTTCTGTAGTTGTGTGTGTGTGTGTGTCTCTGTGTGTGTGTCTGTGTGTGTGTGTGTGCATGAGAGAGAGAACAGATGCAAAATGAGGTGCAGCTTCGGTGCTAGGCATACTTCCTGTGCTGAGACACAGCGCCTCCTAGTCATTATCTCTGCTGCAGTCTTACAAGATACCTCCTGAGTGTGATAATATGGCATCAACCCTCTCTTGCAAGTGATTTTATGACAAAACTCTCGGGTGAAGCTTTGTCCGCCACCTCTTTCCTGCTTGGAACCTGGAGGTAGATCAAATATCACCTCTTAGTAGCCACCTGTGACTCATAGCCCCAAGAGCTGCCTCTCCGACCAGGAAGGGTTTGGATAGAGAACCGGGAAGGGAGAGAATACAGGCTTTCCAAAGAAGGGACTGTGTTTTCCCTGGTCCCTCTGTTCTATCCAAGTAAAGCTAGTTATCCAGCTACAGCACATGATAATTTATTTGATC
This sequence comes from Cebus imitator, assembly GCF_001604975.1. Taxonomy (NCBI): domain Eukaryota; kingdom Metazoa; phylum Chordata; class Mammalia; order Primates; family Cebidae; genus Cebus; species Cebus imitator. The sequence continues at coordinate 11,016,020 of NW_016107343.1, forward strand.
CTGTTTTTGCCCACCGGATCTCTCAGCCGCTCCTTACTGTACCCTCCACCTTCTAACCCTGTTCTGTAGTCACCTCCTTGAAGAAACGCCACCGAGCAGAACCTCCTGGCTTCACTCTTGCAAGCACCCTTGTGTCCATCAGCATGGTTGCTCAGGGCAACTCCCAGTGGAGGTGGGGCAAGTGGGTAATCCCTGGTGGGGTTTGAGAGTATCACATGTTTTTCCACAAAGCGCCCATTAAAATAATTATATTGGCTGGGCGCGGTGGCTCATGCCTATAATCCTAGCACTTTGGGAGGCCGAGGTGGGTGGATCAACTGAGGTCAGGAGTTCAAGACCAGGCTGGCCATCATGGTGAAACCCCATCTTTAAAAATAATAATAATAATAATTATTATTATTATTATATTACCTGGGTGGGTTGAGGAGAATGGCAGCATTCAGCTGGCAGACTGGCAAAGAATATTCCACCAAATTAAGTAGAAGTCACTGGTCTAGGAAGGGAAGCATCAGGGAAGAGAGCATTTTTTTTTTTCTGAGACAGCACCATCTCGGCTTACTGCAACCTCGGCCTCCTGGGTTCAAGTGCTTGCAGAGAGTTTTTTTTTTTTGTTTTTTTTTTTTTTAATGAAGGCAAGATGAGAGGTGGAGGAGAATGATGGAGAGGGATGACAGGGAAATGGAAACCTAAAGGGGCTATGCAAGAAGAATTATAGTTTGCATGGGATAGGGAGGAGAATGAGTCTTGAGATTTTAAAAGGGAGGTTAACATGGATTCACATTGTGGCTCAGCTACCATCTGTGCGACCGCCTTGCAGCCCATCTCAGGTTTATTTTCCTTATGGGTACAGGGTTGTCATGAGGATCTCATGAGATTACGTACATGAAGCTCACACCTTAGAAGGCACATGCATACATCACGTTTGCTTAAGATTGGTCCCCCCTCCTGCCACAGGAAGGAAAAGCAACAGTCACAGCAGAGGCCCGGAGGCATCATAGTGTACATCCATGCCGTCGTTAGACCTCTCAGAGCACTTTCCTATAGGTCATCACGATTGTCCAAGCTCTAACAATCTCAAGAGGTGAGAGCCTCCAGCAGTGCCCCTGCTTGCAGAGAGACAGAGTTAAGATCCCAGTCAGCTTGGTGGTAAACTAGAGCAGAACTTTTGAGTCTTCTGAGCCTTGAATCTGGTCTGGTTCTCAAAAGCTTTTTGATAACCCACGCCACACCTTTAAACCTGGCGTGTTTAGTGCATTTAATTAGTTGGGCAAAGAATAACATAGGCACTTTTGAGAGACACTAATTGTGTGTGGTTAATTGGGAACTTGTCTGGGTGTGTGGTGTCTGTCTGCTATGCACTGTGAAAGGCAGAGTCTGCTGCCTTTGCAGGAAATTAGCAGTTGACACTGCTGTTTTCCTGCTGTGCCAAGCCAGCCAGAAGGAACTGTGCCAGGTTCTTAAGGGCTTCTGGGCCCAGCTTTGCTGATGAAGACACAGGAACCTGAAGTGCTTTAATGAGGCTGTGTGTGGATTAATTCGGGTTCAAGACTATGTTGGCGTGAACTGAGCTTTGAGTGACGGGTGTGAAAAAGAGTACCAGGTGCTTGCAAGGCAAGGGCAAAAGAGTAAAGGATGTCCCAGTAAGGAAGCGACATCATCACTGACTACCACTCTTTTAGTACAACTAACACATCATCTATGGAACAATTACTATGCGTCAGGCAACATGCTGGCTGTTTTCCTCACGTGATCTCTTGAATCATCACAGCAGCCCTATAAGAAACCATTTATATTACTCCAAATTACAGATGAGGAAACAAAAGCTCTCTTAGCAAGGTTGAATAGCTCTTCTAAGGTACATAATAGAAAATAAGAAGGCATCATTTGAATCTCAGGCTTTCTATCTTCAGATCATTTGCTTTTTACACCTGCACTCCATTGTCTGTCACCAAACCAATCTGATAAATGACCCAGATCACAATATTGATTGGCAAGAAGGGGGAGATATCTTATGGCATAGGCATTTTGTTGGACAGGTTGGCCTGTGTCCACAAAGAAGACCAGGTCAATTCCACGGCACCAAGACAGCATTGCAAAGGCTCGGGTCACATTGTGTCCTCCTTTCTAAATCCCTCTAATCAATTGAACACAGGAAGAATTCACAAGATTGGTTACTATCTAGATTACTTTGTCCAGGGTCCTCAAAGGAGTGGGCTGAGCATTGGGATGGGGTCCTAGTAAGGAGGGCGGTTGCATGCCGGACCATCATATTATTATGAGTTAGCAGTTCCTGAGCGTTACCATGCACCAGGCATTCTGCTAAGTGCTGTCATGTCTCACATAATCCTCATCATAACTCCATGAAGTGGGAACACTTATATCCAGTTATCTATGCAAAAACTGAGGCTTAGTTTGAGTAACCTGCCTGGAGTCTTACAGGAAATGCTGCAGCTGTGATTCAAACCCAAGTCGATTTGAAGCTAAGCCAAGCTTCTCAACCTTGATGCTCTGTTACCACCGTTCGAGGCAACCAATACATGTGGCTCAATTGATTTGGAGATTATCACCACCGCCATCCTTTCCCAAATAATATGAGTGGCCTTGTGAATGTGTGGGCTCCCAGTCACCAGAATGGCTCACTTAGAGCCTGTCTGAGAGATCACACCTTGGGGGAGGTTGGACAAAACCATCCCTGCAGCCTCACCAGATCTATCAGATCTTTTAACTCAGTCAACTTTTAAGGTAAAAGCAGGGTAGTTTCAGACCATCTGGAGAGGCATATTGGCAATTCTCAGAAAACCTTTGGTAGCTCTCTGAACTCCAAGAAGCACTTCTTAAGCAAACCTTTAAGCTGTCCCCACCACCTTACAGTCTTTCTTTCTGAGACCAAATTGAAAGGAACTGGGAGCCAGGCCGATGCACTCCTCCCCAGTGCCCCTCTTCACCGTTCACTTCTGAGCACTCTTTGCTCACCTTTCTGTGAAGAAGGCTCTCTCTTCCCAGTTGACCTCACCTCAGCTCATCTTTCCCTCAATACTAAACTGAAAACATGGAACTTCAATCAAAGTGAAGGCTTCCTTTACCCCAGCAGGTCCTACAAGCATTTAATAAGTTTTGTGGACACATAAATAGATCATGAAGCAGTTGATAAGAATTTGTCAAGACAGCCCTTATGCAGGAGGACTAGCACACACAAAAAAAGAGCACGGGAGAGAACCTCAGGAACATTGACAGTACATGAAATAAGGTTTGCTTTTGGAGAAAAGGGAACAGAGAAGTTTTGAGATGAGAATGTGCTGGATGCCAACAGAAAAACAGTGAGTTCTGAAAGTGGGGAGGGGGATTGCAGGGGTAGAAGTTGCGACAGAGTTCCATCAGGCGAGGGGATGAATGCCTGTAATCCCATCACTTTGGGAGGTGGAGGGGAGGATGCCTAGAACCCAGGAGTTCAAGCAACACTCAAGACCCAGTCTCTACAATAAAAAATTTTTGAATTAGCTGGAGTCACTTCCTGACTTCCCAGCTCCTTGAAAGGCTAAGGTAGGAGAATCCCTCGAAACCCAGGAGGTCACTGCAGTGAGCTATGATCAGGCTGCTTCACTCCAGCCTGTGTGACAGAGTGAGACCCTGTCTCAAAACAAAAACAACGACAAAAGCAACAACAAAATCTCTGTCTCATGGCAGCCTTGGAAATAATTACAGTCCATAGGAAAATCAATCAGCAAGCTTTTACTGAGCCTTGGGGCACAATGGCAATGTGAAACCAAAAGACCAGGTCCCTTAGCAAGGAGAGTGCAGAGCACTGGGGAGCTAAAAATAGCACACTTGAAACAATGAGAGAGCAATTAATGCCAAACTGCCTGCTTCTGACTCAAGTACAACAGGACTCCAGAGGGTGGAGGAAGCCTGGTGAGCTGAAATAGTCGGCCAGGCAGGGGTAGGAAAAACTCCCAGGCACCCCAAGGTCTTGGTTATCACATGCTTTGAGGAAGAGTCTGTTCCTATGGGATGCTCTGATTGTGCAGTACACACAACTCAAACTTAACCACAATCTTGCCCTTCCAGAGTTTCCAATTAAAAAACAGAACAGAACATAGCGCTTGACCTCTGGCAACTTTGCTGAATAAATGGACGAAAGAACACATGATTGGAGTCCTAGGACTTGGTAGGGATAACTGAAGAAGCAAGGGAGCAGGGCTGGCATGGTTGCAGAAATATTCCTTGGCCTACTGGATCCTTTCTGAAGGCAGGGACTTTGTCTTTCTTCCATATTTATTAAGCCCCCACCATACAAAAAAAATATTGTTCTGGCCCTGAGAATGAGAGGTCTGGAGATGCAACAGATACAGTCTGTGAGCTTCCAAATGGCTCACAAAAGAGCTCCCTTTAAAACTTAGAGCTTAGGGCCGGGTGCGGTGGCTCACGCCTGTAATCCCAGCACTTTGGGAGGCCGAGGCGGGTGGATCACGAGGTCAAGAGATCGAGACCATCCTGGTCGACACGATGAAACCCCGTCTCTACTAAACTACAAAAAATTAGCTGGGCATGGTGGCACGTGCCTGTAATCCCAGCTACTCAGGAGGCTGAGGCAGGAGAATTGCCCGAACCCAGGAGGCG
>NW_016107343.1:11020746-11055727 GCF_001604975.1 Cebus imitator
ACTTAAGAGCTTAATTCTTTACATCATGCCTTAGATGACTGGATATCATTCTCCTAATCACACATCTACTAAGTCAATCATAAATTCTGTAAATAGTTTCCACCTACTACGTGCTAGATAATGTGATAAGTAGTCAAGATAAGCATTGAAAAAGTGTTTTCTTCTAAAAAGAGCTTATTGTTCGCCAAACGCGGTGGCTCATGCCTGTAATCCCAGCGCTTTGGGAGGCCAAGGTGGGTGGATCACCTAAGGTCAGGAGTTTGAGACCAACCTAGCGAACGTGGTGAAACCCCATCTCTACTAAAAATACAAAAATTAGCCAGGCGTGGTGGCTGGCACCTGTAATCCCGGCTACTCAGGAGGCTAAGGCAGGAGAATCGCTTGAATCCAGGAGGCAGAGGTTGTAGTGAGCTGAGATCCTGCCATTGCATTCCAGCCTGGGCAACAAGAGCAAAACTCCCCCTAAAAACAATAAATAAATAAAAAGAGGTTATTGTCAAGCGGGTAGAGAAACAGTAGCATATTTCGTGCAGTACATACTTACTCGTGTGGCATGTCGCGCAAAGCATGGGGAGAGCTTAAGAAAAAGATCACCTAAGCTGTCCAGTGGAGTGAAGGCCAACCCCACAGAGGAAAAAGCCTTTGAGTGGATTCTGGAGTGGGTCTGTCAGAAGCAAAGTGTGGTAAGGGGGAATAACATGTAGGCAGGTGCACTGGAATGTGCAAAATCTGGATGCATGAGAGAACATAGTAACACGTTCTGAGAGCTGGGGATAACTGAGTACTACCAGGGCATAACGTTCTGAAGGGGGAGTAGTGGAAGGTGACATTAGACAGGGCAGTCGTTATCTGTCCAACATCAGATTGTCTGTCCCCAGTCATCTGTCCCCAGTTCTGACAGACTCTGGATGCCATGCCCATGGGCCAGACTGCATCATGTTGAAGATTGAGGGGTCATTTGGGAATGCTGAGTAGTGGAATAATGGGATCAGATTTGTGGTTAAAAAAGAACCTTCTATCAGCTGCATGGAGGAAGGTGGGAATAGGGTGGGGGTAGGTTGGGGAAGGATAACGGAGGCAGGAGACAGAGGGGCCAAACAAGTTCCCTCTGCAGCACTTCACACAAGAAAGAGACCATGAGAGCTTTGTTTCAGGCATGGGTAGTGGAGAAGGAAGGACAAGGAGAGACAAGAAAGCTATTTACTTTGATTTCAAAGTCAATGGGCCTTGGTTACCAATTGGATGTGGAGTGAGGGAGGGAGAGACCAGGATGACCGTGAAGGTGGCAGTGACGAGGGTCTCAAGCACCACCAAACATTCTTCTCGTCTTCATTCCACCCGGGCTGTTGCTTCCCTGATGCATTCTTTTTCTCCTGCAGGGCCCCTGGAACACTACAGCAGAGTAAATAAGCTCCCCTTCAGTCTCCAGTTCTTCCTGGAATTCTGCACCCTCTTCCTGATTTGAACAGAAACTCGCTCTTACACAAGGGCGCTGCTTTGCCTGCTTTGTCTCCTCTGAGGGATGCTCATTCTCCCATCCCCAGTGCTAGCCAGAAAAGTAGCCTCAACAAACAACTTTAAACTTTCCCAGTTCTGCTTCCAAGCCATGCTGTTCCAGTCCTAATGTAAACACTGCTCCTTTGAAACCCACACCTTCCCGCCAGAGTCTTTCTTATAAATGTCATTTTCCTCGCTCATGGAAGACTTTAGGGCCTGGCTCTAGCTCCTCCCCTTCACCCCAAGATCTGTCATCATCCTGACTTTTATGTCTATGAGGATGATGTGTCCAACAGTCAAGCTTCAGAGTGACATTCACAGCCATTCTACTTCGGCCACTCACACCTATGGCCATACTCTGGTTTTGTCCTCATCTGAAATGGTTGCATCTCCAGAACCTTTAACTCAATATGCTCGCTGTGACCACGATGTCTTATCCTTCCATGTCTCCAACCCCTTTGGGTTTGCCTATTCTTTAGTTTTAATAAGATCTCTAGCCATGTTGCCTCTCCATCTGTAGTCATCTCTCAGTCCGCTTCTTCCTCAATTTCCTTCTCCAATTAGTCTAGAAAACAAAATATATTACTTCAACATTATATTAAAATTTTTTTAAAAAAAATATTATTTGTAGGTATGAGGTCTCACTATGTTGCCCAGGCTGGTCTTGAACTCCTGGGCTCAAGCGATCCTACCACCTCAGCCTCTCAAAGTGCTGAGATTACAGGCATGAGCCACTGTGCCGGCCATCATTAGTGTTCGATTATCCTTGTTTCTCATTCACTCTCATCTTTTGCTTTTCTTCAACTAAACCCCGATCCCTGACCAATCCAGCCAGCTCCTGTTTTCCTTTGTTCCTGGCTCAGGCCAAAATCCTGACATTCCCTCTTGACTCTTGACTTTCCCTCTTGACCCCAGGCAGTTATCATGACCTACCAAATCTCATTCTCTTCTCAGACACCTCTCCAGCAGGCTCCCTCCCCTCCATCCCCACCACCCCTCTTAGTTCAGGGTCTCAATAGTTTTCATCTATATTAATTCCACTCAGGTCTGACTAGTTTTGGAAGTGAAATTCAAGATTGTTTTCCAAACTATACTCTCATCCTCTCTCAATTTCATATCATATGATCTTCTGCTCTTATCGCAGTAGCCGGAGTGATCTTAAATATACAAATGTCAGGCTGGGCATGGTGGCTTATGCCTGTAATCCTAGCACTTTGGGAGGCTGAGGTGGGCAGGTCACCTGAGGTCAGGAGTTCGAGACCAGCATGGCCAACGAGCTGAAACCTGTCTCTACTGAAAATACAAAAGTAGCCAGGTGTGATAGTACGCGCCTGTAATCCCAGCTACTTGGGAGGCTAAGGCAGGAGAATCACTTGAGCCCAGGAGTTTGAGACTAGCCTTGGCAATGTAGAGAGACCTCTGTCTCCACAAAAATTTAAAAAATTAGCCACACATGGTGGCATGCATCTGTGGTCACAGCTACTCAGGAAGCTGAGGTGGGGAGGACTGCTTGAGCCCAGGAATTCGAGGCTGCAGTGAGCAGTGATCATGCCACTGCACTCCAACCCGGTGACAGAGCAAGATCTTGTCTCAAAAATATGTATATATGTATATATATATATATATATATATATATATATATGCCACTTAAGGATTCCACTGTGTGTCATATTCTTTTCCTTGGCTGCAGATACTACGTCCTCTGCCTGAAACATTTACCTCTTCATTAACTAGCTATTCATTCTTCAAAACACAGCTGATGTCCAGCCCAGAACTTGGCCATCTTCATATGTGCTCGGTACTTAGTATCTTTACAAAAAGATCCTTCATATTTATTCTATCACCTGGGTGTTGTTGCTCCTATGTGATCCTTGAGAATCTCTACTGTTATGCCTTTCCTATTTTGTAAATGTTTTCTGTTTGCCTTTCCATCTTCTACACTAGACTGTGACCTTGAGAGTGGCAACGTTACCTCTTTCACCTTGGCATGCTAGCACCCAACATAAGGCATGGTACACAGCAAGCATTCAATGTGCACTTGCAAGTGAATGAATAAATGGGCAGAGATTGGAGCCTCATCTCCTGTGCCAGACCATCTTGTTCTCCCAACCTATCCTGGGGAGGTCCTGGACTGTTGCTCTCTTTTGAGGCCCTCTCAAGTATTAGCTACAACCACTTCTGTCTGCCCTGGAAATGCTGGTGTTTCAGCCAACAGGTTTTTTTCTGAAGTACTTGTTATACTAACAAAGCCATTTTGCCTTTCAGCGCAGTGGGAATGAAGGGTGATGGGTCCTGCTGGTCACCCCGGCAAGCTTCCTCTTCAGGGACCTGGGAGGAAGGTCAGGAAAGATGGGCATGTACTGCGAGCTCTTTGAAGGACCATACCTTGTGGCTTCCATGAAATGCCCCCTTTAATGTCTACTAAAAAGGCCCTGCAGATTCCTAAGGCAGGCTTGCTGCAACATGAGTTGGAAGAACGTCACTCTTATGCCTTCATTCTCTCCCTGCTGTACCCCCTACACAGTTGTCAGATGTAATACCTTGAAATATTGATGTGATCAGGCTGTTCACTTACTGGGAAGCCTTCGGTGGCTGCCCACTGCCTACAGAAGAGTCTAAAACCCCTAGCCTGTCATGCAAGGCATCTTGCCTTTAGGTGGCATCCTACTTTTCCTCTGCACTTTGCACTCTGGCTCACGTCTGCCTGGGTGGTCTAAGTGTTTTCTGGAACAAGCTACTTGCCTCCTTACCTCCATGCCTTGGATTCCTTTGCCCCAGCCAACATCCAACATGAATGCCCTTCCCAGACCTTTCCACCAGATAACCCTAGAGAGCTGCACCCGGCTTTCCTCTTCTGTAAAAGGCCCCAGGCTTTCTTTACTCCTTCCCTGATTCCAACAGAAACACTCCTCTGTGCTCTGCCAGAGTTTTGTTCTTGCTGCACAAAGAGCCTTTATCATTCAACATTATACTTAGCCGCTCACGTGTCTGTCTCCCTGGGCTGGATTAATTCCTCGGTGAGGACTGCCATTGTGCAGCTGTAATATTGGTGGTTGGTGGGGGAGGATATATTGAACCTGTGAAGCTTATAATTTCTGTAATAAGAAGATAGATGTTGCGGAGGTTTTACTGCTTTAGGTTATAGAGAAAAGACCATTGGTATTGGAGTCAGACAGACACCAGCCCATCCCTTCTGTTTGGCTTGGTCTCTCAGCCTGTTTCCTTATCTGTGAAGTGGGAATCATAACAACCTCAGAGGGTTGCAATAGGGATTAAATGCAATAACAAATGTAAACTCTCCAGTCTGGAATCTTGCATGTGGTGTCGTGCAAAAAAAAAAAAAAAAAAAAAAAAAAAAAAAAATTTTGGCCCCTTTCCAGCTTGCAGCTTTTCAATGTCTATACTTGAAAAGCTATTTAATAATATTATTTCATCCAGGCTCTACTCTCACCCAACCTTGCCTTCTGATTTTCAGATTCTTAGTATGATTTTGATCACTGCCCTCCTTGAGACACACTTCAGCCTCCGCACTTCCTTTTCAACGAATTGTGATCCTTTATGGGTAGAGGTTTTTAAAATAGTAGTAGTAGGCTGGGTACGGTGGCTCACGCCTGTGATCCCAGCCCTTTGGGAGGCTGAGGTGGGTGGGTCATTTGATGTTAGGAGTTCTAGACCATCCTGGCCAACATAGTAAAACCCAGCCTTTACCAAAAATACAAAAATGAATTGGCCCGGTGGTGCATGCCTGTAACCATAGTTACTAGGGAGGCTAAGGCAGGAGAATGGCTTGAACCCAGGAGGCAGAAGTTGCAGTGAGCAGAGATCATGCCCCTACACTCCAGTCTGAGCGACAGAGTGAGGATCCATCTAAAAAAAGGTAGCTGTAGTAATAATAATAATAATAATAATAATAATGTTACATGATAATGAGTAACACTTACTAAAAGCCAGTCTTAGTGCTAAGCTCTTGATTTGCAGTAGACTTGCTACCTCCGTGACTAAGACATTGTCTCCATTTCACAAATAGGGAAGTTGAAACTTGGACTGTTAAAGTAACTTGTGGGTAGTGGGATAGCTAGAAAGTGGTAGAGCCCGTTGCACAGGTAGAATCCATGACCATCCGGTCTAAAATCCCTGCCCTCAGCGGCATCATTCTAACACTGCATGGGGTTTTCCCGTGACCATTTGGCTTGCCATAGAGAGGTCAGAGGCAGCACTGAGGCCCCTCATGGGCTGTGAGTTGGGCTGTCTGTGATCGCTCCTTGGTGCATGTGCTTGGGCACCGTGACATCACAGAACGAGAGGCAACCCTACCAGCCCGACAGAATGCGCCCTGAGAGGCAGGGAGATTCAGGCCTCCTTCTCCCTCTTTTCTGAAGCACAATCACCTGTATTCATGCACGCTCTTGTGTTAGGGCCCAAATGCTAGCAGCAGTTGTGTGATCAGGTGATTGGCCTCAGAAATAAAGCGATCTGAATGAGGACGGGACTTCCCAAGAGCAAGTGACGGTGTCGTTCAGGGACGAGCTGTGCCATGCTGTAGCTTTCCAGTGAGTTTTCCTTTGACTCTGGCCAACGATGGAGAACATTCAGTACCCAGAACCCCTGCCAAATTTCACACTTGGGGTTTGGCCCAGTTTCACTGACGTCCTTCTCCAGGGGCCCCACGGGCAGTCTTATTTCTTGCTGCTGTCCCCAGCACCACGCTGCAGCAGACCCTTTGGCTTCTGCTGTCTCTTCTCCATGATCCCTGGCTTGCTCAGAGTTCCTGCCATTCCCCTTCCTCCTCCCCTCCCTCTTTTCAGCCCCTCAGGCCCTCCAAGCCTTTCCTGTTCCAGGAATTCTGTGCCTGGGGTTCGCTCTGTGTGGAGTTTTCTTCCCCAGACCTTGTGTGGGTGCCTTCGGGTCTTAACTATGCTGTTCCTCCTCCAAGAGGCTTCCCCTGGCCACACCATCTGGGTACCTCTCACCCTATCCATGACCACATTACCCTATTTTATTTTCTCAGATAGTTCCAGTTTCTAAAATTATCTTCATTTCTTCACTTACATGTTTATTGTGCCTCTTGACCCAGTAGAATGTTAGATCCTAAGGGTATGGTTCTTTCCTGTCCGGTGCTATATTACTAGTTCCCACAACAGTGGCAGGCATGTCGGGGGGCTCTCTGTCCATACTTGCTAACTAATCAAATGGCTGATGGAATGACTGACAGGCCAGAGGTCCAGACGTGTGGACAAAGGAAGATAGTGATAATGAGAGCTAGCATTTTTTGAGGTAAGGCTTTATAAGCATCATGCTGAGGGTTTTACAAGCACTATCTCACTTAATCAGCCCAACAACCTTATTATTATTCCCATTTAGCAAATGAGAAAACAGGATTGAAATTATTTTTTAAATTTGCTCCCCAAATATGGCTGCCTTAATATCCTGCATGGCAAGGCTGACCCATTCTCAGGACTCTACCATCAAAATCCAACGTGTTTAACTACTTCATTCAAAGAATCAGAAAGTGCATGAGAATATCTAGTGGCAGGAGATGAAAGAAATACCAGCATAGGACATAAGGAGTACCGGGGGAAATGGAAGAAACTGACGCCCTTACGCATAGCTGGGAAAGGTAAAATGACTCAGATTCCTTGGTAGGCAGTTTGGCAATTCCTCAAAAAGTTAAACATACACTACCACCCAGCAATTCCACTCCTGGGTATATAACTAAGATAGCTGAAACACTTGTACAGAAATGTGCAGAGCAACATTGTTCATAACAGCCCCAAACTAGAGACAACCCAAATGTCCATCAAGTGAAGAATGGATAAACAAAGTGTGGTCTATCCACACAATGGAATATTATTCAGCCATAAAAAGAAACAAAATACTGATTTATGCTGCAACATGCACCACCCTTAAAAACATTATGCTCAGGCAGGACCCAGTGGCTCACGCCTGTAATCCCAGCTCTTTGGGAGGCCAACGTGGGCAGATCACAAGATCAGGAGATCAAGACCATCCTGACCAACATAGTGAAACCCCATCTCTACTAAAATACAAAAAATTACCTGGGCATGGTGGTGTGTGCCTATAATCCCAGTTACTCAGGAGGCTGAGGCAGGAGAATCACTTGAACCCTGAAGATGGAGGTTGTAATGAGCCAAGATCATGCTACTGCACTGCAGCCTGGGTGATGGAGCAAGACTCTATGTCAAAAAAGCAAAAACAAAATAACAGCAAAAGATTATACTCAGTGAAAGAAGCTAGAAAAACAGGACAAATATTGTATAATTCTATTTGCTTGAAATGTCTAATGACAGAAAGTAGATTGATGATTGGGCTGAAGAAGGAGAAATGGAGAGTGACTGCTCCTGGATATGGGGTTTCTTTTTGGGGTGATGGAAACATTCTGGAATTAGATAATGGTATTGGTTGCACAGCCTCAAAAATATGCTAAAATCCACTGACCTATACACTTCACAGTGGTTAAAATGATGAATTTTATTTATGTGAATCATATCTGAGAGAAAGAAAGAAAGAAAGAAGAAGGAAGGAAAGAAGGAAGGAAGGAAGGGAGAGAGAGAGGGAGGGAGGGAGGAAGGGAGGATCAGATCATCCGCTTGTTGATAGAGCAGTCTGGGGAGTGCACGTGTTGCAAGTGGTCAGGTAAGTAGTAAACTGAGAGGCTGTCGGGGGCAGAGGCCCAGCTCTGAGGGAGAGCTGTCCTAAGGGGCAATGTTTCTCTTTTAAACTGGGGAAAAGGACTTTGGAAAGTGCAAGGCAGGGCCCAACTCATATACCAGGACTAGGCATTAGATAGGCTTCCTAAACTAGAACTTAGAAGGAGGTGTCAAAGCAGAAGCTTAGTCATATCAACAGAGTGAATGGGGGGATCTGGGTAAGGAAGGTGAGGCCTGGAGCTGCATTCACAGGACAGAGGGGCCACAATAGGGAAAAGTGGGTACAGGCACAAGGAAGCTCAGGGCCTGCGGGTCCTCACTGAGGCCTGTATTACACTAAAAGGCTGAGCATTCTAGGACTTGGCCTCCATGGCTTGGTACAGAGGAGCCTGCTCCAGGACATCCTTACTCGGTTGGTCTAGGAAAGAGCCTTCTGGAGCTGAGCATAACAGGAAATGAAACCAATGCCTCAGCTGCAGCTAGGGATTAAGGATATGGGGAGGGTAGCAGGCTGGGACCCCAATGTTTGTGATCTATTACAATGCAAATCCCACTGAAAAGTTTAATAATAAGCCCCAAATCACAGTGCTAGAAAATGAAACAGCAGCCAGGCACAATGGCCTATGCCTATAATCCCAGTCCTTTGGAGGCTTAGGGGGTGAATCACTTGAGCCCAGGAATTCAAGACCAGCCTGGGCAACATGATGAAACCCTATCTCAAACACACACACACACACACACACACACACAGATTAGCTAGATATGGTGGTGCACATCTGTAGTCCCAGCTACTCAGGGGAGGCTGAGGCAGGAGGATTGCCTGAGCCTGGGAGGCAGAGGTTCCAGTGAGCTGAGATTGTGCTACTGCACTCCAGCCTGGGTGACAGAAGAAGGCCTTGTCTCAAAAAAAAAAAAAAAAAAAAAAAAAAAAAAAAAAAAAAAAAAAAAAAAAAAAAAAAAAAAAAAAAAAAGAAGAAGAAGAAAATGGAAAAGCCATTTTTAACTCTATGACTGAGAGACAGTCTAATATGATGGGTAAGAGCACAGGCTGTGAAACAAGATCCCTTGAGGTCAAATACTACCGCTGTGTCACCTTGAACAAGTTAGTTAGCTCCTCTTTGACCCAGCTCTCTCCTCTAAAATGTCAATGGCAATGACTTTGCCTATCTCACAGGTGGTGGTGAGGATCAAATGACACAATACAGCTGAAGCTTTTAGAATAATGCTCAGAACCCTGGAAGAACTAACCATTACTAGCAGTAGGGTCTACCACAGTCAGAGAGACCAGGCATCCCCATACAAATGCAGCTGAGGTCACAGTTTTGTGTAGTACCCTCTCTGCTTTCTGTTTTTCCACATCATATCCTGGAAAGACTTGTCCTTGTGTATGTGTCTCTTCAGGGGTCGAGTTAAATTGATAAAGTCTCAGAGAGTGCCAGACATCTGGCTGCTCATTAAGTACAGAAATAGGGCACCAATCGTCACTGAGTCCTAAATATCAGCCAGACCTTCCCTAGCTAATCCTCCCCTGTTGGTGGCTGGAATAATTTCTCCCATAAACTGATTATGCTGGTAAATCAAGATCTTCTTGGGCAGTGAAGAAAAAACCTTAGACATATTAAGTTCTCAGGAGTAATATCATTGGTCAGCCAAGCACAATTGCTGTGTAGTTAAATACATTAAAATTATCTGCTGTCCAGAGACAGTACTTGATATTTACAGAGCCTTTTTTAAAAGGCTTCAGAGGGCTTTCTGCCCATTAACTTGTTAGCTTTCACCTTGTTTCTTGAAAAAAGGTCCTTGAGACGGTCCCTCTTGGCTGCCCATGAAGTCTTCTTATCTATCCTTCAGAACCCATCTCAAGTTACCAACAAGCCTCTTCCCTCCTTTCCAAATTGAAATTAACTACTTCTTCTCTATACCTGTATTCTGCATCATATTTTTTCCTCAATTTCAGCAAATTGCCTTGTGTAGTTTTAGCTCCACGCCTTTCTGACATCACAGAGACCATGCTTTGATGTCATGAAGTGTGTTATTCATCCCTATGTCATTTTCCGCCTGCCACTCACACACCCTCAACATGTGCTCACCGTGTTGGTTGTGGGTTTATTGGTATTCTCAATAAGATTCCCCTTGAAATTCTGATATATCCCTCTATAGCAGACATCTCTTTCAGTTGAGAAGCATTCTTCTAACACATACCTTGCATTTCGTAGGTATTCTACAACTGTATGCTAATATAAATAAAAGAAACCCCACGTTAGGCAACTTTGTGATTTGACCAAGCCCATAAAACCAAGCGAAAACTTGGAAATCTGCCTGATGAATTTCAGTTATTACGTCAAATGTATACTGGTGCTGTGTGAATATGTTGCTATGTGGTTTTCTAAAATGCAGGGTTGGGACCTTATTGTTTTCCTTCTCTTCCTTTGTTTTTTCCCTTCTTTCTTTACTTCTTACTGAGCAACTATCATGTGCTGAGCATCTTGCTAGGGATTGGCAATTTAATGATGGGCAAAAGCAAATAAGGCATCTTATGGAGCTTACAGTCTGTCCAGTGTGGGGATTGTCATAAATCCAATAGTCAGTCCACATGTAAGGAATGTGTGCTGGCCAGCTGAGGGAAGGATCCTGAAGGAAAGGTACACTGATCCATGTGCGCTTATTGCAGAGAGGACTGACCTAGCTTAGGAAGGGTGTGGGGAGAGGTCAAGAAGGCTTTTACTGAAGAAATGATAGTTGTTGTTAAAATAAAAACTTAGACAAATTAAATTTAACAAGGTTTAACTGAGCAAAGAACAATTAGTGAATTGAGCAGGTCTCAGAAGCAGAAGAGGCTTAGAGAGTGCCACTCAGCAGCATGGGAAGCAGCCTTTAAGGACAGGGCAGCTCCATTGGTTACACCTTGGTATTTGCCTCATTTGAAAGTGATCAGATCAGCTGGTCACCTGTGATTGACAGCTCAGTTGCTGTGATTGGCTCAAACTCAGCTATTTGTTAGAAAATTATACTCCTAAGTTAGGCTTTTAGTTAGTTTATGTACTAAGTTAGGTTGCAATTGATGATGTAAGGACTCAAAGTAAGATGGCATCCTGGGGCAAAATTTAGTTTAACGGTATTGGCTGGGTGCAGTGGCTCACTCCTGTAATCCCAGCACTTTGGGAGGTCGAGGCAGGCAGCTCGCCTAAAGTCAGGAGTTCGAGACCAGCTTGGCCAACGTGATGGAATTTTGTCTCTACTAAAAATACAAAAAAATTAGCGGGGTATGGTGGCACACACCTGTAATCCCAGCTACTTGAGAGGCTGAGAAATAAGAATCCCTTGAACCCGGGCGGTGGAGGTTGCAGTGAGCCGAGATCACACCACTGCACTCTAGCCTGGGCAACAGAGCAAGATCCTGTATTGATAAACAAACAAACACAAAATAGTATTGAGAACGGAAGGAGAAATGAGAATTAAACAGGTAGAGAAGGTGGAGGTTGGGAGGGGCCAGCACACACCAAGATTTGTGATGGGAACGCTTGTGCATTCCAGAAACCAAGGACCTACAGCATCTGGCTGGAGCCCAGAGAAGAAGCAGGAGGTGGTTTCCTCTGAGGCTTGAATGTTTATGCAGGAGCCAGACCATCCGAGGGCCAAGTAGGCCAACATAAAAGGTTTTGTCTTTATCCTTCCACAGTGGGAAATCACTCAAGGTTTTGAGCCAAGGTATAATATAATCATACTAATAGTCTGGCTGGTCTGTGGGGAATGGACTGGAATGGGGGAACATGCAAGAGAGAAAGGAGACCAGTTAGCAGGCTGCTGCATAGAGTCAGGTGCCCAATGATGGTGGCTTTAATCAGGGTGGTGGCAATGAAGATGAAGAAGGTTGAAGCCATCTCGTATGTAAAAAATCAATAGGACTTGGTGAGGACATTCAAGTGATTCTCCTGCATCAGTCTCCTGAGTAGCTGGAACTACAGGCATGTGCCACCACACCTGACTAATTTTTGTATTTTTAGTAGAGACGGGGTTTCATCATGTTGGCCAGGATGATCTCAAACTCCTGACCTCAAGTGATCTGACTAAAGCTTGGGGTTTGTCTCAAATTATTTTCTGCTTGTGCCCAACTACTATGTCCACTATGGGGCTGTGGAATGCCAGTTGGGCATATGAGGTCTCTGAACTAGTTACCGTAGATGGTACAAAGAAGCATGTCCCTGCCTTCAAGGTGTTTCTGCTCAGAGGACACACTCAAAATCCACATACACTAGGCAAAACAAGCTCTCACATGCTGAACATAGATAACATGTAGGGGTGAACTCAATGGGTAAGGACAAAGCCTCTAGGCTTTCCAAAGTAAGAAACTGAGTTGAACCTTCATGATACTTCTAGACTGCTAAGTAATATCATTTAAAATGTTTGCTGTTTTGCCAGGAGATGAGAAGCCCTCGTATTAGTTAAAAGTAAATATTAATGCATTAATTCATTCATTGATTTATAGATATTCATTTACTTACACATCTAATTTTTGTTGAGCACGTATGATGTGCAGGGGATTTGAACTAGACAGCATAAGCGTTGGAAGAACGCATCAGGATCCAGGGTTAAAACATGTGGAGTCTGAAGATTTGTGTCTGAGAGTCAGTGTCTGGATTAGGTTTCTTTCTTTTTTAAAGTATCGTAAAATATGTATAACATTCATATATAATATACATAACAGAAAATTTGCAAGAAACCTTTTAAAAGGGTACAGTTTTGTGGCATTAGGTACATCCACATAGTTGTGCAACCATCACCACTATCCAGATCCAGAAGCTTTTCACCTTCCCCAACTGAAACTCTGTACCCATTAAACACTAACTCCCCATTTCTGCCTCCCTCTCGCTCCTGGAAAACACCATGCCACTTTTTGGTTCTGTGAAATTGGCTACTGTAGGTACCTCATCGAAGAGAAATCACACAATGTTTGTTCTTTTGTGACTGGCTTATTTCACTTAAGATAATGTTCTCAAGGCTCATCTGTGTTGTAGCATGTGTCAGAATTTCCCCCCTTTCTTTCTTTTTTTTTTTTCTTTTGTTTTTTTGAGACAGAGTCTCACTCTGTTGCCCAGGCTGGAGTGCAGTGGCATGATCTCTGCTCACTGCAACCTCTACCTCTCAGGTTCAGGTGATTCTCCTGCCTCAGCCTCTCGAGTAGCTGGGATTACAGGTGTGTGCCACCACGCCCACCTAATTTTTGTATTTTTAGTAGAGACGGGGTTTCACCATGTTGGCTGGGGTGGTCTTGAACTCCTGACCTCAGGCGATCCGCCTGCTTTGGCCTCCCAAAGTGCTGAGATTACAGGCATGAGCCACTGAGCCCGGCCAGAATTTCCTCCCTTTTTAAGGTTCAATAATATTCTTTTGTTTGCTTTGCAAAATGATTAAAAAATTAAAAAATATATTCTTTTATATGTATGTACATTTTATTTATCCATTCATCCCTTGGTGAGCAGATGGGTTGCTTTTACCTTTTGGCTATTGTGAAGAATGCTGCTATGAACATGGGTGAACAAACATCTCTTTGAATGCCTGCTTTAATTTCTTTGTGATATATACCCAGAAGTGGAATTGCTGGGCCATATGGCAATTCTATGTTTAATTTTCTGAGGGATCTCCACATCATTTTCTACAGCACTTTACATCCCTACCTGCAATGCATTGGGTTCCAATTTCTCTGCATCGTCACCAACATTCGTTATTTTATGTTCATTTTGTTTTGCTTTTCATAAGAGCTCGTCCTATTGAGTGTGAAGTGGTACTTCATTGTGGTTCTGATTTACATTTCCTAAAGACTAGCTTTGAGTGGGGCAGCTGCAAACTCATGTACAGGTTAGTTAGTTTTTCATCTATTGGCGCATTTTCTAAGCTTTGGCTATTGTACTGGGTGCTAGGAGGGATGCAAAATGAATACAAAGATTTAACCTCAGGAAAATAATCTATCAGAGAAACCAGATAGATATAAAAATCACTGTGGTAGATTGTTCCCAAAGATAATCACAACATTTTACATATCCTTTGAAATTGACATTGTTTTTTGTTTGTTTTGAGACACGGTTTTCCTCTGCTGCCCAGGCTGGAGTGCAGTGGTATAATTACTGCTCACTGCAGCCTTGATCTCTCGGGCTCAAGCCATCCTCCCACCCCACCCTCCTGAGTTGCTGGTAGGTCAGGTGTGCGCCTCCATGACCAGCTAATTTTTTTTACAAGGTTTTTTTTTTTTGTAGAAACAGGGTCTCACTATGTTGTCCAGGTTGGTCTGAAACCTTCTAGTTGCAAGTGATTCGCCTGCCTCAGCCTCCCAAAATGTTGAGATTACAGATGTGGGCCTACATGCCCCGTGTGGATAGTGATTTTCACATTCCATCAAAAGATGGAGGTTTTTCCCTTTCCCTGGACTCTAGACTGGTCCTGTGACTTGCTTTGATCACTAGATTATGACAGAAGTGATGCCGTGTGACTTTCTAGGTCTAAACTGTAAGAATTCTTGAGCTTCTGTTATTTTCTCTCAAAGAAATCAGCCACTATCTCAGCCAGTCCAACCACGTTGCTGGAGAGAGATTCAGGTAGTCCCAAAGATTCCAGCCTCCCTAGCTGAGATATGAGATGTGAACAAAACTACTTTAGATCCTCTAATACCAGTCAAGCGGACCTAGCCAACACTATGGGCAGCAGAAACACGCTGTCCCTGTTGAGACTTGCCCAAACTGCAGAGTCATGAGCCAAAAAAAAAAAAAAAAAATTGCTTTTGTTTTAAGCCACTAAGTTTTGTGGTATCCATAATTACTCTGCCTTATATATAAGCATATTATGTGTCAGA
Organism: Cebus imitator; assembly: GCF_001604975.1. Classification (NCBI taxonomy): domain Eukaryota; kingdom Metazoa; phylum Chordata; class Mammalia; order Primates; family Cebidae; genus Cebus; species Cebus imitator. The sequence goes on from NW_016107343.1 coordinate 11,035,756, forward strand.
AGCCAGGAATCAGTGAGCTCAGTGGAAAGCAGGATTCTAATGTGGACAGAGGGCGAGTCGGGAGAGGGGGGCAGATGTGGGAATCAGGGAAGATGTGAAGTTCCAGAGTGTTCTTAAAGACTTAAACATAAGACCTAACTCCATAAAAACCCTAGAAGAAAACCTAGGCAAAACCATTCAGGACATAGGCATAGGCAAGGACTTCATGACTAAAACACCAAAAGCAATGGCAACAAAAGCAAAAATAGACAAATGGGATCTAATTAAACTCCAGAGCTTCTGTACAGCAAAAGAAACAACCATTAGAGTGAACCGGCAAGCAACAGAATGGGAAAAAATGTTTGCAGTCTACCCATCTGACAAAGGGCTGATATCCAGAATCTACAAAGAACTAAAACAGATTTACAAGAAAAAAACAAACAAACCCATTCAAAAGTGGGTGAAGGATATGAACAGATACTTTTCAAAAGAAGACATATATGAGGCCAACAAACATATGAAAAAATGCTCTTCATCACTGATTATTAGAGAAATGCAAATCAAAACCACATTGAGATAATACCTTTGCCAGTTAGTATGGCAATCATTAAAAATCTGGAGACAACAGATGCTGGAGAGGATGTGGAGAAATAGGAACACTTTTACACTGTTGGTGGGAGTGTAAATTAGTTCAGCCATTATGGAAGACAGTGTGGTGGTTCTTCAAGGACCTAGAAATAGAAATTCCATTTGACCCAGCAATCCCATTACTGGGTATATACCCAATGGATGATAAATCCTTCTATTATAAAGTCACATGCACATGTATGTTCATTGTGGCACTGTTTACAATAGCAAAGACCTGAAACCAACCCAAATGCCCATCAATGATAGACTGGACAAGGAAAATGTGGCATATATACACATGAAATACTATGCAAGCATAAAAAACGATGAGTTTGTGTCCTTTGCAGGGACATAGATGAACCTGGAAACCATCATTCTCAGCAAACTGACACAAGAACAGAACATCAAACACCGCATGTTCTCACTCATAGGCGGGTGTTGAACAATGGGAACACATGGATACAGGGAAGGGAACATCACACACTGGGGTCTATTGAGGTGGGTAGAGGAGGGACAGCAGGGGGTGGGGAGTTGAGGAGAGATAACATGGGGAGAAATGCCAGATATAGGTGACGGGAGGATAGAGGCAGCAAACCACCTTGCCATGTATGTACCTGTGCAAAAATCCTGCATGATCTGCACATGTACCCCAGAACCTAAAGTACGATTTTAAAAAAAGACAACCCCTTAAGAGGAACTCCATTTCAGCATGGCAACTGTTTGCTGGAAATAAGCCCCTTCTCTCATGCTGTGCTGAGAAGCCCCATTTCCTGTTATCCTGTTTTGCTTCACTGGTCCCTGACCCTGTATCTGCTTGGTACTCTGGCTCTGAGGTTTCTCCACTTTACTGTGAGTGCTGCGGTAGGGCACTAAGTTTAGAGTCCGACAGACATGAGTCGGTATTCCAGTTATACTCCTGGCTCATTATGTGACATTGAACCTGTAGGACCTCTCTGACCCTGAATTTCTTCATCTAATACATTGGTGATAATAACACTTACTCCACAGGTTTACTGAAAAGATGGATCAAGATCACAGATGTACATGTGCTTAATGTAGAAGTTACATCTTTTTGGCCCTCCACAAATGCTCTAGGTCCCATCTCTTAGATCTACCAAGTAGGTCTCGAACTTGTTTTATCCGTTGGACTTGCTCTGCATCCCCAGGTCTGGTTTTTAATGCTTGACCAAGAACACACAGTAACTGGGCTTGGCTTTATCCCTCAGTTTTATGCCTTTTAGATTCATTAGAATTTTGCTTGCTCCTCAAGGAGTGATTTTTTTTTTTTTTTTTTGAATGCTCCTAGTGTTTTCACTCATTAAAATAGGACTTCCAGGGAAGGGGAAGTACGAATTCGTTTTTGAAAAATAAGACTTTGGCTGGAGAACTCTTAAGGTGGAGATCACTTAGGAATAGGGCAGAATAGGTAGTCTGTATGGATGGACAGAGAAAGGGTGAGTCATGATTTGGTATGAAAAATTTTCGTATCAAGAGTTTTAGACTCTACTCAAACAGAGAAATGACATCATCAAATCTAATCCGTGATTTTACCGGTGGCGTGGCAGCAATTTGAAGAAGGCTCTGGAGAAGGGGAGAGATTTGAAGCAGACAAAACAGGAAGCTATTGTGATAATTTAGGCGAGAGATGATGACCTGATAAGGGCAGGGGCACTGAAACCACAAAGGGGAGGTTGGATTTGAGAGACATTTTGAGTAGAATTGACAGTATTTGGTGGCTACCCACATGTTAGAAACCAAAATGAAAGAATGGGAGCTAGCATTTGGGGCTGAGAAGGTGTGATGGGGCCATAAACTAAACAGAACTGGAGGGATAGGATTTGGGGAATGGTGAAGATGTTTAATTAGGACATGCAGAGTTTGTGTTACTCTTTGAATACATTTTTTTCCTGTCTCCATTTTTTTCTGTCTCCAGTAGCTTCATGGGCTCAGAAGAAATGTGACTATGAAGGTGACTGATCCAGCAGGCGCTCCCCAACATATCCCGAATACGAAGTAACCACAGCAGCTGGAAGGCTGAACAAGTCATTCTGCAAAATGAGCTGCCTCCTATCAAAGGGGAAAAGACAAGAGACGATCCAAAACTGTCTCAAAGCTTCATCCGGGGGCTGCTGTTTTTAGGGAGTGTTGAAGTGTGCTGATGATTTCCCAAGATGAGTCAGGGCTCCCTACATCATCAACTCATTCCCCTGAGAACCTAGAGATCGTCTTTGCTGACAGCCTACCTCTTCCTCCACTTCTTCCCTCTCCTTCCACAAATCTGGATCAGACCCAAGGATGTGGAGTACTGTTTGATTTTTAAGAATGATATACTGTCCTCTGCTATTTTTTTTTTTTTTTGATTCAGTCTCTCTGTCACCCAGACTGGAGTACAGTGGTGCAATCTCAGCTCACTGCAACCTCCACCTCCCAGGTTCAAGTGATTCTCTTGCCTCAGCCTCCTGAGTGGCTGGTATTACAGGCACTGCCACCACTCCTGGCTAATTTTTATATTTTTGGTAGAGATGGGGCTTCACCATGTTGGCCAGGCTGGTCTCGAACTCCTGATCTCAGGTGATTCACTCACCTCAGCCTTTCAAAGTGCTGGGATTACAGGCATGAACCACTGCACCCAGCCTATCCTCTGCTTTTTGATTTCTGCTCTGTTTAATCATCTGTCCAATCCAGGCCAATCAATCAATGAATCAACAAACATTTTTAAAGCACTTTTCATTTATTCAACAAATATTTATTGAACGTCTACTATGTTCCGGGCACAGCTCCAGGGGTTGGCAATATACCAGTGAGTAAAGTAAAGTGTACTGTAAGTTGTGGCACATGCTTCCTTAGGAGTGTAATATCTAGGCATATATATCACAGTGAATAATACAAGACAAGTGACCAAGATGTTTTTGCTCTCATGGGTTATAAAAATGCTCTGTTAGCTTCTAAGGACTAAAAACATTTGGGAAAGTAGGAGATAATTATAGACTGCAATAATATGGGAGGGCTCTAAAGGGAGGAGGTGTTTAAGTCAGGGTCTTAGGTAAAAGGAATTAAGGCAGGCAAGGTGAAGAACATTTCAGAAAGAACAGTATAATAGCACGCACAGAATTGGCAATCAATGAGCACATGTTTGAGATATATTGATAAAACCAGACTGACTCAGTGATGGATGTACATTAGAGTGGAATGTAAAATGAGGTTGAATAAATCCAGTAAAAAAAGATGAGAAAAAGCCGTAAAACCAAGCAAGGAAACTTAGATGTGATTCAGTAACAGAGAGAAAGACATTGAATTCACAGGGGATGTTGTGGAGAGCACAGGTATTAGCTATAGTTTGAAGTCCTTCAAGCATGAGAGTCTGTGTTTCTCAACTTAGATTCAAATACTCACATGAGAAATAGGAAGAACCGTATCAGGACTGTACTGAGCTCTCCCCACATGGTGGCTGCTCTGAGTGTAGGGATATTGGTTCATAATGAAAATGGTGCCCTTGTTCTTGCTAATGAAGTGTGTTTGGCAATATCTGTGATTGTAATAGTGATGATTTTAATTATAATTTTCTGTCTCATTGAGGTAAGGATAACAATTAATTCAGGTTTTCAGCATGCAACCCTGTCTTTGTGTAGATTCAGAACCCACAAACTGAAAATCAAAGCCACTTTCCCACCTACTACTGCTTGACATTCTTCTTTAGTTGTTTAAGGCTGAGGTATGCTTTGTTCTTTTACTGAAATGTGTCTTCCAGGATTTTTAAAGAGTCCTCACTTTGTTTTATGTTTTTTTTGATAGGTACTATTTTTTTAAAGAGCCAACAAGAGAAAAGTAAGGAAGAAAGGAAACTTATAATGTGGTTCTAAGTGGTTTTACCACCTATTTGATTAGGTCTCCAGGGGAAAGATAAAAGTTTAAATGAATCATTTAAGAAGGTGGACACTCAGAAAGGAGACATCCTTAACTACTGATTAGAAAGCATATCTGGGCTGGAAAGTATCCTCTTTGCCTTAAGTGGTGTGATAAGTGCCATTATTATGAGAAAATTCACACTATTTCAGAGTCTGTAACTGTAATTCCGCTATGGCTTGCCTAACACTTCTCATTTTCAAAGACATTAAATTCTTGAGTGCCTATTACCAAATGTGTAATATCTGCACACTGCCATTCCCATACCACCTGAAGCACAACGTGGCAGAAGGACTCACTATATAGAAAAGTTGTCAAGAAGCCCCTCTGGGTGAGCAATGCCTACCAATATCTCCCACTTTTCACCATCCACTTGTTTCTTAGCTCTTTGCAGCTTGACTAAAATTTCAGAGGTCACCAATTACTTTCTAATCACTAAATCCAGCAGCAGCTTTTCCATTTGTCTTATCTCAGTAGCATTCTATACTACCATCTTCTTAAAACTGCATGTTTATTTGGCTCTGAGGTTGCTTCATGCTTCTGAAGTTCCACCTACTTCTCTGATCACTTCTCTTCTCTACACATTGTAAAGACTGCACTACTAGATTCTACCATGATCCCCTGTTCTTTATTCAGCTCAGATCTCATTCACTGTGTACGTCAGCCAACACGCCTGCGTAGATACTTCCTGAGGCAATGAGTGTCTTCTTTGTTTCTGGCCCCTTTGCACCCTAATGGATACCTCATAGATAGTTGGTGCCAAAAGACATAATGAATTCCCATGTCCACATATACAACATGAAGTTTTCTTTATTTCCGATCTTCAATTCTCATTGCTCATTTGAACCTGGATCTCTTCAACCCCCAAATTTCTATACTCAAATTAATCACATTTAATACATTTTACTGTCTTGTAATTACTTTCCAGCAAGGTCAGAAATCATGTGTCTCCCTTTTCTGACTTGCTTATTTCTTTTACCCATTCTCAGAGCCTGGATTCATGTTTGACTAACTTGAAACCACCCCAGTCCCACCCCTGGCACCTATAGCCCATGCCCTAGTTTTATAGATTTTCCTTTAACTCCTTTTCTTTCTTTTTTATTCTTTCCATACTGTTTATCACTGCCCTAATTCAAGACTTTATTTCCACAGGCTGGAATGGTAATTATTAGTTTAAGAGGTATTCTACTTAGAAGCATAATAAAATGAAGAAGAGCTTCTCCTCGGCTTCACTCTATCCTGCTTGCCATTGCCAGATTAATATCCCTAAAACACTTAGCAGTCCAAATTTGCAAAGATTTTTAATGATTCATATTCCTGGAAGAATCCAGTCCAAACACCTTGGCTAGTATTTGAGCAACCAGTGTGTAGCTTTCAGTTTACCTCCCATTACACATCCCTGAACTTTCACTCAAGGCAGGGCTATCTCATCATCACCCCGCTTCAATACTTTGGACATCTTTGTTCTTCCTGTCCCCTGTCTTTGGAATAGTTTCTAGTATCTTAGTATCCCTGCAGTTCCAGTGCCCCTACCCCGGAATACCTTTCTAGTATTCTAGTATCCCAAAATATAGTATGTAGCATTCTAGTCTTTCTATTTCTGGGAAGACTTTTCAACTAACAACAGCGTCTCTTTCAGATGATTTCTTGAAATATTAGCATATTTTGCCTCACTCCCGTGTTTTAAAAATTTGGTGTGAATATTATCTTCTTGAGTTATAAATTCTTTCTAGGCAGGGATTAAGGCTTTTAATGCTTTGATTCACCCCAAAAAGATTAGCATGTTACCCTGCAAATACACTAGATGAAAACAGTTATCCATATTCTTGAGTATTACTAGTCGGCAGGTTCTGATCCCAAAAGCCAGGAGATTATGTCTTGCCTTGCCAGGTTATTGATGTGAGATTGGAAGACCCACGGGACTGGAAAAAGCAGTGAGAGCACAGCATGACACTCTGAAAAGTTTCCAGAGTGTCATGCTTCAGTGACCTTTCTTTGTTGAGTCTTAAAGTCAAAGGTATAATATCTCTTAGGACAAGTTATTGAGTTTCTGTCCAACCACGCCACTGAAATTGATGTCACTGAGGTCACTGTTGACTTCCTAACTGCTAAACCCAATGGATTCTTTCTAATTTTTGTCTCACTGGACCTTTTTTTTTAGAACTACTGTCCACTACTTCCTTTTCAAAACTTTTCTGTTGGTTTTGCTCTTCTTACTTGCTTACTGCTTTTCTGATCTCCCTTCTGTTTCCTATGCCATTTCTACTTCCCAAAATATGATTCTGGTGCTTTTCTCCATTTATCAGACTCTCTCGGTGGTCATAAATATTTCCTTGGTTTGATTAGTTCCTGTATGTGTATGACTATGTATCTCTAGTCCAGACCCCTCTGGTGAACTCCAATTTCCTGACAGACATCTATCTCGACTCAGATGTTTCATAGGAGTCTCACATTGGTCGCACTAGCATGGAACTCTGTATGTCACCCACCCCTGCACTGGGGCAAATCAGCTCTTTTTGATCATGCTTGGTGGGCTCTTCTAAACCAGCAGCAAGTCAACATTTTTGCACGCACAAAATAATTTGGAAAAACTATATACCTCCTTCCCATTTTTAAGTTTTCTGTTATCTACTTCAAAAGGTGTAGTTAACACGTTTTAAATAATAATTCAAAAATAAAACTATTATAGAATTTTTAAAAAGTATTCAGAGAAATCTGAATTATTAATTTGATACTCAGAATCATTCATTAAAAATACATTAACAGTCTCTTTTATATTACTGTATAAATTTTAAGGTGTATAACATGCTATTTTGATATACACTTAGATATTGAAGTGATTACTACAGTCAAGTAAGTCATCTCATGCAGTTACCTTTCTTTTCTTTTTTTTTGGTTTATGGTAAGAGTACCTAAAACATGCTCTCCTGACAAATTTCTAGTAATACAATACAATATTACTAACTATAGCCCTCCTGCTGTGCCTTAGATGGTACAAGCTCTTTGTTAATGGTTAAAAAGCTCATATATTTTTTCCTTGAACTTTTTATTTCCATTTAACTTTCACCATTTTAGTGACTGGAATTATTTTATTGATCACCCTTCATACTTCTTTGCAACAAAAATATAAATTAAAGTAGAAAAATGTTTATTTTGGTGACATAAATACATGTGTCCAAATGAGATACTATGAGAATTACTATCAGTACACAATCAATAAAAACATAAATATATTGACTTTTTATGATTTTGAACATAAAAAGTAAATTTTACTGGAAACATATCACTTAATAAAATAGATGAGACTTTTATTTATTCTTAATCAGTTTATGTATCTGTAATTGATATAACATATTATTAGAATAAAACAGGGTTTAAACCAATTTTATTCCATTTTATTTTATTTTTCTTATTTATAAGTCAAAAATAACATTGTGACCTGATTTTTTTTTTTTTTTTGAGACAGGATCTCACTCTGTCCCTCAGGCTGGAATGCAATGGCTCAGTGATAGCTAACTGCAGCCTTGACCTCCTGGGCTCAAGCAATCCTCAATTTCCTGAAACTAGCCTCACAAGTACCTGAGACTACAGGTTTGTACCAACACACCTGGCTAATTTTTTTTAATTTTTTTAGAGAAATGGGGTCTCATCTCACTATATTGCCTGAGATGGTCTTGAGCTCTTGGGCTCAAGAGATTCTCCCCCCTCGGTCTCCTGTTGTACTGGGATTATAGTTGTGAGCCATTGTGCCCAACTTGATTTATCATTTTAAAAGCAGATTTGCTGATTTATCAGGTGACAACTCCATTTGATCTTCTCTGAATTTAAAGAATTGGGAGATATCTTAACGTGCAAAAGTATTCGTTGCCTAGTCATTATACTAATAAACTTTCTCAACGTCGATCATAATATATTTTAAATAACTCTCCTCTTTTTGGCACATTGAAAAATTTTATCCTGAGGCAAAATGCTATAGGGATATTTGGGCTAGGTGAGAAGCACGCTTTGCTTTTGTGAAGTGAGAGAAGGATGATTTGGAAAGGAAAGCTGGAGAGGAGCTGCTCGGACAGATCAGGTTTAGGAAAGATAAACATGGAAATCTATTCCCTTAAATTATCCATGCCTACAGCGTGGTGACAACTGTGCATACTGTTTGTTGCCCATTTGGCATCAACTCCTCACTTTCTCTTTCCTAATAAAGCTTTAATTTGGTTCAGATATTAAACCTTACGTTACCACACAAGGCACAGGAGACTTCCCCAGCCCAGATCCAGAGGAGGCTCCTGGCCCATCCAAGCCAATCAACTCAGGGTCCCATGGCTACCGTTGTCCATTCATGTTGCCCAAGTTGAGCTAAGCAGACTAAAGTCAAGACAGATAATACTCCTTTTTGTGGGGAGAGACTCCTCTCTCTGATGGAACGTGATCAAAAAACATGTGGCTTTCTAACTGCCGCTGTTAACCATCCTGGGTTTGTCTACATTAGGATAACTGAAGACTGTGGAACAGAGACGTGGAAAGAGGCCAAGACTGTGAATAAACCACTGGTCAACCGGTCCTGGAGCCTGCCCTACTTCTGCTCTTTCTGTTATGTGAGATAATAGAAACAGTGATCTGTGCCCACCTGCATGCATGAATAAGCAAATAAACATGGAGTTTCAGAAGTTCTTATGTTCTCTGATTTGGGTTTTTGTGAATTTCTTTTTTTCTTTTTTGTAAATTTTACCCTAATCCTGTGAGACACTGGAATTGTAATAGTTTTGTAACTGATCTTCCTGTTTCTAATCTCTTCCTTGTTCCATTTATTCTACACACTGCTCCCCAGACTGATGTATCTAAAATATCTGCTTAAAATTCCTTCAGTGAGTCGCACCATCTGTAGAATAAAATTTAACCTCCTTGGCTTTAGTATTCCAAGTTCTGAAAACTCTGACCCTTACCTACATTTTCAGCCTTCTTTTGACATTCCCATTTCATGAATAGCAGTCTGGCAGGTTAAGTAAAAACATAAATTTTCGAGTTACAGGGACTCCAGCTGAAAACCACACTTCTCTATACACCAGCTATGTGATCTTAAGCGAGTTACTTGACCTCTTTGAGTCTTAGTTTTCTTAGTTATAATCTTTAGGTAATGCTACTTATTTTTAGGGGTCATTATGCAGATTATAAGTATGGGTTCAAAGTGTGGAACTTAGAAGTCATTTAAAAGATAGTGGTTGTTGTCATCGTTATATCTTAGTTATCAGCCACTTCTAGGCTACTTGGATTTGTGTACGCATGCAAATCCATCACAACTGCCTGGAATACACTGATTTCTACTCTTTTTTTCTCTTATCTCTCCTACTGGAGAACTACTTTTAATTCAAAACTATCCAAATGTCACCTTGACTATCTAACCTTCCTAGGAAATTCTCCCTGTGTTCTTCCACAGCACTTTGTATCCATAGAAACATTTTGGATTGTAATTATTTATATACCTGCTACTAGTATGGGAATTCCCAATGACCTGAATTTTATCTCGTTCATTTTTGAAGCTTCATCCCATGGAATGGTGCCTGATACACAACAGATACCTGGTAAAAATGAGTGAACATTGAATGAATGAGAGGAAAAGGCATAGATTATGGAATATGGACTTTAGGAAGTTTCTCGGAGAAATGTTGTGTCTAACAACAACACCTCCTGACATTTATATGCTTTGTTTCAATTTGTGAAGCACTTTACATATTTTATCTCATGTAATTCTTTTTTTTTTTTTTTGAGACAGAGTCTTGCTCTATCTCCAGGCTGGAGTGCAGTGGCATCCCGGCTCACTGCAACTTCCGTTTTCCGGTTTCAAGCAATTCTCCTGCCTCAGCCTCCCGAGTGGTTGGGACTAAGGCTCACGCCGCCATGCCCGGCTAATTTTTTGTACTTTTAGTAGACACGGGGTTTCACCATGCTGGCCAGGATGGTCTCGATCTCTTGACGTCGGGATCTGCAGGCCTTGGCCTCCCAAAGTGCTGGGATTATAGGAGTGAACCACGGCGCCCAGCTTTTATCTCATATAATTCTTAAAACATCCCTGCAAGGTGGTTTTGTCATTATCCCTACTGTATAGATGATTACGCTGAGTTTTGAAAAGGTAAGGGATCCACACTCAAGAAGTGTCACAGTCAGAACCCAGAGCCAAGATTTCTCAGAAGAACTCTGTGGGCGATCTGGGCACCGAGCCAATGTTCTAGAGAGAATAGATTTCCAAGTTGATTTTATGTGTGGATAACAAAGAAAGTGCCTCCAATCTTCTTTATTATCATCATATTGAGTGGTGCAGTTGAAAGAACTCAAAGTTGAGATATCTGGGTTATAGACTTTTACTTGCCAACATAAATTTAGGAAAATTGGGGACCAGTTATTTAACTTTCCTGGGTCTTGAAGAGCTTGTCAAGGTGATCTCTAAGGCACTTTCCAGTTTAAAAATCTTTAACTAGAAGGCAGCTATGATATGACTGGCTTAGAGTAACTAAATATATTTTAATGATTTGTTAGCAATAGCCTTCTATAACTTTAGGCTGAGACTGACAGAAGGCAAAAAGTCTGATTTTAAGGAAGGGAAGAAATGGCTGCAAAGGAGGACGGCAACACACTCCAACCCTGCAGACAATGCTGTTCATTGTCATGGGCCTAAATCTGTCTGCAGCGTTTTTCTGAGAAATGAAAACATCCCTATTCTTTTAACTATGAGATAAAACATTGGCGACTCTTCCTTTTCCATTAATTCCTTTAGAAACCGAATAAATTGATTTGCTAACATTGATCAAAGAGGCTGCATCCTTTCCCTCCCACAGATCTCTTAACTTCCAGGTTCAAAGAGGAAATGAGTGAAAAATAGGTTTTGAAATTTGCTTTTCAAAGTGGCCTATATTGCATTTTAATTTAATTTGTTAGAATTTCACCTTTTGCCTTTGGTGAACTGATTCGATGAAATAAAATTATATCTGGGGGATCTATGTTACAAAAATTGCTTAATCCTTCCTTCAGAAGATGAACTGTCAAGGCCATAGACAGTCCTCGGCTAACTTCTCAGATTGCCTCCTCTAGTGACAGCTTCTGAGTTTGTGTGTCTCGAATACATAAATAGACACAGAGCTTTCTTAATAGCAGACCTAGACTGCATGCTAGGCTGATTCTGAACTATGCGTATTGAGCAAAGTGGGGACTGGTCTGTTCATTCGCATTATTTTCAGCTGGTCATTGGCATCCTAAAATTGTCCAAACCATGAAACCTAGTGCAGAGTGTGGGACATAACAGGTCCCAACAAATGTTTGCTAACAAAGCTGATGTAGTCTGGGCTCCTCCCTAACGCAGGAATCCCTTCTGCAGGACCTTTGAATGGCTATTCGGTTTCTGGTCAAATATTGACAAGGAACATCATGAAATGACTTGCCTGTTCTTCCATGGGTCTAACAGTTTCCTCCCTGTCCCCATTAATCTCAGGTTTGGAATCAGAGAACAGTAACAATTGATAGAATTGCTCATGTTGGCCAACTGTAAGCTCTAATTGACACTTGTTTATAATCTGTCAGTCTCCCTTCTCCCTTCTGTCTATAACAATTGCTGGTCCCCTTGGGAAAACTGACTCCTCCTCCCAAGTCCTGTTTCTGTCTATTGCAGGGCCCAGGATGACAGTTAAAATGGAGACCCCATACCATATAAGTAAATATTTTAAAGTTATGTTTGACAAACAAATTGCTACATGGAATATGCTCTAGGCTTTTACTTTCAGAGTCTCAAAATTGAAAAATATGTGTCAATCTATGGTTTCTAAGTGACCAAAAATCAGCAAAAATAGCAAATATTGTGCAATTGAATTTAATTACTTGTTCACATGTCTAGGTGTGGTGTTGATGGACTGGCAATGTCTTGTTGCATAGTAAAATACATATTTTATAAATTATTATCTATCCATTCCACAAAATATTTGTCTTGTTTTTATTCTAGCACAATAACTAATCATGTTATTAAAATTAACATTTTCATATAATTTGTGTTCTATTGCCAGTACTCTAAAGCAGAGGTCGGCAAACATTTTATTTTCCTTTTGCAAAATTTTCATTTTTATTTTGGATTCCAGAGGTACACGTGTAGGGTGTTTTTTTTTTTCTTTTTTCTTTGAGACAGAGTCTCGCTCTGTCACCCTGGCTTGAGTGCAGCTTGGACCTCCCAGGCTCAATCCTCTCACCTCAGACTCCTAAGTAGCTGGGACTACAGGCACAGGCCACCAGGTCCAGCTAATTTTTGTATTTTTTATAGAGATGGGGTTTTGTCATGTTGCCCAGGCTGCTCTTGGGCTCCTTGGCTCAAGCAATCTGCCTACCTGGGCCTCCCAAAAGGCTGGGATTACAGGTGTGAGCCACTGTGCCTGGCAGAGAAAAATGTTTCATTAGGCCAGAATCTATAACATTTATGCTATCTGAGGGGAAGGACATGACATATTAATAAAATAAAAAATATATAAAATTACCTAAGTGCTCCTGCCACTGAAATCCTCTGCTTACTAGAAAGTGGGATCAATCGCCAATGTCTGGGGCAGCATCACCCACAAAACGTAGCATTTTGGTATAGTTTCTCTTTTGTTGTGAAGACACAAGGCAAAATATGTGAGAAGCATATCGTTTGGCCTGACTGATGTTGGTGGTAGGAGTGGATGTTTAGTTTCACGGGCAGGCTGTGCTGTTCCAGTGTTGAGTACTGATTCCTGAGTGACAACAGTGTTCTTAAATAAATGTGTACTGTGTACGTGTGTTTGTGATATTCAGGGTTCCCAAAGTCTGAGTTTGAGTCAGGGTTGGCCAATAAGCATATTCCATTCCCTTGGATTAAGGAATAAAGTCAAGATTAGGAGGTAATAGAAGTGAGAACAATGAGATTGGCCGGGCGCCGTGGCTCAAACCTGTAATGCCAACACTTTGAAAGGCCAAGGGAGGGAGAATCACTTGAACCTGGGAGGTGGAGTTTGCATGCAGTGAGCCAGGATTGCACCACTGCACTCTAGCCTGGGCTACAGAGTGAGACTCCATCTCAAAACAAAAACAAAGCAAAACAAAAAAACAACAAAAAAATGAGATTATTTTTGGAAGATTATCGGAATTATTGGGAAAATGAAACCCTCCTCCCGTAAAACTGTTAAAATGGAGGCTGTAAGCTTAGAGCTGCCAGCAGCTGTCGTGGGGAGAGTTTGCTTGAGAAAGAAGACATAAGAGGGATTCTGAGCCAAGAGATGGAGAAAGACTGAGTCAAAATGTCATTATCTGAGGTCTTGGATCTGCTATGTCTGAAATCTAATCGATTTCTAGACTTTACTTACAGGAGCTACAAAATTCTTTTTCTGCTTAAACCAGTTTCACTTGGATTTCTAACAGTTGCAACCAAAAATGTTCCAATTAATATATGATATTCTGAATACTGGAATCCACTAATTTAACGGATCCCTAATTATTGCCTGGTTTTCTCTGCCTTTGAAGATTTATTGAAAATTAGATATATGTAACTGTCTACATGTATCCATGCTTTACTCTTATGGACTTCTCAGATCTTGTCACAGCAATTTAGAAAAACGGCTGGTAAACTTTACCAGTCATTGTACCAGAGGAGGTAAAATGCACAAGTAGTTGTCTTGGGGCTGAGGTTTATGGTATTTCCTTGCTATCATCTATACTAACTAAACCCTTAGCTCTAACCATTCATGATTACACTGATGGCTGTAATTCTTCGTGCCTCCCTGTATCCATGCCTTATGTCTAACTTTATAGGTTCCTCCTACTGGTTCTGGATTTAGCCATGGTTTTGACCAATAGGATGTTAACAAATGTAACTCAAAGGCTTGTGCATTTATCTTTATCATTCTTGCCTTCTACTATTACCATGAAAAAATTATAACTGGGCTAGAATGCCAGAGGGTAGCAGACCTGTAGAACAAAATTGATTCAGGGCTCATTCCAGCTAAGCCCTAGATCACCCATCAGCGAGCCAACATCATTCATTAGAGTAGGTCCAGAAAAGATAAGTAAAGTGACCTAGTCAACCTGTAGCTGATTGTTGATGCGTGAGTAAACCCAGCCCAGATCAGGTAAACCCACAGGCTTATGAGCTACATAAATATTTAGTACATGCTACTGACGTCCCGAGATTGTTTGTTACGCACCATTATTATGACAGTAAATAACTGATATACCAGCATAGCAGTGCTGCCTCTGGCAGATTCTCCAGCTGTGTAGAATCTCGGTTTTGCTTTTTTACTATTTATTTTTCTTATTTGTTGCAGGGACACAGGGTTGAGATGTTTTGCTCTTTTAGATGCTCAACACAGGAGACTCAAAGTACCATCTCTCTGAACTTTAGTTGCATCTGTAAAATTGTAAGTTATATTAAGATAAAAAATTTCTTGAAGTGCAAGAAAAAAGCATTCAGATTGGAAAGGAAGAAATATTCACAGATGATATGATTATCTATATCGCAATCTGATGGGATTTATTAAAACTCTATTATAATTAGTAAGTGAATTAAGCAGGTTTGCAGGAAAAAGGATTAATATATGAAAACAATTTTATTTCCATTTACTAGCAATCAACAATTGAAAAGCGAAACAATAAAAAGTATCATTTAGAATTACATTTACAAAATGAAATAGAGAGGGATAAATCTGATCAAAAAATGTGCAAAACCTGTACATTGAAAATTACAAAACTTTGGTGAGAGAATCTAAAAGAATACCCAAATAAATGAGAAACATACTGTATTCAAGGATCAGAAGGCTTGCTACTGTTAATTCCTCCAAATTGATATGTAGATTCAGTAAAATCCCAATTAAAATCCTACCAGACTTTTTAACAGAAATTGACAAGGTGTTTCGAAATAGTACTTAGAAATGCAAATTTCACCTAGAATAGCCAAAACAATTTTGAAATAAGAGAAATGAATTTGGAAGATTAACATTACATGATTTCAAGATTTATTGTAAAATACAATAATAAAAAGTGTATTAATTGAATATCCATATGCAAAAAAACCCCAAAAAACCCTTCAATGCATGCTTTACATTACATAATATGCAAAAATTAACTCAAAATGGATGTTAGGCCTAAATGTAAATAAAAAATTACAAAACTTCAGCCGAAAGCTATAGCTCATGTCTATAATCCCAGCATTTTGAGAGGCTGAGGTGGGAGGATGGCTTGGGCCCAGGAGTCTGAGACCAGCCTGGGCAACATAGGAAGAGCTCATCTACAAAAAATAAATAGCTAGGTGTGGTAGTGCACACCTGCAGTTCCAGCTGCTCAGGAGGCTGATGTGGATCTCTTGAGCCTGGGAGGTCAAGGCTACAGTGAGCCACGATTATGCCACTGCACTCCAGCCTGGGCAACAGAGTGAGATCTGGTCTTAAATTTTTTTTCAAAAGGAAAGCATATAAGAAAATCTTTGTGACCTTGAATTAGGCAAAGACTTCTTACATTTGACCAAAATCATGATCTATAAAAGAAAAAGATTGATAAATTGAACTTCATCAGAATTAAAACACCTGGTCTTCTAAATACATCGTTAAGAGAATGTAAAGACGAACCCTAGACTGGGAGAAAATATTTGCAAAGCATATGTCTGAGGTAAGGGTGCCAGTATGATTGGGTGCTGGTGAGGGCTCTCTTCCTGATTTGTAGACAGCTGCCTTCTCATTTTGTGCTGATGTGGTCTTTCCTTGGTTTCAGTGCATGGAGAAAGATAAAAATCTATTTCTATTATTAAGAGAGAGAGAAAAACCTCTTTCACTTCTTGTGTGGCTTCTAATTCTATCAGATTAGAACCCCACTCTTAGTTCTCACTGAACCTTAATTGCGTCCTAAAAGTTTCTTTTTAAAATACAATTGCATTGGAAGGTAAGTCTTTATTTTAAAATATTTTAAAAGAAAATGTATTTTAAAATACAGTTGCATTGGAAAATAAGTCTTCTACCTATGCACTTTGGGAGGGCACAATTTAGTCCACAGCAATCAGATTTGATCAGACACTTCATCATAGAATATACCTGACAAATAAAACATATGCGCTATGGCGCAGGGCTGTAATCCCAGCACTTTGGAAGGCCAAGACAGGTGGTTGGCTTGAGCTCAGAAGTTCCAGACCAGCCTGGGAAACATAGCCAGACTCTGTCTCCACAAATGATACAAAAATTAGCTGGATGTGATGGTGCATACCTGTAGTCCCTGCTATTTGGGAGGCTGAGGTGGGAGGATCACTTGAGCCTGGGAGGTGGAGGTTGCAGTGAGCCAATATGGTAACACTGCACTCCAGCCTGGATGACAGAGCAAGACTACGTCTAAAGAAAAAAAAGTAAGTGAAATGTGGTGCTGAGAAGAATGTATATCCTGTGAATTTTGGGTGGGGATTTCTGTAGATGTCTGTTAGGTCCACTTGGTCCAGATCTGTGTTCAAGTTCTGGATATCCTTGTTGATTTTCTGTCTCGTTGATCAGTCTAATATTGACAGTGGAGTGTTGAAGTCTCCCACTATCATTGTACGGGAGTCTAAGTCTCTTTGTTGGTCGTTAAAAACTTGTTTTATGTATCTGGGTGCTCCTGTATTGGATGCATATATATTTAGGATAGTTAGCTTTCTTGTTGCATTGATCCTTTTACCATTATGTAATGCTGCTATGAAGAGAATAAAATACCTAGGAATACAACTAACAAAGGATGTAAAGGACCTCTTCAAGGAGAACTACAAATCACTGCTCAAAGAAATAAGAGAGGACACAAACAGATGGAAAAACATTCCATGCTCATGGTTAGGAAGAATTAATATCATGAAAATGGCCATACTACCCAAAGTAATTTATAGATTCAAGCTATTCCCATCAAGCTACCATTCACCTTCTTCACAGAACTGGAAAAAAACCACCTTAAACTTCATATGGAACCAAAAGAGAGCCCACATAGCCAAGATAATCCTAAGAAAACAAAAACAAAAACAAAGCTGGAGGCATCATGCTACCTGACTTCAAACTATACTACAAGGCTATAGTAATCAAAACAGCATGGTACTGGTACCAAAACAGAGATATAGACCAGTAGGAACAGAACAGAGGCCTCGGAAGCAATGCCACACACCTACAACCATATGATCTTTGACAAACCTGACAAAAGCAAGCAGTTGGGAAAGGATTCCCTGTTTAATAAGTGGGATAACTGGCTAGCCATGCACAGAAAGCTGAAACTGGACCCCTTCCTGACACCTTACACTAAAATTAACTCCAGATGGATTAAAGACTTAAACATAAGACCTAACACCTTAAAAACCCTAGAAGAAAACCTAGGCAATACCATTCAAGACATAGGCATAAGCAAGGACTTCATGACTAAAACACCAAAAGCAATGGCAACAAAAGCCAAAATAGACAAATAGGATCTAATTAAACTTAAGAGTTTCTGCACAGCAAAAGAAACAATCATTAGAGTGAACCAGAAACTAACAGAATGGGAAAAAATGTTTGCAATCTACCCATCTGACAAAGGGCTAATGGCCAGAATCTACAAAGAACTAAAGCAGATTTACAAGAAAAAAACAAACAAGCCCATTCAAAAGTGGGTGAAGGATATGAACAGACATTTTTCAAAAGAAGACATATACGATGCCAACAAACATATGACAAAATGCTCATCATCACTGGTCATTAGAGATATGCAAGTCAAAACTACATTGAGATACCATCTCACGCCAGTTAGAATGGCAATCATTAAAAAATCTGGAGACAATAGATGCTGGAGAGGATGTGGAGAAATAGGAACACTTTTATGCTGTTGGTGGGAGTGTAAATTAGTTCAACCATTGTGGAAGACAGTGTGGCGATTCCTTAAGGATCTAGAAATAGAAATTCCATTTGACCCAGCAATCCCATTGCTGGGTATATACCCAGAGGATTATAAATCATTCTTTTATAAAGACACATGCACACGTGTGTTCATTGCGGCACTGTTTACAATAGCAAAGACCTGGAACCAACCCAAATGCCCATCAATGATGGACTGGACAAAGAAAATGTGACACATATACACCATGGAATACCATGCAGCCTTAAAAAACGATGAGTTTGTGTCCTTTGTAGGGACATGAATGAATCTGGAAACCATCATTCTCAGCAAAGTGACACAAGAACAGAAAACCAAACACCGCATGTTCTCACTCACAGGCGGAGTTGAACAATGAAAACACATGGGCACAGGGAGGGAAACATTACAACATTACACACTGGGGTCTGTTGGTGGTTGGAGGGCTAGGGGAGGGACAGCAGGGTTGGGGAGGTTCGGGAGGGATAACACTGGAAGAAATGCCTGATGTAGGTGACAGGGGGATGGAGACAGCAAACCACCACGGCATGTGTGTACTTATGCAACAATCCTGCAAGATCTGCACATATACCCCAGAACTTAAAGTACAATAAAAAAAGAAAAAAAGAAAAAAATTTCCCCAAAACATTAGTCATTAAGAAAATGCAAATCAAAACCACTATAAGTTATTACTCACAGATTTAAGAATAGCTAAAATTAAAAAGACTTATTACACCAAGTAGTGATAAAGATATGAATAGTTTGAATATTCGTCCCCTCTGAAACTCATGTTGAAACTTAATCCCCATTGTAACAGTACTAAGTGGGTGGGAAATCCAACTATGGCATTTCAGAGGTGGGACGTTGGGAGGTAATTAGGATTAGATGAGACCATGAGAGTGGGGCATTAATAGCTTTATAAGAAAAGAAAGAGAGATCTAGGCTAGCATGCTGATTGGGTTTGGCTTTGTGTCTAAATCTTACGTTGAATTGTAATCTCCAATGTTGGGGGAGGAACCTAGTGGGAAGTTATTGGATCATGGGGCTGGATTTTCCCCTTGCTGTTCTCAGGATAGTGAGTGAGTTCTCATGAGATCTGATTGGTTAAAAGTGCATAGCACTTCCCCCTTCACTCTCTCTCCTGCTGGCCATGTAAAGATGTTCTTGCTTCCTCTTCACCTTCTGCCATAATTGTGAGTTTCCTGAAGCATCCTAGCTGTGCTTCTTATACAGCTTGCATAACTGTGAGCCAATTAAATCTCCTTTCTTTATAAATTACGCAGTCTCCAGTAGTTCTTTATAGCAATATGAGAACAGACTAATACACATGCTTGGCTTGCCTGACCTGAGATGCCTTGTACTGCCTCAGGACACTGCAGAGAGACCCTGCCAGCAAGAAGCCTCTCACCAGATGTGGCCCCTAGACCTTGTACTTCCCAGCCTCCAGGACTGTAAGAAATAGATTTCTTTTCTTTATAAATAATCCCATCTCAGGTATTCAGTTATAGCAACAGAAAACGAACTAAGTCACGTGAGGCCAGTCATGGTGGCTGATGCCTCTAATCCCAGTATTCTGTGAGGCCAAGGTGGAAGGATTGCTTGAGGC
>NW_016107343.1:11056807-11070399 GCF_001604975.1 Cebus imitator
AAAAAAAAAAAAAAAGACTCACCTCAAATGCCACCTCCTTCGGGAAGGCATCCCTGATCATCCTCTTCTCAATTGGATGAATTTGTTCCTGCCTCACGATCCTAGCAGCCCATAGGATCCCTTGTTTCCATTATATTTCTTTCATATTTCTATAATCCTGTGTTTTCTCAACCTTCTCATTAGACAGCAAGTTCCTTGGGGGACTTAGTTCATTTCTTCTTGTAACTCTTTAGGCTAGAGATCAAGAAATGCAATTGAATTAAAAAGAAGATAGTATTTTTTACTTTCATTACCATTTGTATAATCATTTCCCTCATACAGGACAGGGCTTAATAGTTCAATGAACACAGATACAATTATTTAGCGTCCCTAGAAATCAAGTTTCCTGTCTCTCTGTAGCAAAGGTATCAGGCAATCTTGGGTTAGGAGAAAATTGAGAAGGAAATGGACCTTGGGATTGGGAGAATTTGGGAATTCAAAGAGAGAAAGCACTGCATTTCTGGTGTCAGAGAAAAAAACGTCTGTGCTGAGAGAAGACACCAACAGCATACTAAATGACAGTAATAAAGCAAGGGCCAGACACTCAGGCTTTGACACCTGTAACTAAAAGATGTTTTTGCAGCCTTGCTAAGGAATCATGTTATCATTGCCTTTATTATTAAGCAGCTGGTGCTTCAGAGATGATCCAAGCTTTTACTTCCTTTATGCTCTTTTAGCAGGGATATTTATTATGGCTGTCTCCTCCCATTTGTCTGCTAGGATTATTATCCTATATGACTCTGTGTCTCCATAGTAAACTGCCCCTTCGAGGGTTATAAAATATGCCAGATCCTCAGCAAGAGAAATAGGTTCTTAGTGTGGATTCAGTAATTGGTGCCTCAGTAAAACTAGAAGTTAGTCTCTTGCCATAAGCCTGGCTATTTATATAATTTTTGGACCTCATGAAAGTTTTTTTTTCCTGTTAGAACTCTCTTTTCTCTTCTTCACAGGCATATTAAGAAGAAAAGGAGCACCTCAGAGTCCTCTGGGCAGCCCCTTTTTCTCACTGAAGTGACTGGCTTTGCTCCATGGGGACCTACTGATAGACCAATGTTCTGTGTTCAATTAGTGAAAGATCTACATACATTCCTGTTACTTTCATGGGTGATGCAGAAAAAAAAATACCGTGCAAATGGTACACAGCCTAGGAAAAAGTAGGGCAACCGAATCTGTGGCTTTGAAGCCGTGGGAATGATCAAGAAACCCAATTAGACTATACGCATGGTGAAATAAGCTAGAGGCTCATAAATCCTCACCTGATGCTGGAATCTCATCTGCAGCAAGCAGCCATTACACATTAGGTGATCATTGGCATGCCCACTCTCCTAGCCCCCACCACTGTGGCCAGAGCTAGTTAGAAGTCAGCTGCAAAAAATATGTGTGTATCCAGTGAGAGCTTCCTGAGAAGGCAGTTCACAAATATGGAAGCCACATTAGATCTGTTATTGGAATGGTCATTAGGAAAACACAATATCAGGAGGATTGTGCAAGTCATTGCTATGAACCTGAAGGGCTGTGTCCCTCAGAATTAATATATGGAAATCGTAACCCTCAAGGTGATGGTAATCAGAAGATGGGGACTTTGGGAGGTGATTATGTCATGAGGGCAGACCCTTTTTGAACGGAATTAGTGCCTTTATGAAAGAGGCCTTGAAGAGTTGCCTTTTGTTTCTTCTACCATGCCAGGAAGTGAGATGGTCCTGCCTCTGAACAAGGAAGCAGGCCCTCAGCAGACAATGAATCTGCTGGTGCTTTGATCTTGGACTTAGCCTCCAGAACTGTGAGAAATAACTTTCTATTGTTTATAAGATGCCTACTTTATGGTATTTTGTTACAACAGTAACTCTTAACAGTTTGCTCTACTTCCAAAATGTTCTCTGAACTAAGACAGTCATAAGCCCAGAAAGGAGGTACATGATGTTGACAAATAAGAGAAGGCCAAGGACAAAGCTCTAGTAGTGCTGCTTTAGAATTCAGCTCTAGGGAATTTAATGAGTGCTCTGGCCTCATTAAAAAAAGAAAAAAATATGTATAGATATGCTGGATGTGGTGGCTCACGCCTGTAATCCCAGCACTTTGGGAGGCTGCGGCAGGCAGATCTCTTGAGATAAGGAGTTCGAGACCAACCTGATCAACATAGTGAAACCCCCTCTCTACTAAAAATACAAAAACTAGCCAGGTGTGGTGGTGTGTGCCTGTAATCCCAGCTACTTGGGAGGCTTAGGTGGGAGAATTGCTTGAACCCCAGAGGCAGAGGTTGCAGTGAGCTGAGATTGTGCCACTGCACTCTAGCCTGTGCAACAGCGTGAGACTTCATCCCCCATCCAAAAAATTAAAAATAATTTTGGCACATGCCTGTAGTCTCAGCTACTCAGGAGGCTGAGGTAGGGAGATCACTTGAGCCTCGGCAGTCAAGGCTGCAGTGAACCATGATAGTGTTGCTGCACTCAAGCCTGGGTGACAAAGCAAGACCCTGTCTCAAATAATAAATTATATACTCAAAAACTATATGCGTAATCTATCGCTCCAAAATAAATCCTGAATTGGACTCACTGAACCTTCTTTTTTTGTTATTTTTTAATTTTAGTTTTTGTTATTCTACTTTAGGTTCTGGGGTACATGTGCAGACCATGCAGGATTGTTGCATAGGTACTTACATGGAAAGGTGGTTTGCTGCCTCCATTCCCCGTCACCTACATCAGGCATTTCTCCCCATGTTATCCTTCCCCAACCTTCCCATCCTCCAGTGTCCCTCCGCTTAGCACCCCACAATAGACCCCAGTGTATGATGCTCCTCTCTTTGTGTCCATGTGTTCTTATTGTTCAGCACCCGCCTGTGAGTGAGAACATGCGGTGTTTGGTTTTCTGTTCTTGTGTCAGTTTGCTGAGAATGATGGTTTCCAGATTCATTCATGTCCCTACAAAGGCCACGAACTCATCGTTTTATATGCCTGCATAGTATTCTATGGTGTATATGTGCCACATTTTCCTTGTCCAGTCCATCATTGATGGGCATTTGGGTTGGTTCCACGTCTTTGCTATTGTAAGCAGAGCCACAATGAACAGACGTGTGCATGTGTCTTTATAATAAAACGATTTATAGTCCTTTGGGTATATACCCAGTAATGAGATTGCTGGGTCAAATAGAATTTCCGTTTTTAGTTCCTTGAGGAATCATCACTCTGTCTTGCACAATGATTGAACTAATTTACACTCCCACCAACAGTGCAAAAGTGTTCCTATTTCTCCACATCCTCTCCAGCATCTGTTGTCTCCAGATTTTTTAATGATCGCCATTCTAACTGGCATGAGATGGTATCTTAATGTGGTTTTGATTTGCATTTCTCTAAGGACCAGTGATGATGAGCATTTTTTCATATGTTTGTTGACCTCATATGTGTCTTGTTTTGAAAAATGTCTGTTCATATCCTTCACCCACTTTTGGATGGGTTTGTTTGTTTTTTCCTTGTAAATCTGTTTTAGTTCTTTGTAGATTCCAGTTATTAGCCCTTTGCCAGATGGGTAGATTGCAAAATTTTTTTTCCCATTCTGTTGGTTGTCAGTTCATTCTAATGATTGTTTCTTTTGCTGTACAGAAACTCTGAAGTTTAATTAGATCCCATTTCTATTTTGGCTTTTGTTGCCAATGCTTTTGGTGTTTTAGTCATGAAGTCCTTGCCTATGCCTATGGCCTAAATGGTTTTGCCTAGGTTTTCTTCTAGGGTTTTTAAGGTGTTAGGTCTTATATTTAAGTCTTTAATCCATCTGGAGTTAATTTTAGTGTAAGGTGTAAGGAAGGGGTCCAGTTTCAGCTTTCTGTGCATGGCTAGCCAGTTATCCCAACGCTATTTATTAAACAGGGAATCCTTTCCCCATTGCTTGTTTTTGCCAGGTTTGTCAAAGATTCAGATGGTTGCAGATGTGCAGCATTGCCTCTGAGGCCTCTGTTCTGTTCCATTGATCTATATTTCTGTTTTGGTACCAGTACCATGCTGTTTTGATTACTGGAGCCTTGTAGTATAGTTCAAAGTCAGGTAGTGTGATGCCTCCAGCTTTGTTCTTTTTGCTTAGGTGCCTGATTTCTCTGGCTAGAACTTCCAATACTATATTGAATAGGAGTGGTGAGAGAATGTATCCTTGCCTAGTGCCAGATTTCAAAGGGAATGCTTCCAGTTTTTGCCCATTCAGTATGATATTGGCTGTGGGTTTGTCATAAATAGCTGTTGTTATTTTGAGATAAGTTCCATCAATACCTGGCTTATTGAGAGTTTTTAGCATAAAGGACTGTTGAAGTTTGTCGAAGGCCTTCTCTGCAACTATTGAGATAATCATGTGGTTTTTGTCTTTGGTTTTGTTTATGTGATGGATTATGTTTATAGATTTGCATATGTTTAACCAGCCTTGCATCCCCAGGATGAAGCCTACTTGATCATGATGGATAAGCTTTTTGATGTTATGTCGCCATCTGTTTGCCAGTATTTTATTGAAGATTTTTGCATCTGTGTTCATTGTGGATATTGGCCTGAAGTTTTCTTTTTTTGTTGAGTCTCTGCTGGGTTTTGGTATCAGGATGATGTTGGTCTCATAAAATAATTTATGAGACCCCTCTTTTTGTATTGTTTGGAATAGATTCAGAAGAAGTGGTACCAGCTCCTCTTTCTATGTCTGGTAGAATTCGGCTGTGAACCCTCCTGGTTCTACACTTTTTTGGTTGGCAGGCTATTAATTGGTGCCTCAACTTCAGCCCTTGCTATTGGTCTATTCAGGGTTTCAACTTCTTCCTGGTTTAGTCTTGGGGGAATGCAAATGTCCAGGAATTTATCCATTTCTTCCAGATTTACTGGTTTATGTGCATAGAGTTTTTGTAGTAATCTCTGATGGTCATTTGTATTTCTGTGGAATTGGTGGTGATATTTCCTTTATCATTGTTTATTGCATCTATTTGATTCTTCTCTCTTTTCTTTTTTATTAATCTGGCTAGTGGTCTATTTTGTTTATCTTTCCAAAAAACCAGCTCATGAATTTACTGATTTTTTTGAAGAGGTTTTTGTTTCTCTATCTCCTTCAGTTCTGCTGTGACGATAGTTATTTCTTGTCTTCTGCTAGCTTTCGAGTTTTTTTTTAATCTTGCTCCTCTAGCTCTTTCAACTTTGATGATAAGGTGTCAATTTTAGATCTTTCTTCACTTCTCATGTGGGCATTTATTGCTATAAATTTCCTTCTAGATACTGCTTTAAATGTGCCCCAGAAATTTTGGTATGTTGTGTCTTCATTCTCATTGGTTTTGAAGAACATCTTTATTTCTGCCTTCATTCCATTGTTTTTCCAGTCGACATTCTGGAGCCAGTTGCTCAGTTTCCATGTAGTTGCACAGTTCTGAGTTAGTTTCTTAATCCTAAGTTCTAATTTAATTGCACTGTGGTCTGGGAAACTGTTATGATTTCCGTTCTTTTGCCTTTGCTGAGGAGTGATTTATTTCCAATTATGTGGTCAATTTTAGAGTAGGTGCAATGTGGTGCTGAGAAGAATGTATATTCTGTGGATTTGTGGTGAAGAGTTCTGTAGATGTCTATTACGTCTGCTTGGTCCAGATCTGATTTCAAGTCCTGGATATTACTGTTAATTTTCTGTTTTGTTGATCTGTCTAATTTTGACAGTGGAGTGTTAAAGTCTCCCATTATTATTGTGTGGAAGTCTAAGTCTCTTTGTAGGTCATTAAGAACTTGTTTTATGTATTTGGGTGTTCCTGTATTGGGTGCATATATATTTAGGATCATTAGCTCTTCTTGATGCATTGACCCTTTTACTATTAGGTAATGCCCTTCTTTGTCTCTTTTGACCTTTGTTGATTTAAAGTCCGCTTTATCAGAGACTAGGATTGCAACTTCTGCTTTTTTTTTGCTCTCCATTTGCTTGGTAAATCTTCCTCCGTCCCTTTATTTTGAGCCTATGTGTGTCCTTGCACATGAGATGGGTTTCCTGAATACAGCACACTGATGGATCTTGATATTTTATCCAATTTGCCAGCCTTTGTCTTTTTATTGGGGCATTTGGCCCATTTACATTTAAGGTTAATATTGTTATATGTGAATTTGATCCTGCCATTTTGAAGCTAGCTTTTTGTTTACCCTTTAGTTGATGTAGTTTCTTCATTGTGTCAATGGTCTATACCATTTGGTATGTTTATTGAGTAGCTGGTACTGGTTGTTCCTTTCCATGTTTAGTGGTTCTTTCAGGAGCTCTTGTAAGGCAGGCCTGGTGGTGATAAAATCTCTTAGCTTTTGCTTGTCTGTAAAGGATTTTTTTTCTCCTTCACTTACGAAGCTTAGTTTGGCTGGATATAAAATTTTAGGTTGAAAGTTCTTTTCTTTAAGGATGTTAAATATTGGCCCGCACTCTCTTCTGGCTCGTGGGGTTTCTGCTGAGAGATCAGCTGAGAGTCTGATGGGCTTCCCATTGTGGGTAACCTGACCTTTATCTCTGGCTGCCCTTAGCATTTTTTCCTTCATTTCAACCCTGGTGAATCTGACGATTATGTGCTTTGTGGTTGCTCTTCTTGAAGAATATCTTTGTGATGTTCTCTGTGTTTCCTGGACTTAAATATTGGCCTGCCTTGCTAGGTTGGGGAAGTTCTCCTGTATAATATCTGCAGAGTGTTTTCCAGCTTGGATTTGTTCTCCCCATCACATTCTGTTACACCTATCAAACGTAGATTTGGTCTTTTCACATAATCCTGTAGTTCTTGGAGGCTTTGTTCATTTCTTTTCACTCTTTTTTCTCCAATCTTGCCTTCCCATTTTATTTCATTGAGTTGATTTTCAATCTCTGATATCCTTTCTTCTGCTTGGTTGTTTTGGCTATTGAAACTTGTTTATGCTTTGCGAAGTTCTCGTGCTGTGTTTTTCAGCTCCATCAAGTCATTTATGTTCTTCTCTAAGCTGGTTATTCTAGTTAGCATTTCATCTAGCCTCTTTTCCAGGTTCTTGGTTTCTTTGCTTTTGGTTAGAACATGTTCTTTTAGCTCAGAGCAGTTATTACCCACTTTCTGGAGCCTGCTTCTGTCAATTCATCAGACTCGTTCTCCATCCAGCTTTGTTCCCTTGCTGGTGAGGAGTTGTGATTCCTTGGAGGAGGAGAGGCATTCTGGTTTTTGGTATTTTCTTCCTTTTTGCACTGGTTTCTTCCCATTTTCATGGATTTACCTACCTGTGGTCTTTGTAGTTGGTGACTTTCGGATAGGGTCTCTGAGTGGATGTCCTTTTTGTTGATGTTAAAGTTATTTCTTTCTGTTTTTTACTTTTCCTTTTAACAGTTAGGCCCCTTTGCTGCAGGACTGCTGGAGGTCCACTCCAGACCCTGCTTCCCCGGGAATCACCTATGGGGGCTGCAGAACAGCAAGGATTACAGCCAATTTCTTCTTCTGTTATCTTCATCTCAGAAGGGTACTCTCCAGATGTCAGCCAGAGCTCTCCTTTATGAGATGCCTCTTTGTATATGTGGGGGTCAGAGAGCTGCTTGAGGAGACAGTCTGTCCCTTATCAGAGCTCAGGTGCTGAACTGGGAGCTCCGTTGTTCCATTCAGAGCTGCTGGGCAGGTACATTTAAGTCTGCTGCAGCATAACTCATAACTGTCTTTTTTCCCAGATGCTCTGCCCTGGGAAGGTGGGGCTTTATTTATAAGTTCCTAATGTGCTGCTGCCTCATTTTCAGAGATACCCTGCCCACCAATGAGGTAGTCTAGTGGCAGTCTGCCAGCAGAGGCATTGCTGAGCTGCCATGGGCCCAGCTGCTGTGTGAACTTCCTTGCAGTTTTGTATACAGAGGTACAGTTAGAACTGACTCAGTAATAGTGGTCTGCCTCAGTAATGGTGGACTGCCTTGGTAATGGCAGACTGCCTCGGTAATGGTGGACTGCATCTGTAATGGGATTGCCTCTGTAATGGCGGACTGCCTCTGTAATGGCGGACTGCCTCAGTAATGGCGGACTGCCTCATTAATGGCAGACTGCCTAGGTAATGGTGGACTGCCTTAGTAGTGGTAAACTGCCTCAGTAGTGGACTGCCTCGGTAATGGCAGATGCCCTTCCCCCGACAGAGCTTAACCACCCCAGGTCTAGCTGCACTTGCTGCAAAACTCTGAAGTCAGAGGGCTTCAGATTGCTGGTCTTTGTGGGGGTAGGATCCACCGAGCCAGATCACCTGTCTCCCTGCTTTCGGCCCCCCCTTTTACAGTTGAATGGGCAGCTCTGTATCCTAGGCATTCCAGGTGCCAGTTGAAATGGCTGCCCAGATTTGTGTGAGTTTTTATGTGGAAACCTGCAGCGCTGGCTGAAACAGCCATGCTGGAAACTCATGGTGCTTTTCAGCCCTGCTGGGAATCTCCTGGTCTGTGGGTGGTAAAAACTGCAGGAGCTGAGCAGTATCTGAACCGAAGTGCTGGCATGGATGGAAAATCCCCTGATGGCCTCCATTGGGTGGGGAGAGGGGTCTTCTGGGGATTTCACTTTCCAGGTGAGGCAGTGCCCCATCCTGCCTCAGCTCGCCCTTCCTGGGCTACACCCAATGTGCCACCTGTCCCATTGAGATGCACCTGGTACCTCATTTGGAAATGCAGAGATAACTCACCCTTTCCGCAGATCTTGCTAGGAACTGCACTCCAGAGCTGTTCCTATGTGGCCATCTTGCTCCATCCCCAACCCCATCCCACTGAACCTTCTTTACTGGGACCATCTTTGTGCAAGTCACCAGCTTCTCTCTTCTAAACAAAAACATTGGATTTCTAACATTGGATTTCTAACTGGTTTCCCCAGGTCTACCCTTTGCTCTGCTTCCAAACTGTTCTCCATATGGCAGCCAGAGCCATCTTCTTAAAAAGTAATTTGAGTTTGAGGTGATGGATATCCTAATTATCCTGATTTCATTATAACACACTGTATACAAATATCAAAATATCTTATGTACTCTTGAAATATGTATAACTATGATTATCAGTTAAAAAATGAAGAAAACATGAGAGGTTAAGTTGGGAGGATAGCTTGAGCACAGAAGTTTGAGATTACAATGAGCTATGATTGGACCACCGCACTCCCACCTAGGCAACAGAACAAGATCCTATCCGTTAAAAAAAAAAATTAAACAAAATTAAAAAATTAAATTGTTAAATTAAAATTTTAAAAAGGAATTTGTATCACGTCATTTCCTGTTTGAATTTTTCAATTGCTTTCCATTTCTCTGAGGGCAAAATCTGAACTCCTGACCACAGCCCACAAAAGCTTTTAAAGCTCCCCATTTCCCCAGCTCCCTTCCCTTCTATCTTTTCCCTCTCTGTAGGGTAGACACAGTGGCCTTCTTTTAATTTCTGAAATATGCCAAACTTGTTCAAATATCTGGAACTTTGCATTTATTCTTTCCTTTTCCTAAGACAATTTCTCCCTAGATCTCAACATGTCAGACTTCTTATCCTGGCCGTGGCTCAAATACCTTTGAAGAAGCTTCTCCATCATCCTGGCTGAAGGAGCCCCTCATTCTTAATCATTCTGTAGCCCATTGCCATACCTAACTTTTTTCATAGCACTTAACTCTATCTGGAATTTTGTTTACATACTGAGTTTCTGTTTTCTATAGACTAAGTGAGAGAAAATATTTCTAATAGTCTAGTCAACTAGTATGTTTCTGCTATGGTTTGAATGTTTATCACCTCCAAAACTCATGTTGAGACCTAATCCCCAATGTAACGATATTAAGAAGTGGGGCCTTTAAAAAGGGATTAGGTCATAATGGCTCTGCCCTCATGAATGGATTCATCCACGCATAGATTAATGGATTAATGGGTTATCATGAGAGTAGGTCTGTTGTAAAAGCCAGTTTTGTTCTCTTTCATGAGCTTGCTCACCATGTGATATACTGTGCCACCTTAGGACTCTGCAGAAAGTCTCCACCAGCAAGAAGGCTCTCACCAGATGAAGTCCTTTTACTTTGGACTTTCCAGCCCCCAGAGCCATCAGAAATCAATTTGTTTTCTTTATAAATTACATAGTCTCTGATATTCAATTACAGCAATAGAAAATGGACTAGGACAATCCCACACAGCAGATATTTCATTAATGTTTGTTGAGTGAATGAAAGATATACACGAGGATTTTAAAAGTATATTTTGACTTCTACAGTAAGACTATTGAAACAGTAAATTAATCTATGTTGGTGTGATTGGTACCTAGGAACTCTGGATTGATTCTCCTTTGCTAAATTATGCATTTAGTCATCCCTCCTAGTGCTTTGTTAGAGATTCTCCAACCTCTGCTTTTCTGGAAACTAAAATTGAGCTAAAGAATTCAGTCCTTTACTTGCCCATGATTTCTCAGAATTACCGACTGTTGGTCTGTGATTGCATTTGGTGTATAATTTCAGCACTCTGGAATGAAATCGTCTGGGCGTAGACACTTGGATTAACTTAGAGTGACTAGAGGGTCTCCTTAGGAGTCTTCACTCAATTAGGGTTCTAATTCCTGGTTCTTATTGCTTGCCTGCCATGTCTGTAATATCTTCTTTTCAGGCCTATAGGAGAGGCTCTTCCCATAATAGTTTATAGTCAGTCAGTAAACATTGTCTAAGATTGACTCTGTAATGACCTCCTGGTTCCCTTCATGCCCCTAAACTGCCTTAACATGTAGATCCAGCCTAGTCCTGGGAGGAAGCAAAGTAGTTAAGTATCCAGGATATGGACTCTGGTTCCCCGGATTTGCATCTCAGCTCTGCCACATGCTGGTGACATAATCATGGTCCTTACCTTTCTCATCTTCAAGTGATTCTGACTCTATAACCTGCCCAATTCCCAGATCCCTGTTTGTTCTCACTTGTCCTTTCAAGGAGGGGACCCAGGCGCTGGACACCTGCTGACCTCCTTGTTGCCCACTGCACATCCCACATTGCTTGTGTTGTGCACTCCATTTTCAGAGAGTCTTCTATTTAGGGGCCTCCCGGTTCAGATCACTTCCTAATGCCTGTCATCATCTCCAGGTGTCATGTGCCATCCACCAGGATGGGCTCTTTCTTATTATCTTCTACTGTCGCTGCCCCCAAGCATAGGCCCCATCCATGGCACATGGAGAAACCCTGTCTCTACTACAAATACAAAATTAGCTGGGCATGGTGGCATACGCCTGTAATCCCAACCACTTGGGAGGCTGAGGCAGGAGAATCGCTTGAACCTGGGAGGCGGAGGTTGCAGTGACCCAAAATCGCACCATTTCACTCTAGCCTGGGCAACAAGAGTGAAACTCCATCTCAAAAAAAGAAAAAAAAATGGAGTCTGACATGGTTGAGGTGTCTGATAGATTTTCTCCGTGAGACACTTCATGTTGCAAAACTTACTAGCTAATTGCCTGGCATCCCATATGGTTTCATTCATTTTTTTCTTTGTAATGTTCAAAAAAGAAAAGCAAAGTCTGAAGAAAAAGAAAGATCTAACCCTAAGATTGCAGTGAATGAGGCCTGGGTGAGAGAACCTGTGAGCCTGGGACATGATACTTCTTAGAACCCAGAGTCTGAGCACTTGCTGTTTTGAGTAAAAGGAAGTGCTAGAGTCACCCTTTCAGGGTCAAAGACTCTGACACAGTAGCCTGCACCAGTGCCCATGATACCATGTCAATGGATAGAGTCCAAAAAGTGGGAGTCCTATGTGTGCTAGAGATGCCAGGAAATGTCTGGAGGGAAGGACAGAGAGGATGGATCGTCACCTTGGGCTCTGTGCCAATTGCCTGCTTGGGGAAATACACTTTGTAGGAGTTTTTCCGTGTCATACAATAAGGAAGGAACCCCATGGGGTCCATCTAATTCAACATTCCTATTGGGCCAGGCGAGGTGGCTCATGCCTGTAATCCTAGCACTTTGGGAGGCCAAGGGGGGTGAATCACGAGGTCAGGAGATGGAGCCCATCCTGGCTAACACAGTGAAACCCCATCTTTACTAAAAGTACAGAAAATTAGCCTGGGATGGTGGCACATGCCTGTAATCCCAGCTACTCAAAAGGCTGAGGTGGGAGAATTGCTTCAACCTGGGAGGCAGAGGTTGCAGCGAGCCGAGATCGCACCATTGCGCTCCAGCTTGGGCAACAGAGTGAGACTCTGTCTCAAAACAAAACAAAAAACAACAAAAACAAACAAAAAAAATTTAGCTGGGTGTGGTGGCACAAGCCTGTGATCCAGCTACTCAGAAGGCTAAGGCAGGAGAATTGCTTGAACCTGGGAGGTGGAGGTTGCAGTGAGCTGAGATTGTGCCACTGCACTCCAACCTGGGCGACAGAGAGAGACTCTGTCTCAAAAACAACAAAACAAACACTCCTATTTTGTAGATGAGAAAAGTGAGACCCAAAGAAGAGAAGTAATTTTCCCATGGTCACACAGCTTGACGCCAGTGAACTCTGAACAAGAAGAGCGTGGGCCTCCTGAGCTGTTGGCTTGTGTTTACCCACCACCTCAAGCTGCCACTCTCCCAGACCCCACTGGTATCTTTTTGCCAACCTGTGGGGAAAGAGAGGATGAAAGAAGCCATTCGAAAATCCTTGAGGACACACCTACATCATATGTGCCCTCATGCCTCTCTGCGGCCATGCTGGAGGCCCTGCAGGGTTGAGTGGTGCCCATAATCGGGGCAAATGCCCCTGATTGGATTAACAGACATGGTTCATGGACCTGAATCCCATTTCCCTCACTTGAAAGCTGGCTTTTCAAAGCGCAAATAAGCTGGTGATATAGGCCAGATGGGCGCTCCCAGGAGAAGGAGGAGGGAAAGAGAAGTCCCCTACTTGGCAAGAGGGAGAATGCAGGCATGGCCGCCCCTCCCCCAACCAATCTGGCTTCTCTTTGTGCTGGGCTGACAAGGGGCAGCTGGTGAAGCTGGCAGGGAGAGGGCCAAAGGGAAGTGGCCGAGTGTCCATGGACAAAGGCCAGCCTGGGGGAAGGGAATGCTCTCCCAGGCTCCCTTCCCTCAGACGTGGGTGCTGACCTCAGAGCCTCCCTGATCCCTGGTAAGCTGGGGCTCAGAGGACCTCATGAGAGCACCCAGTCAGCAGCTCTTTTGCACTTGGACTCTGGTATCAGAGTCTGGTTTTAAATCCCCACTCTGTCTTACTCGCTATCTCACCTTGGGCAAATTACTTCACCACTCTGCTTCATTTCCTTATCTGCAAAACAGAGATGATACTAGTGCGTACCTCACAACATGACGCATGACTAAATGAGTAAATAAAATGTAAAGCACTTCTAACAATGTCTGAAATTTGTAAGAACTAAATAAGCGTATGCTATTATAATAATTATTATTATGTGTTTTCTATTCTTTTTGGCACAGGAAAAACTGAACATTTGGCCGGAAGGTCTGCGAGAGGCGGAGAGAAAGATTCCAGCTCCCGGAAACTCTGTTCAGTGGCTGGAAATCCCAAGGATTTCTCTGGCCTTGCTGTGACCTTTTCTTTCTTTCTTTCCTTCCTTCCTTCCTTCCTTCCTTCCTTCCTTCCTTCCTTCCTTCCTTCTCTTCTCTTCTCTTCTCTTCTCTTCT
>NW_016107343.1:11070503-11079708 GCF_001604975.1 Cebus imitator
CCCTCCCTCCCTCCCTCCCTTCCTTCCTTCCTTCCTTTTTTTTGTCTTCTTTTGTCAGCAGCATTTGACCTTTCTGGTGACTGGCTTGGTCATGGAAATTTATCAGGGGCATTCTTTAAGGAATGACACGTTTTTGGATTCATGAGAGCATCCGGATTCCAAAATCTGGAAAATGCCCCTTTTGCTAGAGCACTGGAGTGGTGGAATTCAAGAATTCAGGACTAGCTCTGCCATTTTCTGCCTGTGTTAACCTCAGTGAATTTCCTTCACCTCTCTGAGCCTCAGCTTTCTTTTGTACAAATTGGGAGAAGGGTTGGCTGTCTCTCAAAAGAATGTTTGCTAGCCAACAAGAATGTGTTTGAAATGGTATATTCAAATGTAAGATAGTAGAGGTTCTTTTTTTAATTTTATTTTATTTTCTTTTTTGAGACAGAGTCTTGCTCTGTCGCCCAGACTGGAGTGCAATGGCATGATCTCAGCTCACTGCAACCTCCGCCTCCCAGGTTCAAGCGATTCTCCTGCCTCAGTTTCCTAAGTAGCTGGGACTACAGGTGCATGCTTACCACGTCTGGCTAATTTTTTGTAGTTTTAGTAGAGATGAGGTTTCACTGTGTTAGCCAGGTTGGTCTCAATTTCCTGACTTCATAATCTGCCCGCCTAGGCCTTCCGAAGTGCTGAGGTTACAGATGTGAGCCACCACATCGGGCCAGTAGAGATTCTTATATGTCACAGATAAAGGATTTCGGTTCTCACTTTATACACTTAACGTGTGGGTTTGGTAAATTACTTAACCTTTGTTAAGAATCAGCATATTTTCTATAAAGTAGAGATAATTAAACTAATTTCACAGGGTGATTATGAGGGTTACAGAAAATCTTATAATGATAGCACTTAGTAGAATATCTGAAATGTTGTAGTAGTAATTTTAAAATGTTGGCACTTTATCCACCCCCTGCCTATCCTACACCTCCACACATCCACATAACACATCTTTCTGAGAAAGAGAAACCCAGTGGAATCCTCTGATGAGAGAATGTGGGCATTTGGGCATTTCTGTCCTCTCCAGTCTCAGCTGTGCAGGTGCCATTTTTATTGTAGAAGTTTCCTGTTATATTTTGCCTGGAGAAATGACAAAGTTTTTGCTCTTCTCTCATGCCTTTTCTCTCTTACTAGCTTGTTTCTCTTCAAATTGTCTTAACAAAAATAGAGTGTGTGTTCTGTGTCAGGAGCTGGAATTTTGACTTCCTGGAGAGGGTAAAATCGGCCCTTTTCTTATCCTAAGGCTGCTACCAAAGGGCACCTGATGATTTGACCTAACCCCACTGGGAAGGAACTGGGAAGAATGAGCTGTGGCTGGTTACAGTGATTTAGCGGAGGAGGAGTCATGTTTTTGCCCTAGACGTGGCTTTCTTGCTGGGGAGGAAGGGTAGGTTCATCTAGAGGAGTCCAAAAGGATATTTTGGATGAGAATGAGAGGGAGACAGGAAGCATTCATTCACTGTCCTTATTCCACATGCTGTGTTCCTATTAGCGTTAGGAAGAAAATTATGTCTTTATTTCTCTGTTGATGCAGAATGTCCTCTCTGATCACCTAATACCCTGTTTTCTTTTAGTGGGCTAGTGGGAGCACTGGAACCTTCACATGTTCTAGGCTGACAGACACAGGATCCAGTGAGCGGGACCTTGGGGGAGACAGATGAGAAGCTAATTTGCTTGGTTCCATTTCTAACTTAATTGGGCATTAATTAACATCTGTTCCACAATTGCTCCAGAAAAAGAGAAACAATTCCCAACTCCCACCATGTCCCATAAAGTGTGCTCTAGTACACAGTATGCCTACATTCCCCTAAGGCTGAAATGGCTACAGGGAGGCTGGCAGTTTTACATTTTGTGATTGGATTGATCTGGTGTTTCACTTCCTAAATTTTCTAAACTTTAGAGTTTTTTCTTTTCTATTTTCAAAATAGGGATATAGTTACCTTTCTCTTGAAGTGGCTGTAAGGAGTATAGCTAGACATAGATACAGATATAGATACAGATACTGATATAGATATTGGTAGATAATGAATGTAAATCTCCTAGTATAGTGCCTGGTGTTTAGTAGCTGCTCAATTAAAGGAAGCTTTCAATTATATGAACAATTAATATCCTGTTTTGTTAATTTCTGGGCTTGCTCAAAACTGTCTACTATTGAGATATTTTGGAGCTTACTCAAAGTATCTAGTGTTCATTTCTTCTCAGCTCTGGAGGGACACAGCAGTTGTTGGGATGACTGTAATAAGCTTAGTACCACATAGGAAGAAAAGAAAGAGAAAGATTGACTGCATTCTGGGTTCTGTGAGCTCTTGGGTTCAGCACAGCTCTCTGTATCATCAAGCTACATATTGATAACTATGCTCTATGACTACTCACTCTACTACTACCACTGCTATCACTCTTAGGAATATTTGCTAGAGTTTTGGTTGTTAACTCTGTGCCAGGGGTTTGAATACGATAATATTGTTGCCTAGTGTTATTATGCTGATTTTATAAATGAGACAACTGAGGCTTAAGAGGTTAAGCAACTTGTCTAGTATCCCCAAATTAGTAAGAAATACACATGAGATAAATACCTAGAGAGGTCTAGCTTAAAAGCCCATGCTCTTAACCACTGTGCTATACAGCCAAAATGATCTGAAAATTTGCCCTGCGGGGACAGAAGGGAAAAGCAGGGACAGAAGAACTGTACCTCTGCAGCTTGGCCAAGTCTGTCAAACAGGGGAGACAGACTGAGCAACTGCTTCCCCTTTCTTCACGCCAAGCAAGGAACTCAGAAAAGAGCACACCCAACATGACATGTTCCCCTTTGGTCTAAGGATGCATTAATCTGGTAAGTTTCTAGACCTAGAAATAGCACTCACCAAATGCCTAGGATGAGTTAACACTAACTAGTCTTCTCTGTGGAGGTCACAAAGACTGTGCAGTCACCTGGGTTGCTGGTGTATTCAGGGTGTACCATAGTGTTCCCTAAATTTGTGTCTGAGATCATTAGTTCCTCAAGATGTTCTGTGAGAAGGGATTTCCTGATTCAGTGTTTAATAACTGAGACACTGTATATCCCTCTCTTGGAAATTCACAGTGCCCATAAACATAGTAAAGGCTCTGAAAAGTCTTGCAATTAAAAAAATAAATAGAACAAAATGAAAAATGGCTTATTTACTTTGCTTAACTCATTATTTCCCAAACATAATTGGCCATAGAGCCCTTTGTTGGAGTGCCATCTATTAATATCGCAAGGAGATAGTGTTCCATGGAACAGATGTCAAGAAATGTTCGCATAGTGCGAAGGACACTGGATTAGGAGGCCAGAGACTAGCTCCATTTCAGCTTTATTGATGTGCGTACGTCAGTTTTTCTCTTTGGGCTGTAAAATGAGAAAGTTGGCTGGGCGTGGTGGCTCATGCCTGTAATCTCAGCACTTTGGGAGACTGAGGAGGGTGGATCACTTGAGGTCAGGAGCTCGAGACCAGCTTGACCAACATGGTAAAACCCTTGTCTCTACTAAAAATACAGAAATTAGCTAGGTGTGGTGGCACATGCCTATAATTTCAGCTACTTAGGAGGTTGAGGCAGGAGAATCACTTGAATGTCCTCACCAAGTGAGGCTGCAGTGAGCTGAGATCGTGCTACTGCACTCCAGCCCAGGCAACAAAGTGAGACTCTATCTCAAAATAAATAAATTACATTAAATTAAATGAGAGGGCTGGGCTTGGTGGCTCATGCATGTAATCCCAGCACTTTGAGAGGCCGAGGTGGGTGGATCACTACAGGAGTTCAAGACCAGCCTGGCCAATATAGTGAAACCCTGTCTTTACTAAAAATCCAAAAATTAACTGGTGTAGTGGCTTGCACCTGTACTCTCAGGTGCTCAAGAGGCTGAGGCAGGAGAATCACTTGAACTCAGGAGGCAGAAGTTGCAGTGAGCCAAGATCGCACCACTGCACTCCAGCCTGGGCAACAGAGCAAGATTCAGTCTCAAAAAATAAAAAATAAATAAATAATAAAAAATAAATGAGAAATTTGATCTGTGTAATCTCCAGGCCTCTTTCTAGCTCAATATATCTGTGACTATGGCTACATCCATCGGGCATGATGAAAGCTTAAAACAAAGAAAACATTCCTAATTCTGGGAATTTTATTTTATTGTATTTTTCGAGACGGGGTCTCACTCTGTCACTCCAGGCTGGGGTGCAGCGGCGTGATCATGGCTTACTGCAGCATCAACCTCCCAGGCTCCAGCAATCCTCTTACCTAGCCTCTCTAGTAGCTGGGAGCACAGGTGTACACCACCACACATGACTAATTTTTATATTTTTTTGTAGAGATGGCGTTGTGAACATAGAATTCCTGAAGTCAAGCAATCCTCCTGCCTCAGGCTCCCAAAGCGCTGAGATTATAAGTGTGAGCCATGGTGCCCAGTAAGAATATTAAATTAGATAAAAGAAATACATGTAGGTTAGAGCAGCATATAGTACCTGGCAGCACATAATAAATGTTTAATAAATTTTTGCTAAATAAAAGACGGAATGTGAAAAAGATAAAAGTAAATTTAAATGAAACAAACTGTTTTAAAAGGATCTCTTAAGTAGAGGATTAATGAGACCGTGAGTGATTGAGATGTAGTTGAAATGCTTCCAGGTAGAGATCAATTTTGAGCAGTTTAGAAAGAGAAGAAAAGTAATTCAACATTTATTCGCCACTTACTATGTACCAGAAAATTTACAGATGTTATGTTAATCTTTGCAAGTCAATGAAGCTTAAAAAAGTTTAAAACTTGCTCAGAATCACACTTCTGGTAATTGGAGATCAAGAGGTTGGAATTAATAGACCAGGGTTGTTTTAATTTTAATGTCCCAGAATCTAGGAATGTGTTTTCCATGTGGTTTGTCTTTGCTTTTTTGAGACAGAGCCTCGCTCTGTCACTCAGGCTGGAGTGCAGTGGCGCAATCTCAGCTCACTGCAACCTTCGCCTCCCAGGTTCAAGCGATTCTCATGCCTCATGCCTCAGTCCCCCAAGTAGCTGGGAGCACAGATGTGTGCCATGACACCTGGCTACTTTTTGTATTTTTGGTTAAGACAGGGTTTCATCATGTTAGCCAGGCTGGTCTCAAACTCCTGGCCTCAAGTGATCTGCTCGCCTTGGCCTCCCAAAGTGCTGGGATTACAGGTGTGAGCCACCATGCCCGGCCATGTTTTCCATGTGTTTTAATTTTTCATCATGTCCTGTAGATCCATCCATAGTCATAGATTCATGGAGCGAGGAGGCCTGGAGATTATACAGGCCAACTTTCTCATTTTCAGCCCCAGAGTTCAAACTCTTACTCGGCAATCTGCTTCTCGAAGACGATGATTTGACTGAAATAACTCTTCTTGATTAACAGTATAACTGCAAGGGAACTTTTGTTATTCTCTGAGTTACCTCAGTGCTCACAATTGCGGAATAGGTTATCACGGCCTCCCAAAAC
This sequence comes from Cebus imitator, assembly GCF_001604975.1. Classification (NCBI taxonomy): domain Eukaryota; kingdom Metazoa; phylum Chordata; class Mammalia; order Primates; family Cebidae; genus Cebus; species Cebus imitator. The sequence continues at coordinate 11,076,008 of NW_016107343.1, forward strand.
AGTGTGTATGACTGCATGTAAAATATTGGAAATCCCCTAGCCAGAAGGGGCTGGAGAGAGGGTGAGGGTGCCTTGAGAAGCAGTTCCAGAGGAGTCCAGTGAAATGCCCGAGGGAAGGACATTTGGGAGGAAGAAGATTCTGCCAGGGATAATAACATCTAGGAAAGGAAAATTATTGCTGCAATCCGCTCAGCGGACTTCCGGTGAGAAATCTCTTTTGATTTAGAAGCTGACACCACCAGGTAGTATTTCAGTGTAGGTGTAAGAAGCAAATGGGGGAAAATGTGTCTCTTTTGTGGGTAATGTAAAAATATCTGTGCCAGAGAGTGGTTAGAATGACATGAAAGATGGAGAGGAGGATGGAAAATAATAAGTGGAAAATGGGGGTATCATGAAGCAGATCTTGTTAGCTGGGTCTCTGGAAGAAAGCAAGGAAGAAAGGATTTGTCATTTCACCCTTTCAAGTTTTCAGAATTGTCACCAACAAAATCAGCACCATGGCACCTCTGGTGTTTTTCATCCTTCATGGTCTTCCTAGAAGAAGAGAGGGCTTGGAAGTGGCTCTGCTAAGAGTGGGGTGTTTGTAAATCAGCTGATTGCATTTTCTTCACGGGTTCAGGCAACCTCCCAGAGACACAGATGCCCTTGGCATAAAGGCTGACAACCCTACCTCCCAGGCCACCCAACACCCAGTCCCAGGTAAACGTGTTCTTTTCCAGGTTTGGGAACTTGGATGCCTGCCCTGGTAATAGGGTAACTCAAGACTCTGCTTCCCTAGCTAACTGTGTGATCCTGGGCAGCCAATGGACCTCTCTGAGTGTCAGTTTTCTCATCTGCAAAATGAGTGCTTTGAAGCTGGCGACTCCTTGGTGTCTTGTTTTGCAGAGCCACGCTTTCAACACTACCCAGTCCGGATGCTTCCCCATCCTGAAGATCCTGCGGGTCACCTGTGCACTCCTGCTAATCTCTGCCATTTGCCTTCTTACCCCCTTTCCATCTCTTCCGGTGGAACATGGTAATCTGATTTCCAGATGGGCTAATGTCTCCTCCTAGCTGCAAGGCAGCGGCGCTTCTGGCCTTGGTTTCCGCACTAAACTTGATGGTCTGATTTTAAAGGTTGGTTTTAAAGAAACTGTCTGGTTGTGTGTCCCCGAGTTACACTGCAGTGCTAAATGTTGGAGCGAGGCAATACCGGGAGAATCCTGGGAGCAGGCTTCACCCAGAGAGGGAGGGTGAGGAGAGGAGGGCGACGGAGAGAGGAGAAAGGGGGAATGACTGGGGAGCTAGAGACCGAGCCCGGCGAGCGGGAGACGGGAGCGGAAACCACAGAGGTAGAGTCAGGGCCGACACTGAAGAAACGTGGATGCACAGGGAGGGTCTAATATCAGTATAGAGAGAGAAAGAGGGAACGCGGTGCGGTGACACCTAGCCTCGGAGGCAGTGGGAGCTCCGAGCCCACAGAGAGCGGGGGAGTTCCGCTTCCTCCCGCCCCAGCGGCCCCCGCCCCGCCTGGGCGCAAGCTGCTGTCCCGGCTCCGAAGGTGCAGCGCGCCCGGGCGCAGCGCTAGTGCGCGGAGCCGGGCTCCGGCCCGACCTCGCCGCTCGGATTCGGGTGTCCTCAGGCTCGGCGCTCCTCCTCCCCTCCTCCAGATGGGACTGGCTCTCCTCTTTGCAAAGCCAGGCTCGCGGGGAGACCTGGTGAGCAGTAGCCAGCAGCTGGTGTGCCCTGGACGCCGCTGACCGCCGCGCGCCCGGAGCGGGTGTCCATATGAGTGCCTCTCCCAGCAGATCCAGGTAAGAGCTTCCTGACCTTAAGAGCCCCAGGAGGAACACGCCTGGATGCCGAGTGACAGTGAGGATCCGGGTGAAACTGGAGGCTGTGGAACCATTGGAGTGGGGGGTGCTGTTACTTCCGAATTTTCTTAGCGAGACATCAAAGTTACCTGAGGGCAAGGTAAAGCTATTAACATGGATTGTGGTCTGGCTGAGGTGTCCCGCACCTGAGAGCTGGTGTCTCCAGAAAACCACTTTCCCTCTCCTTCATGATTTTTTTTCGGAGGTGGCGGAGCCGGCTTCCTTCTCCATTCAGTACTGGGGATATGCACAGAACAGGTAGTGAGCACAGGGTTGGGCGTGGAGATTGCCTCTCCTTCTCTCTACCTTGCTGACAAAAGTTGAACTGGAAGCACTGGCTTACCTTGCTCTGGGCAGTGCTGCCACCTCCCTGCCTGGCTGCCCCATCAATTCTACACCTATTCTGCGTGCATGGTAGAAGTCCAAGATTTGGCAAAAAGACAAAGGGTACATTATGGGGGTTCCTTAGGGAGACTAGGGAAAGGCTCTACTTCTAATTTCTTCTGAGGGTGGAAGTGAGAGGTTCCATCCCAGAAGAAACAGAATTACTCTTGTGGAGTAGATTGAAGGAATAAGAAGGTGTGGTCATTAGAATGAAGTTTTTAGAGCCCAACTTGTTTTCGCCCATCAGCCAACCTCATGCCTGGAGAAACTTCATTCTTCAGAAAGTTCCTCAGCGGGATGCACAGGCGCCAAGGTCACCTGAACAAGCAGTTGCTTGTGTGGACCCAGGCTCTGGTTTCTGGTGGGCCTGAGCAATTGTGAGGGACAACACCCGAGGCCCAGTACTGAAGAGGGGGTACGGTGAGAGGATTGTACATATCACGCATGCTTGGAAAATCTCTAGATTTCTTTTCCTACTAGGAAATACTAATTTTTAAAAAGGCTTGTAAAAAATAATAAAATGTTTCATGACAGCAGCAGATGTAAAACTCCCACTACTCTGGGCGAGGACAAAGAAATTTGTGCAGGGGGCTGAGCTGTCTCCTCTGCCAGCGCCTACACGGGCACATCACCTTTTTGAGATACAAATAGTGTTTTTAGTGTTTTACGGAAGAGGAGCCCTCCTTCTGGGAACTTTTTAGAGGGATAGATCTCAGCTGGGGCTCTCTCTTTGAGTTCAGGAAACTGAATAGTAGAAACAGGTTGAAAAAGCTACATTTCTACACACTACCCCGAGGTCCCACTGTATCCCTAATCTGATACAGAAACTCACTGTGGAACAGGCATAGTCAAAGAGAGGCACTCATGATTCCTAGTGCAACACACACCTATCTCTCTCTTCTCTCTTTCATTTTATAATATTTAGGAAATTAGACAGAAAAGTGTAGATATGTAACTCTTATTCCCTTTATTCAACTATGGCTTCCACCTTTGTTCCTGACTTGAAGATCATGTTTCTTGCTTGTACTGAATGTCCCTATCCATGTCACCTTCACTGCATCTCAGAGCTTTAGTTGCCTTTGATGGTGTACAGCGAGGTCTCCACTGTTTGCCTGAAGCCCCTTCCTTTGGTGCATTTATTTGTAGCTTGCTCAGGGAACTCATTCTTACCTTGCAATTTGGACAAAGAGTTCTGCTGGATATCACTGGTGTTCAAGAGATCCAGGATCCCAAAGGGCATATGGCAGTTCTAGTTTTTTCCATCCATGCTCAAAAGCTGTTTGGTTTTGGAGATTTGGCACTGTGCTTTGATGATAGTGTTGGTAAGAAACCATTTGAGCAACTGATCAACACCTAGCCAAACTGGGGTGCCAATTTGACATTGTCACAAAAATTGAGTGCCCTATTTGGTTGCCTGATCAGCTGTGTTCAATGATCATAGGCCTGGAAGGAAATCACATCTTT
>NW_016107343.1:11082451-11151419 GCF_001604975.1 Cebus imitator
TTTTTTTTTTTTTTTTTTTTTGGCACTGGGTTTGATTCCAGACTTTGTGAGCCCTCATGGTTCAGTTCTCCTTGGAGATCTCATTGGCGGCTAAAAATGGCTCACTTTGGCTGAACTTGCCCTGAGTGGAAGGCTTGCTTAGAATTTGGGCACTCACTCTTTTTGTTGGCCTGGTTAGGGAAGCTGGTCTGCACTTTGCTGATGGGACAGTGCTTAGGCAGCCAGCATAATGATGCACATCTAGTACTTTGTGACAACACAAAGCAGATATTTTATTGGTTTAGACATGAACTTACTTCCTTAAGTCCCAGAAGATTTAGTAGCAATTAAATGCATGCCCCTTTGCATATAACCATTCTTTTGAAGGAAAACAAAAACAAAAACCAACAATGCGTGTTAAGGGGACCAATTAATTGGACATGGTTGGTTGGGTGGCTGTAAAAATGTGAGGCTGTTCGGAAGGCTTCTTACTGACATCACGCGTTTGTGTTTAACGGAGTATTTATGGGCTCTTTTTCCTCCTATATTGAAGGGTTATATAATCCCCCAGCTATTAACCTTTAAAGTGCTGTTTTTACAAATTCAGTACCTAGACTAGATAGCAATAAAGAGTGATGTTGAGTCAGTCTGACTTCAAAGGGAGTGATGCATGGAACAGCTGGATTTGGAAAGGTGCACTTCTTCCTGCCTGCTAGCCTTGTAGTGGCTGATCTTTCCCTTTGAAAGGAAACAGGTTTACTAGCCGGAGACTATTCCCTGCAGTGACTATAAAGAGGTATCTTCGTCTCTTAAGGCAGGGAGCAATTGAGAGCATAGGCATGAGCCATATGAGTGTGTGCTCAAAGACCTGAGGAAATGCAGGATTGACAGTCCATTACGGGGAAGGCAGAAACCTCTTTCCTTTTCCTTCTCTAATTAGGCATCAGCATGCATTTTCTCTCACCATTCTTTGTTCTTGCCTATCTGATTCAGGCAGTTCATCTGGCGTAGCTTTGAAGCCAAGGAATGTTTTTATGCATATTGCGGAAGAAGGGGAATAAGATAAACTCAGGTCAGGACTTCCTTTACTACTGTCAGTTTCAGAATATGGCTTGCCAGATCCAAGTCTCCATCTCTCAAGTCTCTCTGCTTTGCCGTGATCCAGGTTGAGCACCGTTTCACAGTCCCACAAGCTGAACATGACTGTCCCCATTGCTGCTTTGGCATACATTTTCCCCAGACTGCTGTACTTGGGCCCTGAATCTCTTCAGGCTCTCGTCTTTTAAAAAACAAATTTGCAAAATGAGTTTCTCAACTTGTTTGGAAGTAGAGAATTTATACAAAGTCTTTTTTTTTTCTTCTTTTTTTTGAGACGGAGTTTTGCTCTTGTTGCTCAGGCTAGAGTGCAATGGCTCCATCTTGGCTCACCACCACCTCCACCTCCCGGATTCAAGCAATTCTCCTGCCTCTTCCTCCTGAGTAGCTCGGATTATAGGTGCCCGCCACCACGCCTGGCTAATTTTGTATTTTTAGTAGAGACGGGGTTTCTCCATGTTGGTCAGGCTGGTCTCGAACTTCCGACCTTAGGAGATTCACCCACCTCAGCCTCCCAAAGTGCTGGGATTACAGGCATGAGCCACCACACCCAGCCTATACCAAGTCTTTATCCAAAAGTTTTCATTTTCCTATTGAGGATGGCGTGGTTAATCCTCTCACGAGTATGGCCAATAAATAAAAGCACCTTTGAACTCCTCATTATTTTTATTTTATTACAACTAAATTGTCATTTGTATCATGACTTAATGCTTACAGAGCTCTTCTGTTGTTTTATTTGCCGTAAAAATATTTTGCGTAAGGAATTATTATCACCCACGTTATAGTTGCAGAAACTGAAGCCTAGGGACAGGATGCCTCAAATCACACTGACAGTAAGTGGCAAACCAATGTTCTATTTTTAAGCATATGATTTTCCACATTATGCTTTCCTTGTAGATTCTACCCTACATTTTCTTTCTTTCTTTTTTTTTTGAAATGGAGTCTCACTCTGCTGCCCAGGCTGGAGTGCAGTGGCATGATCTTGGCTCACTGCAACCTCTGTCTCCTGGGTTCAAGAGATTCTCCTGCCTCAGTCTTCCCAGTAGTGGGGATTACAGACACATACCACCACGCCTAGATAATTTTGTATTTTTAGTAAAGACAGGGTTTTGCTATGTTGGTCAGGCTGGCCTCAAACTCTTGACCTCAGGTGATCCACCAGCCTCAGCCTCCCAAAGTGCTGGGATTACAGGCGTGAGCCACCGTGCCTGGCCTACCCTACATTTCAATGCCATCTTTTTCTCATAACTTTTCCTATCACCTGTCATTAGCTCTCCACTTCTGCAGGTAGGAGTCTATAAGCACCTCGTTGCAGCTGATATGCAAGGGGGTTCCCTAAAATATGGATACCTATGCAAATTGAATTAAGTGAATTTAGAACAGAGAAGTAGCCTATATCAATTTTCTTGAGACCCATTGACTTTCTTTTAGTTTTTTTTTGTTTTGTTTTGTTTTTTTTTTTGAGACAGAGTTTCACTCTTGTTACCCAGGCTGGAGTGCAATGGCGCAATCTCGGCTCACCGCAACCTCCGCCTCCTGGGTTCAGGCAATTCTCCTGCCTCAACCTCCTCAGTAGCTGGGATTACAGGCACGCGCCACCATGCCCAGCTAATGTTTTGTATTTTTAGTACAGACGGAGTTTCACCATGTTGACCAGGATGGTCTCGATCTCTTGACCTCGTGATCCACCCGCCTCAGCCTCCCAAAGTGCTGGGATTACAGGCTTGAGCCACTGCGCCCGGCCTCTTTTAGGTTTTGACATGTTACTCACTGCCAAGCTTTCTTGACATCTAAATCAGAGAAAATGCTGAATCAAAATTGGCATTATACCTGCTCCTTGTAACTATGATCTCTCTCCTTTTTTTTGTAGATTGTCTTTAAAGGTGACTCCTGCCCCATAGCCTGCTCCAACTGAACCAGTGTTTAAATGAATTTCTGTAAGGCAAAGAAATTATAACAGAATCTGAGGGAGACTACCACTTCTAAAAGAGAGCAGAGGCAAGTCTTTTAGGATTTAAGCCTCTACAAATTGGCTTTTTGAAGTCTTTCTTCACCTTGGCTGGGGCCGTTCCCTCCATTTGAACTCAGCAATCAATAGAAAATGCTAATTTCTGGTCCTTGCTTGTCTTTTCCTTACATGAGCTTCCTGCTATTTGTCTGAGAAAGTGCAAACCCAGGTAAAAAGACAGTGCTGATGGCTTTATTTAGCAGTTAGATCAACCCAAGCTGAATGATATATTTTTGCTTGTCAAAAAGCAGGAACAAGTTAGCAGGAACAATAGGGCTATTTTCTTAGAGTGTTGGCCCAACTGTGATGAAGCTAGAGGACTTATAAAATTAGGTTTAAAACATAATTTTACCTATTCCTTTTCTTTCTCCCAAAGTATAATTCTCAAGAAACCTGTATGCCCCGTGGACCTGAGTGTATAATGCTAGTAATGGGTTTTGACTTTTCTGTCTGAAGCCTGGTACCTCTTAGCAACAGCCAGATTTAACTTAAGTATCAATGATGAAATGTGATCAAGTTTTGGAAACTGATCTTGAGAGAAGATGAAAGGCAGTACAAACAAACATGAAATAGGAGAAAGAAGAACACAGACATTTGTACTTTTTATGGATTTTATTCCTCTGTGGGCAGTGGAAAGAAATGCGTTGATGGATTGGAATCGAGGTTTTTCAGAGCACTGGTGAAGTGCTCTTGTCTTCTAGGATATTCTTTTCTACTAGAGTATCTTATCTCTACCAGTTGTGGACAGGGTGCAATGTATTCTTACTCCGGTTTTATTCTGTTCTTGTTTATTTCTGTCATTTTTTCCCCCCACATTATCCTTTTATATTTTGGCAACAAACACTTGTTAAATAAGAAACAAAGGGCCAGGTGTGGTGGCTCATGCCTGTAATCCCAGCACTTTGGGAGGCTATCGGGGGAGGATTGCTTGAGACCAGGAGTTCAAGACCAGCCTGGGCAACATAGTGAGACCCTTTCTCTACAAAAATAAAGAACTTAGTCAAGCATGGTGGCATGCACCTATAGTCCTAGCTACTTGGGAGGCTGAGGTGGGAGGATCACTTGAGCCCAAGAGTTTGAGGTTGCAGTGAGCCGTGATTGTGCCACTGTGCTACAGCCAACAGAGCAAGATCCTGTCTCAAAAACAAAAACAGAACAAAACTAGAAACAAGGTAAGTCTTGGGGATACAGAGTTGAATAAGACATCATTCTTTCTTCATATAGCTCACAGTCTAGTAAGGAAGATAAACAAAGCAGAAGAGTCAGACACCTTGCTAATGACTGTGAAGAGGTAAGAACAAAGTGTCATAGGAACACCGAGTCCAGAGCAGTGAGCAGAACAGCCCAGCTGAATCTGAGAAGGCTTTTTCAGAAGAGGTTATATTTGAGCTGGGTTCTAAAAGGTGAGTAGGCGTGATCCAGACGGAGAAGGGTGAAATTGTATTTCAGGCAGATGGGATAGCATGTGAAAAGCATGGAGTTGTGAGGTACTTTACGTGTTCATGAAGAGTCATTTAGTCAGACTCTAACGCGTCTGCAATGAGGCCGGCATGATGAGTTGGAGACTGCTTGTGAGGGTCCAGTTAGGCAGCTTGTAGTTAACTGAGGCAACACCATTTTTTTTTAGCAGGAGGGTAAGAAGAACAGATTAGTTTTTTAGGAATATAACTCTAGAAGCAGTGTGGAAGATGAACAGAAACAAGGACAGTCCAAAGTGATGTCCGGATGCCATGAAGGGGGCTGCTGAGTGGTCCAGGCGAGACTTGATAGAGTTTGGACTCTGGCAAGAAAGATCAGAAAGTATCATCCAGACCTGAGAGTTAGTTTAAAGAATAGTCATCAAAATTTGGTAGCAGGTGGATGGTGGAGGCTGTGGGCAGAAATAGAAGTCCTAGGCTGTATAGCGTTCTAGCTTGATGTTATCTGAAGTAGGTCAATGGCCATAACTTGAGATGAAGTGTACTGAAAAGGCAGGATTGAAAGATAAGGTAAGGCTGCAACAGTGATTCACACCTATAATCCCAGCACTTTGCGAGGCTAAGGCAGGCATATTGCATGAGGCCAGGAGTTCGAGACCAACCTGGCAAACATGGTGAAAGCCTGTCTCTACAAAAAATACAAACATTATCTGGGTGTTGTGGTGCGCTCCTGTAATCCCAGCTACTTGGGAGGCTGATGCATGAGAATCACTTGAACCCAGGAGGTGGAGGTTACAGTGAGCCAAATTGCAACACTGCACTCCAGCCCCCATGAGCAACACAGCAAGACTCTGTCTCCAAAAAAAAAAAAGGAGAAGGAGAAAGAAAGAAAAAAGTAAGGTAATAAAATAAAAATTTGAGCAGGGTGAGGACTGGAAAGCGGCCATTGGAGTGAAGATTTGGGGTTTCATTCGTAATCTTGGCAGAAATAGTGTCAATGAAGTTGCAGGGGAAGAATATGGGATAGGAGCAAGATAGAAACATTGTACAGAGCTTAAGTCTTGAAGGCAGCTGAGAGTTTGAGCTCCTTACAATTTATATTTGAAAGAAATAAAAGGAGATGGAATGACAACTTATAAAGGAAAGAAGAAAGAAAAATGAGTTTTCAAAAGAGGGAAATCACGCTGGGCGCAGTGACTCATAACTGTAATCCCAGCACTTTGGGAAGCCAAGACAGGAGGGTCACTTGAGGCCAGGAGTTTAAGACTAGCCTAGGTAACAAAGTGAGACCCTATATCTACAAAAATAAAAATAAAAAATTAGCTAGTTATGGTGGCACGCACCTGCCATCTCAGCTACTTGGGTGGCTGAAGTGAGAGAATCACTTGAGCCCAGGAGGTTGAGGCTGCAGTGATCTAAGATTGCACCACTGCACCCCAGCATGGGGACAGAGAGAGATCCCATCTCTAGAAAGAAAAGAAGAAATCACTTGAATATGTTTATCAGTAAATAAGAAATATCTAGATAGGGAGAGGTCACAAATATAGAAAGAAGAAGAGACAGCTAAGAGAAATTTGAGAACTCAGAAGGTAACTGAATCTAGCAAAAAATAAGAACAAATCACAAAGGAAACTGAGGGATTAAATCTGTAGAGAGAAGAACAAAAGAGAACCAATATTAATGGTTTGCCAAGCATTGGTGCTAGGTATTTTACATTTATCAATTTATTTAATTTTCTTTTTTTTTTTTTTGAGACGGAGTTTTGCTCTTGTTACCCAGGCTGGAGTGCAATGGTGCGATCTCGGCTCACCGCAACCTCCGCCTCCTGGGTTCAGGCAATTCTCCTGCCTCAGCCTCCTGAGTAGCTGGGATTACAGGCACGCACCACCATGCCCAGCTAATTTTTTGTATTTTTAGTAGAGACGGGGTTTCACCATGTTGACCAGGATGGTCTCGATCTCTTGACCTCATGATCCACCTGCCTCAGCCTCCCAAAGTGCTGGGATTACAGGCTTGAGCCACCGCGCCCGGCCTCAATTTATTTAATTTTTATTAAAACCCTATAAAGTGTGGCCAGGCGCGGGCTAATGCCTGTCATCCCAGCAGTTTGTTGGCCGAGGGGGGTGGATTGCTTGAGGCCAGGAGTTCATGACCAGCCTGGGCAACGTAGTGAAGCTAAAAATACAAAAATTACTAAAAATACAAAACTACTAATACATCTCTACTAAAAATTCAAAAATTAGCCGGGTGTGCCTGGTGCGCGTCTGTCGTCCCAGCTACTCGGGAGGCTGAAGTGGGATCATTGCTTGAGCCAGGAGGCTGAGATTGCAAACGAGCCGAGTTCCTGACACTGCTCTCCAGTCTGGGCACTCCAGCCTGAGCAACAGAGTGAGACCCTGTCTCAAAAAAAGAAAAAAGAAAAAGTCTCAAAAAATGAAAAAGGAAAAAAAAAAACCTCTAAGGGGAAAGAAGGAATGCCCCTTTCTTGGAGAAAGTGGGAAAATAGCAAAGATGACTCATACTTTCAGAAGTGCAGATGTGAATGATCCCTGGAAGTCACCTCAAGAGATTAACTTCTTGGCCAGGTGCGGTGGCTCACACCTGTAATTCTAGCACCACTTTGGGAGGCCGAGGCAGGTGGATCACTTGATGTTAGGAATTGAAGACCAGCCTGGCCAACATGGTGAAACCCTGTCTCTACTAAAAATACAAAACTTAGCTGGGCGTGGTGCCGCATGCCTGTAGTCCCAGATACTAGGGAGGTTGAGGCAGGAGAATCACCTGAACCTGGGAGGTGGAGGTTGCATTGAGTTCCAGCATAGGTGACAAAGCAAGACTCCATCTCAAAAAAAAAAAAGGAAGACGGTATCTCTTTTTTTGATATTGTTTTTGTTTTGAGTCAGTCTTGCTCTGTCATCCAGGCTGGAGCACAGTGGAGCGATCTCGGCTCACCATGTAGACTCTGCTTCCCAGGCTCAAGTGATTATCCCACCTCAGCCTCCCAAGTAGCTGGGACTACTGGCACATGCCATCACACCTAGCTAACTTTTTATATTTTTGGTAGAGACGGGGGTCTCATCATGCTGCCCAGGCTGGTCTTGAACTCCTGAGCTCAAGCAATTTGCCCACCTCAGCCTCCGAAAGCGCTGGGATTACAGGTGTGAGCCACTGCACTGGCCTGCAGGAGTTATTAAGAGATAACTTCTATTTCCTCTCTGAAGAGAAGGTGAAGTCATCTTCTGAGAGTGAAATAGGGAGTGAGGTGGGTGTACAGAAAGAATGGAAAAGTTTTTGAAGTGTCAGAATTATTGACTGGGGACAAAGGAAAAGATTTCCATACAGTGTTGATATCTATTGGACTTGGAAAGCACGCTCTGTGTGGCACGGTCATTTCAAAATTTGCACCATAGCCCATGAGCAGAGAGTTGGGGTCCTCTTGGGTTGATGTTTTGGGAAGGTTGGCAGAATCACAAGGCGCTGAGCATGCTGGTGATACCTAGGGGAGAGTAAAACTAGAAAGTGTCTGAAACTAGGAGAACGATGAGGTAGAAGAGAGTTAAGGGAGGAATAGAATGAGAAATGTCAATGGATTGAAGATTGAGATCTTGACAGATCTCAGAGGCACTTTAAGATTCTAGGCTGACATCTGAAGAAAAGGTGCTTCAGCAGGATGCATGTCACTGACCACCTACCTTAAACTAACACTGGTCTTATTTGCATGAACAAAAGATGGAGCTGTTGAATTGTTGAATGGGTGACTGAGAAAGGCTGTCAAAGTCCAGGCTGGGTAATCCCCATCCATCTTGGATTAGTTAGGGTGGGCCTCTCTGGAATCCGATAGATCTCACGGCCTATCTGCCCAGGTCTTACAGAGCCCAGTTAACAGGTGTTTTGAAAAGCTTCTAAAACCTCTAATTGTGAGCCTTTTCTACCTTGGACTTTTGAAAATTTAAACCACAGAATTTTTTTTTAAAGCAGGTTGAATTATTTTATTTTATGTTGCAATGCTTTACAATAAATTGTTCCCTTCCAGAGGACAGTTCCTATTCCTCGCTTTATGAAATTTTAGGCCCATGAAGTGAATTTTCTTGGCCATTCCCCATACCTCCACTCCAGCCAATTAATATCATGGTTTGCATTTTCATCCAATCTTGCGTATTCTGTGGGGTTGATTCACCACACAACCACATGCTTTTTTTTAATAAGTGTTGTCACCAGGTCCCAGGTGTAGGATGAATCTGCTGAGGCAGCCAAAGGATCTTTCTGTCATGCAGGGAACAGCATCAGCAGGTGAGAGCCCTGCCTCTCTGCCCCTTTCTGGCTTGTTCTGTTAGGGTTCTCTATGATTTGTCTATCCTTACTCTCTGTCCCTGGGCTCAGCCTCAAGTTCCTCCTATATCCAGGTGTCAGATTATTTTAACATCTGCAGTTTGGTGCAACTGCATGTCTCTGTTATACATACAAATAGCAAAAGAATACAGATCTCTAGGGATTCTGTGAACAACCAAGATCATCCAAAAAGAGCTTTAGAAATCAGGGGGAAAAAAAATCTCTGCTGTGTTTTATCTGCCTGTTTATTTGTTTGCGCTGATTACAGAGCACTGAAGCAAGGTTTTAAAATGTCCTTTCTTTGTCAGCCTGCTATCCTGCCTTACAGGTGGTTCTGATGTCTTCCACTGTTATTACAGTAGGAGATTAAATGTAATTACCCAGCACTTCAATTTACACTTCAAACACAATTACACGGAAAACAATCTGTTAGAGTGTCCTAAAGATTCAGATGTTACTTGGTTTTATGGTGAGTTCTGGATAAGAAATACTAAAAAGTAGGATCTCAGTTGACCTTTATGGCTTAACCTTTATATGTTCCTGGCCATTTAGGAACCTAGACTTATCTCACTTAAACTTTTACAGATGAAGATAATGAAGCTGAGAAAACGGAAATCACTCATCCAGATTCAGAAAACTGTCTGGGAGTAGGTTTGAGACTAGCACCCCCATCTCCTGATATAGAATTTAGTGCTCTGCAGCAATCTCGGGAGAAGCTCCACCTCCACCTTTTAGTTGCTGGAGAAGGGGACTCTGAGGTGGTGCAGAATCGTGCTCTCATTTAGGGTACAGCTTGTGGGGCAACATGTAAAGTGTTCTGGTTCTCCATTGGCCTTACAAGCCGATTATCTTGTAAAGTTTTTGATTGGTACCCACCAAACCTTTCTCCTCCTTCCCTCATTTTCTGGTGGGTGTGTGTTTAAGGTGAAATAATTTGAGCAGGAAAATTTTGTTTTACCACCACATCTTTTAATATCAGATGCATATGAATAGCAAATAAAAATTTATCTTTTGATTATTTATAATATGTCACTCTCTGTTAACAGGCAGGGATTTGTGTTAATAATTGAGAGCTCTCTGGCTGGGTGCAGTGGCTCATGCCTGTAATTCCAGCACTTTGGAAGGCTGAGTTGGGTGGATCACTTGAGGCCAGGAGATCGAGACCAGCCTGGCCAACATGGCGAAACCCTGTCTCTACCAAAAGTACAAAAATTAGCCAGATGTGATGGTGCGTGCCTGTAACCCCAGCTACTCAAGAGGCTGAAGCATGAGAATCACTTGAGCCCCAGAGGCAGAGGTTGCAGTGAGCAGAGATCACGCCACTGCAATTCAGCCTGGGCCACACAGTGAGACTCTGTCTCAAAAATAAAATAAAATAAAGACAATAATAATAATAATTGAGAGCTTTCTTTCTAAAATATCTTATTCAACAGAGAGGTTAGAACTATGTCAAGCAGCAGTAAGTTTTACCTAGTCTTACAGCTGGAGGACACATGGGGTGTAGATGAGCTTTAGATAGCATGGGCACTGGTTTCTCTGATTGCCAGTCATCTGTTACCTGCCTTCTGATCTGCCAAGGTATGGCACAGACTCTCTGTGATCTGCCCCAGAGAGGAAACTTAATCAGTGCTATTACAACTCTGGCGTTCCCTTTCAGAAAATGTAGTTCTTTCTCCCAAGTCACTGCTCAGGGCCTTGTCGGTCAGTTTGGTGGATTCAATGGGTATTGATGCAGAAACAGGGACCAAGCAAATGTCCCTAACTCTGGGATTTTTGTCACTTTGCAGAAAAGGCATACTGGAAGAGGATAAAATATTCTTTCAAAAAGGAAATTTCCAAGGTATGTCTCTTACATACTTAGGTAGGAGAAGGTTATTTGACTATGAACAAGAAATTGAATGGGAACCAATTAAATTGCTGTAAGAAAATTAAGGGAGCCCTCTAAGAAAGTGTAACCTCTCTGCCTCCCTAGAACATGAGTTAATAAATTATTCTGTGAAACCCTAAACAAAATCACATAGACTCCCTTTGTTAGAGCTTGAGATCCCTGAGTTTATCTATAAGGCATGTGTGGTCATTTTGGAGAATTGTTTTCTATTTGCTAATTATTTTGCTCTCCAATTTTGCTTTCCCCAGGGAGAATCCCATCTGGACAAACTATCAGTTAACAGCCATGTAGTCATCCATGTTAATAGCTTTACTGAGTAGCTACTCAGACATGCCAGCCGTGTAGAGAAATGTGAGATGTGGCAGGTGTTTTAATATATCAATGGTATCTATGGTTTGATGATTTTCCTGGTCTGTTCAAATGCTATTAACTGCTTCCAAAATGTTATAAATGATATGTTTGTAGTGTGGATTGTTTCTCTGTTATCTATACTAGTGTTTCTGTCTATCCTTAAATAACTCATCAAATGCTTTTGTGTTGTGTGTTTCATTCTCCCTTGCCCCAGTCAAACTGAGCCAAGTATTACGAGGTAGGCCACTTTGCTGTTGAGTCTTGGAGACAAAAAATGGTAACGCAAAATAAACATTACTGCTTATAGCCCCCTTCCTCTCTATAATAAACCACTGTCTCTGTTGAACTTTTAGCTTCAACCACAGTCCAGAGTTTCAAGGAGCCATCTCTCAAACATGGGTATGATTAAGGTCCAGAGATTTCTAACCACAGACTTACTATCTTTGAAATAAACGCCTGAGAGCAGCCTAACTCATGTCTAATGCAGGAAGGGCAAGTTATAAACAACCTTGGCATCCTTGAGATCACTGACCCTACAGGCATTATAGCCTTCGAGTTTTATTCTGATAACAGCTTCCTGGTGTACTTGTCTGCTATTTGGTTAAATTATTGCAAAGCAATAGACAGTGACCCTCTGCTTTTATTTCTAGCTCACTTCAGGGTAGGGCTAATGGGCTTTCACTCTGGGCTGAGTGCTTGGGTTATGCAATGGCAGATATGGAAGAAGCAATCCTAGGAATGAGCTATATTAAAACATAATCTAAGGTCTGGTGCTGCATTGCCATGAGCCAGGGACAGGATGGCGTCTGTCTTCCCCAATGTCACAAAGAGCAAAGTAGTCACAAAATTTCGACAAAGGATGTTCATTTGACCTTGGCGTTGATCCAGGTCTGATCTGTTAATATCTTGGAAGTAACATGATCTTCACCATCCTTATCATCATCGTTACTAACCATCTTTTACTTATTTTTTTATTAATAATATTTTATTGAAACTTTTACTACGTGCCAAACACTTTGCTAAGCATAGTACCTTCATGATCTCACAGAACTGACAACACTTCGTAAGTCAGTATTATTAATTTCTCAATTTTAGAGATGAGGAAACTGGGATTTGGGAGACTAAAAGACTTCCTTTGCGGTTATTTTCACTGGTGTGCACATCTGGGGTTCAAATCTAGGTCTGACTTCAGAGCCTGAGATTTTTACACAACTATGTTATACGAAACAAATCAGCCAGCATGGTGGCTCACACCTGTTAATCCCAGCTGCTCAGGAGGCTGAGGCAGAAGGATCCCTTGAGGCCAGGAGTTTGAGACTGGCTTGGGCAACATAGCAACAGCTAGCTTCTATTAAAAAAAAAAAAAAAGAAGAAGAAGAAAGAAACGAGCAAGCAAAGAACAAAGAACTATTTATCAGGCCTCTCCTCTTTGTAGGATGCTGTATTAGATTTATGGGGTTGGGGTACAAAAAAGCATAAGTTACTTTGCATCCCAAAATGGCTTTAAGTGTTATTGGCTAAGAGGTCACTTAAAAAATAATTAACAATAGACTAGATGCCAAGTATGTGGAACATAGTAAATATTACACTAGTAAAGAGGAGGTCTTGGAGAAGGTGAGAGTCACATGGGCCTTGAACAGTGGGCAAGGTTTATATAAATGAGAAACACATTTCACACCAGGGAGGTGATTTGAGGAAGTACAAGGGATGCTACGTTGTTGAAGGTTGGAGAACGATGGGAATGGGGTAGATGAAGAGTCAGTTATCCAGGAATGAAGTTTTCGTGTACGCGTCTATTTGGGCCGCAGGTATTTACTGAGTGCCTGCTATCTAAAGTTGTTTCTGGGGGAAGAACGAGAGAAAAGGGTGAAAAGGTAGATTTTTTTTTTTCAGAGTTGTCTTGTTTGGCCTGCCACAGGCAAACACGTTGGGAATTAGCATTTGGTCGGCAGCCTCTTCTCTTAACGTCATAGTTACATACACTTCCTGGAGTATGTCCTGGCTCCAACTTCCCTGGCCAATATGTCAGAAGAAAAGAGACCAGCTTTGGCAGATCAATCTTACTGATTTATTTCTAAAGTTGAAAAAAAAAATCAAAGCAATACAGCAGTGTTACAGAAATGTTTAAAAGAAATGGACAATCACCCATAGTTCTACCTTCTTAATATAACTGAGTTTTCTAATCTTTTATTGTTTTTAGTATGGAAATAATGCCTCTTTTAGAAGCTTCTACATCAGATGGTGTGTATAATTTTGCATGATGCTTTATTTACAGAGTTAGAACTCATGAAAATGTGTTGAGTAAGTGAACACTGATGCATAGTGTTTACAGGAACCGAGTGTACTACCTCTTCCCTGGTGTTAATATAAATTGTTTTGAATGTTCTCCATTTAAATGGAGATAGGGTCAATGAAGGTTTTCAGGCATCCCACTTTTAAGATGTGGCTTTTGAATTCTGATACAGGCAATAGGAATTATCTTAGCATGGATTCAGGAGACTTGAGAATTGGAATCTTGATGGGCTGGAGCAAGATGAGTATCACTCTAGTTCCATGGGCATGATTCTCTTTTTTGCTTTTAATTGCCCAAATCTTGCCCCTTTGTCTGGCATCTGGTCAAGGAACAAGGATGTTCTCAGATAAGGGATATGGGAGAACTTGGACCAACTCCTTGGAATTTGAATTTTTCCTCCCACAGGGGTTATGTCTGTGTTGCTTTTCTTGCTCACTCTGTGATCCAAGTAGTGGCTGTGTTTTAGAATTGCCATGGGTTTTTGGAAAGTTCAGTAACTGCTAGTTAACTAACACGTGTGAAAATAGTTCTGTGGTTCAGTTCTACCAGTCTTAAACCCATTAGAAGTACACAGAGTTTCACGTTATTAATCAGCAGGATCCTTCTCTCTCCCATCCATTTTTGCCTGCTTGAATAATCTCCAAGAACTACTCTAAAATAACACAAGTGTCAACTTTGACAAACAAATCATACCTCCCTTTAAATATTCTTTCTCTAAGCTCCTGAATTCTTCTTACAGTCTAAAAAATTGATCCAATAAGACAATATTATTGCATTTCCTTTAGATTGATTTATTCTGGAAGCATCTCGTCTGTCTTGTCTGTATACCTCGCACTGAGATGATAGCTGTTACAGAAATCCAAAGATAAATGCTTAAAAACATTAGCAACCAAATTAATTCAGGAATTTATCTCACTCATGTGAACTTAATGATCATCCTTGTGTTTGATGAGATGTTCTATGTGGATAAGCATCGGATTAAAGATGTGTGCTGGGTGCAGGAAAAAGAAAAGCTCCCTTGGAGGAACAGAGTTGAGTAGTTGTCAGAGGATGATATCTCAGTACTAACACCACCAAGGAAGACAAGGGGTCTGTGATGCGCAGGAAGCCGGCGCCAGGCCTTGTGAATATAAAACACAGCAGATGAGGAGACAAGGAGGCAGATGGAAGGGAAGCGGTGGCTCATTGTCCTCTATTTATATGCTGCTTGGTTTTTGTTTGTTTGTTTTTTGTTTTGTTGAGACAGAGTCTTGCTCTGTCACCAGGCTGGAGTGCAGTGGCACCATCTCAGCTCACTGCACCTCCGCCTCCCGGGTTCAGGTAATTCTCTTGCCTCAGTCTCCAAAGTAGCTGAGACTACAGGCGTGCACCACCATTCCCAGCTAATTTATGTATTTTTTGTAGAGATGGGGTTTCACCATGTTGGCAAGGATGGTCTCAATCTCTTCACCTCATGATCCACCCGTCTTGGCTTCCCAAAGTGCTGGGATTACAGGCATGAGCCACCATGCCCGGCCTGTTTTTATTGAGCACCCAAGGTAACAAATCTCTGCACTAGATGTGCTCCCTGACCTCTTCCTGCAAGTATCTTTCAGAAGAGTTGGAAGATAATATACACTTAGATGATCCAGTGGCTCTCCATTTGTTATTCTCCCAGTGCAAGACCCTGAACTAGGAACCTGAGGAGAAAGGTTAGCCATCTAAAGAAAAGACTGGCAAAAGATCTCAAACTCAAATGAAATGGATTGCCTTCTACCACCACGTACTTCCAGTTGAAAAGTGGTCATGTGCGTGCGTGGCAGGGGCTCTGCCACCTTCTGTGTGGCTCCTCTGTGTTTTGGACTGAGTATGGAAAGGCACTCAGCACACAACAGACCCTCAGTGTTTTTTCTGTTCTTTGTTTCCCCTTTTAGCATAGATATATTTCCGTGTCCACAAGCATAAAGTCAAGGACCCACGTGTTGTAGTGGTCAAACACTGGGCTTGGTAATGGTTATCAAAGCTATGGTTAATACCACATTTTATTTATCCAACCATCAGCTCATAGACATTTGGGTTATTTTTACTACTACGTGTTTTCTCAGTGCCAGGGAGGTAGTTGGAGGTGCTATCTTTTCCACTTACTTCTGAAGATGCTGAGGCTTGAAGACATTGATTAACTTGCCAAGATGGTGGCATTAGTAAGAGGAAGACCTGCATTGGCACCCAGGTTCATCTGACTTCAAAACCGGTGTTTTTTTTTACTGCCTATGGCAATCTGTCTCCCAGAAACCGGAACAACTAGTTTTAATTCCCAGCTCTGTTACTCCCTAGCCGAATATTTCATCACTCTGGCCCTCAGTCTGTCAAATGGAGGGGTTGTGTTAGGTGTTTTCTAACATTCCTACTGGTTCTCAAGTTCTGTGCACTGACTAATGCTTAGTTTTAAGTAGGATTTTCATGAGTATAATCTCAAGCAGTCTGCAATGTATGGGGAAATGGTAGGAGAAATTCTTTGATTACTATCTATTGAGTGCCTCCCCAAGGATATAGCAGAGACCAAAACTGTCATGGTTTGGCCTTTGGAAAACTAGTGAAGCAGGGAAAACAGACACTGAATATTTTACAAGGGTTGAGTGTTATGCAGAAAGATTAAAGCATATGTAGGTACTTCTGAGGGTAATTCATGTGATCCTGGTTCAGTCCGTTCAGTAAACATCTGCATGTATCCTAGACCAAGTGAGCAGCAATATTTATTTTATTTTCATTAATTTTTAAATCATTTTTCTGTTTAGACTCTTCTCATGCACAATAACAATAGGATTTAACATTGAAACACAACCGGTGTGGTAGGCCACCTGTGCTCTGTCTTCTCTCATTTTTTTCTTTTTTGAGGCTTCTTACATAACCCCAGTTTTGATGGGAGTTGGTAGGACATGTGGAATTGTACAGTGTCAGTCTAAAGAGGAACAGGGAAGATGGAGATGAGGAAGAAGCTAAAGTTAGAGCAGGAGATAAAGTTAGAGGGGTGGAATCAGGTAAAAATAATGAGTTATACCTTAGAGATGTCTCCCAAATTCTCACTTACTGCAGCAGGAAGTATAGATTAGAAGGGAGAGAAGAAAAGAACTACAGATTCATAGTCTCTCTGATTTGAAAAGGACCCAATATGACATGTGATCCAACATCATCTAATTATTTAAATTGCATCTGCAATATCTCAGTAAGGCTTTCAGTTTGAATGCTTTCATTGAAGGGTAATGTCTACCCCACAAGGCAGGCCATTGGATTGTAGGACAAGCTCAGGCTGTGAAGAGAGACAATTCTTTTCGTTGAGATAACTTAAAAAAAATAACCTGTATCATCTAGTTTTAATTCTGCCCTTCTGTATTCTTTCACTTAATGTTTACAAAGTTTGTCCATGCTGTAGCATTTATCACCTCTTCATTCCTGTTTGTTGCTGAATAATATTTCATTGTATGGTTAATATCACCTTTTATTTATCCAACCATCAGCTCATAGACATTTGGGTTATTTTTACTTTTCAGCTATTATGAGTAATGTGCCTATGAATATTAATGCACATATTTCAGTGTGGACGTATGTTTTCATTTCTCTGGGATATACATCTGGAATTGAATTTACTGGGTAATATGGTAACTGTTTGTTAAGCACTTTGAGTGACCACCAGACTATTTTCCAAAGGACTGCACTATTTTACATTCAGTGTAAGTATACTGCATGTATATATGAGGGTTCCAACTTCTCCACCTCTTCACCAGCACTTGTTATCATCTGTCTTTTACATTATAACCAGCCTAGTGGCTGTGAAGTGCTATCTATTGTGGTTTTGATTTGCATTTCCCTGCTGGCTAATGATGTTCAGTATTTTTAAATGTACTTATTGACCATTTGTATCTATTCTTTGGAGGAATGTTTATGTAGATCCTTTGCCCAGCTTTAAATTTTTTTTGTTACTTTGTTATTGAGTTATAGTTCTTTGTATATTCTAGACACAAGCCTCTTATCAGATATATGATTTGCAAAACTTTTCTCCAATTCATTAGGTTGTCTTTTCATTTATTGATGGTATCCTTTGAAGCAGGAAACCTTTTAATTTTGATGATGTCCAGTTCACTCATCTTTTATTGCTTGTCCTTTTGGTGTCATAGCTAAGAAACCATTGCCTAATCCAAGGTTACAAAGATTTATGCCAACGCTTCTGAGAGTTTTATGGTTTTAGCTCTTACATTTAGGTCTTTGATCCTCATGATCTATTTTTAAAAAGCAAGTTGTATGACATTTAAAACTCAGATACTCAGTCCTCATTCAAACTTCATCTGAAATCAAGATTAGGGGAAAAAGAGTTTAGCAGAGTCCTTCCTTGCAAGTGACCCAAAAGGTTGCAGTTTTCTAAGACAAAGATATACTAGACATCTCCAGAGACTTTATTATTTCTTTAAGGCTTGAGTTTTGAGGCGTTCAAACCTGGAAATATGGGTGATAGACTGATGGACTCTTTGTAATTGACCTAAGGTGATAAAAGAGAATAGGTGGCTACTGCCCACCCCCGTTTCAACACGGCCAGCAGCTCTGCTCTCCGCCTCCTATGTCCTTCCTCCTTTGGATCTCTTGTCCTGAGATCCTTTCAGGAGGTGATTTTTGGTCCCCTCTTGTCCACGTAGTTGCTTACACATGCTAGTGCACCACCGCACATAAAGCCCCCAGCGCCTCATGTCTGCCTGTCCACCCCATCTCCCTCCTGATTCTGGGATTGGAGACAGCTTGGTTTTTTTGTGTATCAGGATAATGACCATCTCTGTTTCTTCCCACGTGAGCTCCCACTCCCTGTCTACCTGCCTTCCTTGGAGCTAATTCATACACACCTCAGGGTGCTTCCTATTTTTCATGTTTTTTCTCTTCCTATAGATAGAACTTATAAGGTTTCCATGGAAACCCCTGATCAGTCGTAGGGGACTCTTGAATAGAGGTGAGATGCACAAGCTTTGCTCATTTCTGAGGGGCTCTAAAAGTGTCTCCCTCACTCCTCCCCCAACTCCTTCTCCAGCTCTTCCTGGGGCAGCTCTTGGGTCTGTCTCTGTAAGATGCTTCAGGAGACCCCAGAACTTTGTCTTAGCATTGAACAGATGGTGGTGATGATGGCCCTGAGGGTCAGGGCTCTAGGAGGAGGCTGCTGCTGGGTAGGTTGTTCAGCAGCTGCAGAAAAGCTCAAGTCTGGTGTGTTTCACAGGAAAAGGGCAGTGCTTAATGGCAATCCAGTTCTCCCTATTGCATCATGAGGCAAGTCCTGGTTAGGAGAGTTGGGTCCCAAATCACCAAAATTGTCTTCCTCCTATTAAACAGAGATGGAAAGGCCTTCTGGAGGCAAAGGCATGGCTGTGATAATCACCAGAAAACCTTTCCATCTCTGCCTGGCTGAGATTCTTGTATGCCAGGTCTTTATATGAATGGCAGGTCTTAGGCATGCATATAAGCACATTAACATTCTGGAACTGGAAGGGATTCAGAGCCCAGAGGTTCTAATATATGGGTTGAAGTTTCCTGGGGGACTGTGGAGTTACAGCGAAGGCTCTCAGAGGCCATGTGTTCACTGAATGCTGCGTGGGGACCACATACATCAACATGGCCATTATCTCTGGAAACTATGCTATTTTTTTAAATGATAAAAATTAACTCCAAAACACTGCAAGCTACTGATTTATTGTAGACTTATTACCTTACACATCAAATAAACAGGGCTCAGACAGAAAGAATGAGGTGGTGACTAGCCAGAAGTTACCCAGCTAGGACTGGAGGCTTGGGGTGAGTAAGTTTTGGTGGCAGCACCCACTGTTCTGTTCACCCACACTGTGGAAAGTTCTGTACTGGGCAGAGGAGGCCTCCTCTGACCAGTGAATGTCTACTCCTGCAACTCAAAGCCTGAGAAAAAAAGCTATACATTAAAAGTGAAACTGAGGTGGTTTCATCTTCCCAGAATAAGTGAATGATATCAGTAGAAAAACTAGGGGATTTTTCTGGGGACTGGGGAGAAGGGAAAACAAAGAAGCAGCAGTTCTGAGGATACTGAGTTCATTCATTATCCTTTTGAAAAGTAAATTAATATTTTATATTACATTCCTAATCACAGAGTGTGAATCATAACAGAAGTATTGGCTGGCCTCCCTTTCAAGACCAGAGCTGGGAAGAGCTTTGAACCTGAGCCTAACTGTGGCTTCAGATCTGGTGCATTTCTCTCCACTTCTGAACCTAGGTCAGTCAAATCCAGAGCTTTTTTTTTTAGGGGATTTCAGAGGAGTTGAGAAGACTAAGGTCCATCATTAAGCATCATTGATTTTTAAATCATCTTGGCTCTGAGGTGTAAGCTGGCATTGAACTCCCAGGTTCCACTTTGAACTCTCTTATATTGTGAAAACTGCCTCAGTGTTTCCATTCTGAAGGCCTTGCAGTTGCCTGATTTGCATATAGGAGTGTGATCTTTAAGTGTGTGGGAAAGTGGATAAATGTGGGTGACTACGTTATGCATTTATGAAAAGGCATCCAGGAATATGGGTGATCATGTGGCTTGTCAGGACTTGACAGGATGCAGATGGTACATTTGAATAAGGTAATGGGGGGAATTTAAGAAAAGGACTCACTTTAAAGGTGTGGGTGAAGTCAAGGGACATCAGCAAAGGGTAAATGAAGCAAAGGATAAATGATGTAAGACCTGACCTGAGCTGTGACCTTGGGTGCAGAGTGTAGTCAATCCACGGGGAAGTAGCAAGGGAGAAGCTGAGGGACAAGTCCCTGTCCCAAATCTCCTCCTGCTCTCCTGTCTCCAGCCAGTGTCTCCCTTGGCAGGACCCAAACAGAAGTCAGAGGGCAAAAGAATTGGTTACGGTTCTCAGAAGGGCCAGCCTCCTGGGTCACAGAACAAGGTGGGCTTGGGGGGCTGTGGAGCAAGATACGGGGATCTACTCTACACATGGAGAGTGGATCCAAAGCTGAATGTGTAATGGTAGGTCAGGTAAGATCTTATTGTGAGAACACTCAGGCATTAACTGGGGCTCACCTGGACTTGAACTTAAAGAGTGTTTCCTACTTTAGAGTCTTGCTCTCTCTCTCTCTCTCTCTGTCTCTCTCTCATTCCACCTATTCTGTTTCTTTCTCCCTGTGATAGGGAGGAACCTTGTTTTCAATGTGTGGCATCTTGATTAAATGGAAAGCACATGGGCTATGAAGCTAAATCATATTAGCTTGAAATTCTAGCTCTGCCATTTACCGAATGTGAGCCTTGGTCTAGTTACTAATCTTGCAAGTTCCAGTTCCCTCATCTGTAAAATGTTGGTAATGTTAAACTCCTTGCAAGGTTGATATGAGAATTAAAACTATATATCTTTATGTGTGTCGGTATCTTTATCTCCCAGGATAGTGGTTAGTTCACGTTAAGTGTTTAATAAATACTGGCTATTTTTCTCGTATCCACCACCTGGGCTCTGGGTCACACCTACCCATTTTCTCTTATACTTTGCTTCATGAATTCTTTCTTCTTCCCTAAATTATGAATCTTTTGCTCTCTAGTGGATCTTTCCTTTTTATTTCTTAAGTACACATCTCCCTGATGTTAAAAAAGAAATCTCTCTCCAAACCTTAATTCTTCTCTTAGCTGCTATATTTTGGCTATTGTTCCTTCATGAACATATATTTCTATCTATTTGTCCATTAATGCATCCATCCATCTTTATTTTTATTTATTTACTTCTCTGGAGATGGAGTCTCACTCTGTTGTCCAGGCTGGAGTGCAGTGGTGCAATCTCCGCTTACTGCAACCTCCAACTTCCAGGTGCAAGCAGTTCTCCTGCCTCAGCCTCCTGAATAGTTGGTATTACAGGCATGCATCACCACACCCAGCTAAGTTTTGTGTTTTTAGTAGAGATGGGGTTTTACCATGTTGGCCAGGCTGGTCTTGAACTCCTGACCTCAAGTGATCCACCTGCCTCGGCCTCCCAAAATGCTGGGATTACAGAAGTGAGCCACTGCATCCGGCCCCTCCACCCATCTTTAAAAATCAGCATACACTTATTGCCCAAAGTTTATTACCACCTTTTGACTTCTCAACCCCCGCATGTGTTTGTTTTCTACCATTGTGCCAAAAATGATCTCAGCGGTCTCTAATTAATTTCCCAATGCCAAATCTAATGGCCTATATCTAGACCTCATCCTGCTTCATAGCATTTGACATTCCCAATCATGTCCTTCTTCTTGAAATACGCTTTCTCCTTGGTCTCTGTGCTGCTGTACTTTCTTGGTTCTCGGTGCTCCCACCCAGGCACTCCCTTTCCCCTAAACCCTCCGTTCACTCGTGTTTTCTTTCTTGCACACCAGATGTAGATGCTGCTGGTAACTAGTTATTTATTTGACTGTTTCTTCCTGTTGCTCCTCCTGTAACACTCAGGAGAGCAGGGATTTTATCTGTCCTGTTTATTGCTTTATTCTCACAACTGAACCCAGTGTCCCAGTGCCTGATATAAAGTAAGTGCTGGCAAATACTACTTCAATGGAGAATGGATTTAACATTTATTCCTCCAAGGTAACTTTCTTTTTTCTTTTCTTTTTTTTTTTTGAGATGGGGTCTTGCTCTTGTTGCCCAGGCTGGAGTGCAATGGCGCGATCTCGGCTTACAGCAACCTCCGCCTTCTAGGTTCAAGCAATTCTCCTGCCTCAGCCTCCCAAATAACTGGGATTACAGGCAGGTGCCACCACGCCCAACCAACTTTTGTATTTTTAATAGACATGGGATTTCTCCATGTTAGTCAGGTTGGTCTTGAACTCGAGACCTCAGGTGATCCACCCACCTCAGCCTCCCATAGTTCTGGGATTACAGGCATGAGCTACCTCACCCAGCCTTTCAAGGTAATTTTCTTAGCCTGCTTCTCAACTATATCCCTCCATGTAGATGTTTCTGACCTCTTTCTTTGGACTCTATATTATGGGTCAGAAAACTTTTTCTTAAAAGACCTGATAGTATTTTTGGCTTGCAGGACATATGGAGGGTCACCATCACAACTACTCAACTCTGCCATTGTAAAGCAAAAGAAACTATAAATAATATATCAATTAATAGGTGTGGCTGTGTTCCAATAAAACTTTGTTTACAAAAACACACAGCCCATGGGTAATAATTTGCAGAACCCCACTCTAACTTATGTTGTTTCCAGTAGCTCAGTGAACACTGTCACATGATTGACCTAATGCGCCTCAATTTCATCTGACCTGAAATTATCTTCTCTTTTCTTCATTCTCCAAAATCCTCTCCACTTGCTTGTGATACTCAGCTCAGTTTATATTACGCCAATTCTTCTGGTACTGTGGGAGAGAAACCTAAGATAGCTTCATCTTTACATTTTCCTTCCCCTAATCCAATCAGTGACCCCACTCTGACCATTTCATCTCTGCAGTGTTCCTCACTCAGTCCTTGCTGAGCTCAAGCTCTCCTTAACTCTGCCTTGATCACTGCCTTCCCTCCTAATCAATCATCCTCATTGTTCTTGAGCAGATGTGACCGTGCCATTCTCCTCGCTCCTCTCAAGCCTGCCACTAGTTTCCTAGTGCCTGCTGAATGCTGTTTAAATTCTTCAACATCATTTCCAGCCTCTTCATGTCCTTCTTGCTCCTCTTCCTTCATGCCTTTGTTCTTTCTTTCCTTTCACCCTGGACTACCTTTCCTGTCCACTGCCCATGAACATATTTATGCTTCAGGTCTCAAATCAACTGCTACTCACTTGGAGGCCCTCCCCAGCCCCACAGGCCTGGGAGAGTCGCCTATCCCACTGCCCTCCCATTCTGCCTTGTGGTGTGATTGGCCTTGGTTCTTTATACCCCTCTTCTTCCCCTTAGTATTGCAAAGATTTTTGAGGGCAGGGACTGTGGCCTAGCCATAGATCGTTGTTGCGGAACCAAATTACAACAACTTTAACTCATGAACCCTTTACTGGGGTCATGGGATGAGTCCTACTGGTTGCTGGAGATTGGAGGTCCTCCCGTGTCGCCGTGTGGGCGTGCATGCGCAATGACACTTCTTCCTGCCTATGCTTCTATTGCTCACTTCCTAGTCCTCACTACTATACGTTGTAAAGTGGCCAAAAGAGGTATAGGAAGATACTTTCTCAATTCTTTGTCCACTGTTGTCAGGCAGATATCTGAATATCAGAACATCATATATATAGGCTTGGACGTTTGACAGATTTGAGTTGGAATTCTAGCTTTTTTTTACCTAGATGTGGGCCTTGAGCAGGTTATTAAACTCTCTACATCTAAGTTTTCCCATCTGTCAAGTGAGATTCTAATATCGACTTTATAGGGTTGTTATGAAGATTAAATTAGGTTTTACATATGTATTTTTCTCTTCCATATCTGCCTTTCCTCTGCCACACTTTCTCCCCTATTTCTAAAGATTTGGGGGCTGATTTGTAGGGGTGGCTTCCAGTGTTCTGAACAGGAGGCCCCTTGAGAGATTCCAGGGGAACTCCTCAAGGAGAGTCCTTCTCTTTGTGCTTTCAAGGTACTTAATGTCTTCCATCCCCAGATTCTTAGAATTTCACTTTGAAAGTGATTCACAATATACTTGTTTTTTTTTTGTTTTGTTTTGTTTTGTTTTTTTGAGATGGAGTCTCACTCTGTCACCCAGGCTGGAGTTCAATGGCATGATCTTGGCTCACTGTAACCTCCACCTCCAAGATTCAAGCAATTCTCCTGCCTTAGCCTCTCGAGTAGCTGGGACTACAGGTGCCCACAACCACACCTGGTTAATTTGTGTGTGTGTGTGTGTGTGTGTGTGTGTGTTTAGTAGAGACAGGGTTTCACCATGTTGGCCAGGCTGATCTAAACTTCTGACCCCAGGTGATCCACCCGTCTTGGCCTCTCAAAGTGCTGGGATTACAGGCATGAGCCACCATGCCCAGCCTCACACTATACTTCTGTCTTAAAAAACAGAAAGCTGCCCAGTGTCCACTGGCTATAGTGCCCGGGCAGTGGCAGCAGCTAGACAGAGCACGCTCAGCCGATGAACATCTTTCCTTGGCTGTGAAATGTTTAGCAAATTCTTCACTCCTGCTGGGTTTGTCCATAGGTGGAGGAAGGTGACATCAGCCCCTGTCTTCATTTGTGTGAGGGAAAAGGAAGAAATGCCTAGTCCATTTCGTGAGCACTGAACCAATTCACTATGTGTTTGTTGGGTGCCTGTTGGACCATGAATTGTAACTGTTTAAGTGCTTAGAGGGTCTTTTGGCAGAGAAGGTTTGTAGTTTGGATTGTTTTCAGGAAGGAGGTGGGATGTGAAAGGTAGAAGCAGCTAGAAGCAGTCTCTGAGCCTCTCAAATCAGGGAGTGCAGAGCTGTTGAATACCAAGACGCTGGCATTTTAAGAAGTATCGTCTGGCTTCATGAGTAATGGCTCTGGATGTGAAGTATCCCCAGGAAGATTTTTCAGAAAAGGACTAATTTGGCACAGGCTTCTCTTGGAGTCATGGCTCACACTGGATGCCACGCACTCCAGAAAGGCATCGTGTTTGCTGACACACAGTCCTACACACATGTACAGGAGGCCCAGTGTTTATCATCAAAGCCAGACTGTATTTAGAAGGAATGGAGAAAAAAACTCCATGAAGTCACTAAGGCAGCATTCTTTGGCTGGCAAATAAAAGATGGTCATTACAGGGAGCATGGGTTCTTGTGCCAGGTGAGTGGGTTTGGAGTGCTTCTCAAAGGACAAAGCACCCACTCCCAGCCTCTGCTCTGTGCTTATGGTTCCACAAAGCAAGGGATGCCAACAAGTTCCTTTACTTCTTGAATTCCAGCTCCAGCATTTCCAGGGATCTCAGGGTTTTGCTTCCTGGCCCTCAGTGCACATAGAAAAAAGCCTCAGCTTGCCCATGCCCCAGCGACACCCCCTCCTCCAAGTAGCCTATTTGGCCTAGAAATGTGCAATGTTTTTTCTTTCAAATAACCAGAGCCACAAATACGGATTATATATGATTATTAAAAAACAGCTATGGTTAGTATGGAAAAGGGGAAAAATAGTAACTTTATGGCGGAGAAAACTAGCAAACACTACCTCAGTGGTATGGTTTAAATGCTGGTATCCTCCCAAAATTCATGTTGAATCCTAACCCCTTATGTGGTAGTGTTATGAGATGCGGCCTTTTGAAGGTGATTAGGTCATGAGAAGGAGCCCTCATGAATGGGATTAATTCTTTTATAAGAAGAGGTCAGAGGGGTCAGACGCAGTGGCTCACACCTGTAATCCCAGCACTTTGGGAGGCCGAGGCAGGTGGATCACTTGAGTCCAGGAGTTTGAGAACAGCCTGGGCAACATGGCAAGACCTTGTCTCTACAAAAACTACAAAAATTAGCCTGGCATGGTGGCACATGCCTGTGGTCCCAGCTACTCAAGAGGCTGAGGTGGGAGGATTATTTAAGCCTGGAAGGTTGAAGCTGCCATGAACTGAGATTGCACCACAGCCTGGGCAATAGGCTGAGAGTGAGACTCTGTCTCTAAATAAATAAATAAATAAATAAATAAATAAATAAATAAAAGAAACAAAAAAAAGAGAGGCCAGAGGGAGCTTTTTTGCCCCTTCTGCTGTGTGAGAACAGTGAGAAGGCAGCAGTCTGCCACCTGGAAGAGGGCCCCACTAGAACATGGCCATGCTGGCACCCTGATCTTGGAAGTCCCAGTTTCCAGAACTGTGAGAAATAAATTTCTGTTGTTTAAAAGCTCCCCAGGTTTGTGTATTTTATTATACCATCTCAAACAGACTAAGACACTCAGCCAGGTGATCGAGGTCAACAGCAGTGATGAGTCACATTGATATTATGATAGTACATACTTCTGAGATGACGTGCTGAAAATGACACATTACCTCCATGATCTTCCTCCCTAAAACCCACTGCCACAGTCTAACCATGAGAAAAACATCAGTAAAAAAATCCCAGCTAAGGAACCTTCTGTAAGATACCTGACCAGTACTCTTCAAAACTGTCCAAGTCATCAAAAATAAGGAAAGTCTAAGAAACTGTCAGCCAATAGGAGCCGAAGGAGGCAAGGTGAGAAAATGTAATGTGACGTCCTGGATGGGGACCTGGAATGGAAATAGGAAATTAGGTAAAAATTAAGGAAACATGGATGAAGTATGGACTTTAATTCATAATTATATATTAATATTGATTATTGGCATAATGATTTTGGCAAATGCACCATACTAACGTGAGATGTTAATAATAGAAGAAACTGGGTGTGGGGTCTAGCAGAGCTCTGTGTATTATCTTCACAACTTTTTTTAGTGGGGGATAGAATCTTACTCTGTTATCCAGGCTGGAGTGCAGTGGTACTACCTCGGCTCAAGCGACTCTCGTGCCTCCGCCTCCTGAGTAGCTGGGATTACTGGGATTATAGGCATATGCCACCTTGCTTGGCTAATTTAAAAAATATTTTTAGTAGAGATGGGGTTTCACATATTGGCTAGGCTGGTCTCAAACTCCTGGCCTCAAGTGATCCGCCTGCCTCAGCCTCTCAAAGTGCTGAGATTACAGGTATGAGCCACCGCACCTGGCAACAACTTTTTTTTTTGTAAATCTTAAACTCTTCTAAAATAAAAACATTTATTTAACAAATAGCTAATGTTTACATAATTCATCAAAAAAAAAAAAAAAAGAGGCTCTCTGACTTGGAAAGAACCTTAAAAGTCACCTGGTCAAATAGTGTTTGATATTTATTTCTTTACACAAAAACACTACCCAAACACAGTATTAAGCGGAAGTCCAATTACATTAAGTAAATGTAGACTTGCTCTGGCTACAGTAGGGAAGAAGCCCTGTGTCCACCCATCTGGTCTCTTCCTCACCTCCTGCCTGTCTCTGGGCATTGCTGAGCACTCAGTACACATCCCCCTGCTCCTCAAAACCCTCCTCTCCTCATAACCTCCCACTCTTCCTTGAATATCTATCTCTAAAAATGGGTATCCTTCCAAAAACAAAACAAAAGAGTTTTTTAATCTTTTCAATGAATTTTCACTACTGCTTTGATTCTTAGCATTTTTTAACATGGGTCAGATCAGTGTATAATTTCTATTTATAGAATTTTATAATGGCCTTGAGTCCATATAGAATACATGTCAAATACAATCTTTCCATGGTGATTTTTCTAGCTTTTGAAGACATCTTTTTTGCTCTCCCTCACTCCCATTGCTCATTTCCTTTACAGGATTGATACTTTCTGTCCTTTCAGCTGGTTGATAGTGGCAGACTCTTGGACCCCACCTAGGCCAAACTCATGTCTGCTCTCCGTGACCTCATCTAGGAGCGCCCTTAGCTTCCCTTTCTTCCCATCCCGCTTGATTCCATTACACTTTACTCCACCACTTTCTTCCCAGGACCGTTAACTCTCCTGACCACTGCCCTTTGACTGAATGCATCTTGCAACCCAGGCTGAGATCCATGCAGCTGCCCACTTTTCCTTCTCCCAGGTCGCTGAGTGTTACCGGAGGGAAACACACAAGCACATGGCCCATGCCACTCTAAATTTGCAGTTTCTAAACTTGGCCCTTCTTGCTGCACATCACATTTCTCTCCCTACCCAGCTCTACTCTTTTTTCACATTGGCTATTTCAGATCGTCACTTTTCTCAAGCCTATAATCCCACCACTTGCCCCACTTCATCTCAGCTGACAGATTCTTAGTACTATTTTAAAAATAAGATTGAAATCATGAGATGAGAGCTCTTGAAACTTCTTTAACCCGTACCCAGGAGTTTACCAGCAACCTTACTCTTTCTCTTGATGTTAGTGTTGTGGGCCTCATCCCCTCCAGCTTTCTCAGACCTTGTATATTCTATTGTCCCTTACACATCTAACTTTCTGTCACCTCAGTGAACTCTATCTGCTGAGATCACTAAAGTCCTTCTTGGCATCTTGACTTTACTTCTTTTTTTTTTTTTTTTTTTTTTTTTTTTTTTTTTTTTTTTTTTTTTTGAGAGGGAGCCTCGTTCTGTCACCTAAGCTGGAGTGCAGTGGCAGCAAATTTCAGCTCACTGCAAACTCCACCTCCCGGGTTCAAGTGATTCTCCTGCCTCAGCCTCCCGAGTAACTGCGATTTCAGGTGATTGCTACCATGACCAGCTAATGTTTGTATTTTGGTAGAGATGGGGTTTCACCATGTTGGTCAGGCTGGTTTTGAACTCCTGATCTGAAGTGATCCGCCCACCTCGGTCTCCCAAAGTATTGGGATTACAGGTGTGAGCCACTGCACCCAGCCAATTTTACTTAATTCTTTCATTAAATATGTGACTAAGTACTTACAATGTACCAGACATGGTACTATGCCATGTGGATACATCTGTGAAAGAAGCAGGTGGAATCACTGCTCTTTCCAAGCCACTGCGTGTGCGTGGGGCCAGGGATAATAAACAGAAGAGCAGGTACATTTACAAAATGTCAGGAGATTGGTGACAAATTCTGAGCGCAGAGGGTGGAGGTTATTACTTTAGCTCAGCTGAACAGTGAAGTCCTTTCTGAGGAGGTGGCATCTGAGCTGAGATCTGAATAGAGTGAAGGACTGGACCATTCAGGGATCTTGGGGGAAGAGTATGTAATCAGTGGGAACAGTAATGACAATGACCAGTTAGGAAGGACTGTGGTATACTTGAGGAACAATTTTTCTTGTTTTTGAAGACATCCTTTTGCTCTGCCTCACTCCTATTGCTCATTTCCTTTATAGGATTGACAATTTCTATACTTTCAACTAGTTGATAGTGGCAGACTGGTATGCCACTCTTCTTTGACCTCATCTAGGCCAAACTCATGTCTTCAGGAAGGAGTGTGGTATGCTTGAGGAACAACCAGAAGCCCATGTGGTTGGATCAGAGTGAGTAAGTTAGAAGGGGTGGAAGAGGAGATTGAAAGCAGGGACAAGTCTCTAGATTACACGTCTTTGCCCTTTGAAATACATTCTCGTTTTAGCTTCCAGGTTTTTCTTCTATTTCTCCTGCAACTCACACTCACACTTTTTTCAGATTCTGCCCTTCTGCTTGTTCTTTTAAGTATTGGTGTTTGGCAAGATTCTATCCCAAGCCATCCTCTCTTTTCTTTGAATATCCTATCCCTGGACAGAGCACAGGGCCACTCAATAAAGGTTAGTTGATTCTGATTATTGTCAGTTTCATATCAATTCTGGCAACTCTCTTCAGACAAAACTTTGGTCTACCTATAAAGCTATGGAATTGTGGCATGATATTCATATTATGCAGTATGTCTGATCAAGCAAAGAGGAAAACGGGATTCTCTCCTCCCTTAATTTTAGGTTTTATCATTCTACAAAGTCTGTGTCTTAGTCATCACTATAGCCCTAAGCCTAGTGCAGTGCTTGGGTGATTGTTGAATGATTTCATGAATCCAATAAAAGGAAGGCAGAATTTATTCCTTGGCAACTGGTTCATACTATTGACTAATAGTTAATATTACTCCTACCATAATGGTCTTATACTCCTTGAGATAAATTTTCAGAACTTCATAGGCTGTCTGTGAGTTTGTGTTACATTTCATCTTGTTATATTTGGCTCATTGTTCATTAATTTCAAGATTTTTAGGCATTTTACTTCAACCACTGTGACTGCTTTCCTTCTGAGTTTCATATCGCTTTCAGTTTTGATAAGAATGCCTTTCATATCTTCAATTCAGTCATTGATAAGATTGTTGAACAGGATGAAGCCAGACACTCAGAGAGCTCTCCAGATAATATGATAATTTCTAAACCCTGCTCCGTGACTAATAAATGAGCTTTTAGAATAATGAAATCATTTAATTTGAATGCTAGAAGGGACATTGAAGATCATTAGTCAGGCCTGGCTATTTTACAGATGAGGAAATCAAGACTCCTATACGTTAAGTAATTTCCCTGATAACACACAGTTAATAAGGAAAGCACAGGGAGGGAGACCCAAACGCCAGCTACTTTAGCTTTCCCTATGCAATTTATCTTTGTCCTTTCCTTTTTGTTTCTAAGGTCTATTATATGTTTCCACATAACAAATTACCCAGAACCTAGCAAGTTAAAACATTAATAGCTATGGTTGATTGCACACAGAATCTATGTTTTGGGAGAAGCCTGACGGGGTGGTTTTAGCCTGGACTCTCTCAAGGGGTTGTGCTTACGTGGCAACTGTGGTTGCAGTCATCTGGAGTATTGACTGGGGCTGGAGAATCCAGTTCCAAGATGGCACACTCACAGGGCTGGCAAATTCATGCTGGGAATGATAGGTCTCAGTTTCTCACCACATGCGTCTTTCCTTGGGCTGTTTGAGGACCCTAAGACCACGTTAGCTGGCTTCTTCCAGAATGAATCATCTGAGAAATTGAGAAAGCCACAGTGTTTGTTTTTTTTAAACTCCCCACAGAAGTCACATTCTGTTGCCTCTGTAATATCCTATTGGCTACACAGGTCCACCCTCTTCAATGTGGAAGGGGACTACACAAGGCTTGAACACCAGAAGGTGGGGATTGTTGGAGCTGTCTCATGGGCTGCCTACCACATTTGGCCAGCGCCTCAATTGAGGCTCTTTCTATCTTTCACTGGAGTGAACCTATAACCTCCGAATGATCTTCCCATTTCTATCCAATTTCTTTCTCTTTCCGTTCCAAATCCCGTACAACTGCCTGATGAATCTTGGTAAAATACAACTCTGAAAAGGTCATCCTTATTCTACTCTTTTGCACTCTGATTTTTTAAAATAGTTTAAAGGTTTCTTGTTGCTAAGATGATCATACAATTTATTATCCAAGCCAGAGCAATTTTGAGAATGAAGTGAGATGCTATTAGCAATTATGCATGAACCAGACATGTAAATTAATACTGTCTTAAGAAAACCAGAACGACTGGTCATTTTTTTGCCTGCCATTAAGAATAAGAACATTATTCTGTCCATTTTTTTATATTGGCAATAGAGATTTCTAGTTTATAATTTTCTCTCTTACTATCAGCATGGAGATTCCTTCTGCTCTATCCAATGATACCATTTTGTGTCTCTCAAACATGGCCAGGCTTTAACATATTCTTGCTTTTGCATATACTATTCCCTCCAAATGGAAGGGCCTCTCCACTTCCACATTTGTGGACTCCAACCTTCTCTCCAAGGCTATAATCACAGCCTCCTTCCGACACATTGTGATGTTTCATCTTGAAACCTCCATAGTATTTTTTACCTTTTCCGTCCTTCCGTTCTTTCCCCCATCTCTCTTCTTTCCTCCTTTTCATTTTTCTTCGATAATTCTTGAACACTTTCTATGTGCTAAGCTCCATTCTAAGTATGTTCATGGAGTTAGCGTAAACATTTTCTGGTAGTTATTTATGTACCTGTCTTGTTCCCTGTTTTAAATCATTTTGTGCTGCTATAATCTAATATCACAGACTACGTAATTTACAAACAAGAGAAGTTTATTTCTCACAGTTCTAGAGGCTGGGGATTTCAAGATCAAGGTGCCAGCAGGTTTAGTGTTTGGTAAGGGCCTGGTCTCTGCTTCCAAGATGGCGACTTGAGCATTGTCTTCTCTGGAGGGGAGGAACCCCGTTCCTCACTTGACAGTAGAGTGGAGGAGACAAATCGAGAACAAGAGAGTGCCAAA
The DNA here is from genome assembly GCF_001604975.1 of Cebus imitator. Taxonomy (NCBI): domain Eukaryota; kingdom Metazoa; phylum Chordata; class Mammalia; order Primates; family Cebidae; genus Cebus; species Cebus imitator. The sequence goes on from NW_016107343.1 coordinate 11,114,462, forward strand.
CTCACCATTTTATACCAATCCCACCCATGGTGCGGAGCCCTCATGGCCTAGTCACCTCTTAAGATTCCCACTTCCTAATACTGTTATGATTAAATTTCAAAATGAATTTTGGAGGGGACAAGAATTTGAAACATTTGAAACATAGTATCTCCCCTACAAGTTTATAATCTCCTAAATATAGGACTGTATCATACTCATTTAGCACCAATCTCAATATATGTTGCATGAATTCCTGAATGTTTTTAGGTTCTTAATAAATTCTAACTTAATAAAACAAAACACATTCTGGGAAATAAAATTTCTGCAAAGATATTATTATATTGATTTTCATACTAAGGAAAGGCTTCTTTATTAAAATTGGTTTTCTTTATTAGCTAAACACAAATAAAATTAAATAAGATTACATAGTAAAATTGGGGAATGTATACAGGGAAACATGAACTGCCCTTTCTTTAAGGGCTTATGTTTCCCGTTATACATTCCCCAAGTTTCCAATACATCCCTTTAGTATAGAGTCAAATTATGCCTGCCCTCATTCTCAATAATAATAATAAAAAAAGTGAATGTTTGCATGGTTTATTTTCCTTATTTACCTTCCCCACCAAAAAGGACAAAGAAAATATCAGAGCTTCCCCAGGTGATGTGTAGGTTTTACTTATCCAAGCATTCACATATGCTTGAGTAGTGTTTTTCAATCTTAGCTGTACATTCCAACCCATGAAGTCATGTTTAGAAATTTCAATGTCCAGGCTGCATCTCACACCAAAGAGATTAGAATCTTTGTGAGTGAGACCCAGGCATCAGTATATTTTAAAGCTCTTCAAGTGATTCCAAAGAATAGCCAAGGATGAAAGTCCCTGTGTTCCACCAAGGAGCCCTGGTTGGGTAATGAAGAGACCTAAGTTACTCAGTGATCGCAGGTTAAGTTTCTTTTTCTCTTCTGTGAAATAGGATCACCCTTTTTAAATATGTTCTGTCTTGCAGAACTGTTGGGAAACTCAAAGGAGGTATCAGAGATAAAAGGCAACTAGGATAAAGACTGAAAAGACTAATCTATTTATTAGTAGTTTCTATTTATTAGTAGTAATGGCTTGGTCATTCTTTGAAAAACTGAGTCTAAGATTGTTGAATGGACGCAGCTCTGCTACAGAGGAAAGTTTTCTTCACCCTCCTTGCTACTCCTCTGGCATCCCTGACTCACCTGTCTCCTCCATGGAAAAGTCCTCTTGCTGCTTCCCCATATGCACTTCTCTTTCCTTATGACTTAGAAGTGCTGTGCCACGTGTACCACTGCTCTGCTGCCTCTCCCACCGCAGGTGTGATGGATCCAGAGAGAACTGCCTATCTTTGACCACAGGGATGTTACTCTGCAGTCTGCAAGAATATCTTGGTGCCTAGAGACAAGGACTTTGCTACAGACTGGGGTTTCCTGTTGAAACATTTTGTGCATTTTGCTCAATTAGGCAGAGAGGGGAAAACAGAAACTTTGCTAATTATCTGGTATTAGGGGGATAATGATAGCTAATATTAATTGAATCTTTTGTGTGAGGCAAGATCTTTACTTGTATCGTCTTAATTCATATTGATACCAATCCAGCAAGCTGAGTACTATTTTTTAACTCAACTTTATTGGGGTATAATTTACATATAACAAAATGCAGATTGATGAGGTTTGACAAACGTATATATTTTTTAACACAAAAATACAGAATGTTTCCATTACCCTAAAATTTTTTCCTGTGCTTCTCTTCATTCAATTAAAAAACAAAACAAAGCAAAAACAAACAAAAATATTTGACCCAGGCAACATTGATTTGCTGTCACTAGATTAATTTTGCTTACTCTAGATTAAAAAAATTTATTTTGAGACAGGTTCTCACCCAGGCTGGAGTGCAGAGGTGCAGTCATGGCTCACTGCAGCCTCAAACTCTCAGGCTTAAGTGATCCTCCTGCCTCAGCCTCCCAAGTAGCTAGGACCCCAGAGTGCACCACCACACCCGGCTAATTTTTTTATTTTTTGTAGAGGCAGTCTTGCTATGTTGCCCAGGCTGGTCTCAAACTCCTGGGCTCAGGCAATCCTCCCACCTTGGCCTCCCAAAGTGCTGGGATTATAGGCGTGAGCCACCACACCCAGCCTAGAATTTCATATATATGTACATAGAATATTTACTTTCCCATCTGGACTGTTACCCTCAGCATATATAATGGTTTTGAGATTCATCTACATTGCTGCAAATAACAGTAGCTTGTTCCTTTTTATTAATGAGGTATATTCCATTGTTTGGATATACCATAATTTATCTCTTCATCTGTAGATTCTGGGCTATTACAAATTAAAATGCTATAAACACTTAGGTACAAATCTTTGCATAGACATGAGTTAATTCCTCTAGAAAAATACTTAGGAGTCAAATTACTCAGTCATATAGTAAATGTATGTTTAAAAAACTATGATTTTTCCAAAGTGCTTTATCTTAGTCCATTTCTCTTACCATGACAGAATACCACAGACTGGATAATTTATAAAGACAAGTATAAAAGTGTATTTCTTACAGTTCTGGAGGCTGGAAAGTTAAGTTCAAGAAGGCCCTTCATAATGTGGCAGAGAGCACTGCATGGCAAGAAAGCAAGAGTGTGCCAGATAAGGTCTCTCTTCTTATAAAGCTGCCAATTGCATCATAAGGGCTCACCCTAATAACCTTATCTAATCCTAAATACCTCACAAAAGCCCACCTTCCAATAGATTGATACATGAATTTCGGGATTGATTTTTGAACACATGAACTCTGGGGGACACTTTCAAACCACAGCATACTTTTATCAAATTCTACTCCCACTGGCAGTGTATGAGAATCCCAGTTGTTCCACATCCTTGTTACTGCTTAGTATTGTCATTTTTTTTTTTTTTTTTTGTTATGGAGTTTCACTCCTGTAACCAGGCTGGAGTGCAATGGCGCAGTCTCTGCTCACCGAAACCTCTGCCTCCCAGGTTCAAGCAATTCTCCTGCCTCAGCCTCCTGAGTAGCTGGGATTACAGGCATGTGCCACCATGACTGGCTAACTTTGTATTTTTAGTAGAGATGGGGTTTCTCCATGTTGTTCAGGCTGGTCTTGAACTCCTGACCTCAGGTGATCCGCCTGCCTCATCCTCCCAAAGTGCTGGGATTATAGGTGTGAGCCACTGCGCCCGGCCTGTCAATTTTGTTTGTTTTAACCATTTTAATAGGTGTGTAGTGGTTTCCTATTGTGGTTTTATTTACATTTCCCTGATGACTAATCATTAAGTTTCTTTTCATGTATTTATTGGCCATTTATATATTTTCTTTTTTTTATTTGAATAACTTGTTAAAAAAACAACTTTATTGAGGTATGCTTGACATACAAAAAGCTGTGCATATTTAATGTATACAACTCATCACTTCTCGGCCTTTTGGTTAAGATCAGGTGTAATGTATACAACTCAGTGAGTTTAGGGATAGGTATACAACTGTGAAATCATCACCACAACCTGTGCCATAAATCTGTCAATTGTCTCCAAAAGTTTCCTCCCATCCTCTTTTGTTATGATTTGTGTGTGTGAGATAAGGAAACAGCATAATGTTTACCTTCTGAGCAAATTTTTGAGTATGCAATACAGTATTGTTAACTATGGGCACCATGCTTCCAGTAGATGTCTAGGACTTATTTATCTTGTATAACTGAAACCTTGTACCCCTTGACGTATACTCCTCATTTCCCTCTCCCCTAGCCCCTGGCAACCAGCATTCTATTCTCTGTTACTATGACTTTGACTTTTTTAGATTTCACATGTAAGTGAGATCATGCAGTATTTATTTGTCTTTCTGTGCCTGGCTTATTTCACTTAGCATAAGGTCCTGCAGGTTCATCCATGTTGTCCCAAATGATAGGACTGATTTCTTTTTAAAGGCTGAAGAATATTCCATTGTATTTAAGTCTGCCACGTTTTCTTTATCCGTTCATCCATTGAGAGACGTTTAGGTTGCTTCCATGTCTGGGTTATGGTGAATAGTGCTCCAGTGAACTTGGAAATGCAGGTATCGCTTTGAGATCCTGATTTTAGTTTCTTTGGATAAATACCCAGAAGTGGGATTGATGGATCATATAGTAGTTTTATTTTTTTTTTATGGACCTCCATAATATTTTCCGTAGTGGCTGCACAAATTTACATTCTCGCCAACAGTGTGCAAGAGTTCCTTTTCTCCGCATCCTTACCATACCAACACTTTTCCATTTATTTATTTATCTATTTATTTATTAGATGGAGTCTCACTCTGTTGCCCAGGCTGGAGTGCAGTGGCATGATCTCGGCTCACTATCACCTCCATCTCCTGGGTTCAAGGATTCTCCTGCTTCAGTCTCTCGAGTAGCTGGAATTAAATGTACCCCACCCCCATGTCACCACGCCTGGCTAATTTTTGTATTTTTAGTAGAGACGGGATTTTGCCATGTTGGCCAGGCTGGTCTCAAACTTCTGACCTCAAGTGATCTGTCTGCCTCAGCCTCCCAAAGAGCTAGGATTTTGGTGTGAGTCACTGCGCCGGCCCTTGTATTTGTTTTTGCTTTATAGTAGCATCTCAACTTGTGTGAGGTAATATCTCCTTGCTGTTTTGATTTGAATTTCTCTGATGATTAGTGATGTTGAACACTTTTTCACATACCTAGTAGCCGTTTGTATTTCTTCTTTAGAGAAATGTCTATTAATGTCTTTGGTTAATTTTGTAATTAGGTTATTTTTGCTATTGAGTTGTAGGAGTTCCTTATATATTTTGTATATTAACCTTTTATCAGATAGGTGGTGTCTGAGTCCAACTGGGGTACTATAACAGAATACATAGACTGGCTGCCTTATAAAAAGTAGAATTTTGGCCAGGCACGGTGGCTTGCGCCTGTAATCCCAGCACTTTTGGAGGATGTGGTGGGTGGATCACCTGAGGTCAGGAGTTTGAGATCAGCGTGACCAATATGATGAAACCCTGTCTCTACTAAAAATACAAAAATTAGCCAGGCATAGTGGCATGCACTTGTAATCTCAGCTAATTGGGAGGCTGAGACAGGAGAATCTCTTGAACTCAGGAGGCAGAGGTTGCAGTGAGCTGAGATTGCGCCATTGCACTCCAGCCTGGGTCACAAGAGTGAAATTCCGTCTCAAAAAAAAAAAGGAAATTTATTTATCAAAGTCTTGAAGGCTGGAAGTCCAACAGCAAGATGTAGGCAGATTTGGTGTCTGGTGGGGGCCTGCTTCCTGGTTCACAGATGGCCATCTTCTTGCTGTGTCTTCATGTGGCAGAAGCGGTCAGGGAGCTCTCTGGGGTCTCTTTCATAAGGACACTAATCCAATCATGAGGGTCCCACCCTCATGAACTTACCTCCTCCCTAAGGACCCACATCCTAATACCATTGTATTGGGGGTTAGGATTTCAACATATGAATTTTGGGTAAACACAATATTCAGTCTGTAGTATATGGTTTGTATATATTTTCTGTCATTCCATACATTACTTCTGTATTTTATTGATTAGTTTCTTTGCTGAGCAGAGAGCTGGGTGTTATTACTACCCTCAATTTATAGACGAAAAGGCAAAAATATAGAGGGATGAAACAACTTCTCTAAGTTTATCAAACTAATAAGGGAAGAAGCTAGTACCTGAACTCAGAAGATCTGAAAACAGCATGCTCTCTCTCTCTCTTTTTTAACAATATGCCAGTCATTATTGAAAGCAATTTAAGCTCATTTAAACCCCCAAATAACCATACGAAGTAAGTTCTCTTATTTCCATTTTCTAGATGAAGAAATGAAGGCACAATGTGGTTAGGTAACTTGCCCACTGTCATGCAGATGTAATGAACTTGTTTCAACAGTAATATGAAGGAAGATGGATTCAGTTGTAGCCCCAGATGGCATAAGATTCTCCTACTTCCCCCCGCTTCTTCTCTCCTTCCTTCTCTGCTTCCTTCCTTCCTTCCCTCCCTCCCTTACAAAAAATTAAAGTAAGAAGAGCAGAAGGTATTTGGCCATTCTGCTAGAAGCATCCGGGTGACTCCTGGCATGTGTGGTGCTCCCAGGTGCCACAGCCTGTTGTGTCCACGCTGGACCTCATCCCCACAGTCACTCAGCAGGCAGGTGTGGGCTGTTGATCCTGTGCAGAGCACATGCTTTTAACCTCTAGACCCTCCTGCCTCCCACAGGCATTTGCTTATCCCGATGGCCTCCCTCACACAAAGTGGCCCCAGTGTCTGATGGAAACAGCAAGTGTTGCCCTGAGAATTCCTGCACCTGGAGACCAGAAGAACCAAGGACAGGCAGGGTGCCAGACTGATTTGATGAGGATGGCTTCGGGGAAAGCCAGGGGTGGGGGGAGGAAGACTATATCGAAAGCCTGGACAGCATAGCGAGACCCTGTCTCTACCAAAAAAATAATAAAAACCAAGACAAGGAAATTAGCCAGGTGTGGTGGCATGTGCCTGCAGCCCCAAATACTCAGAAAGCTGAGATGAAATGATAGCTTGAGCCTGGGAGGTCAAGGCAGCAGTGAGCCATGATCCCACCACTGCACTTCAACTTGGGTGACAGAGTAAGACCCTCTCTTAAAAAAAAAATGAAAAAAAGAAAAGAAAAAAGGAATGAATGAATGAATGGAGGAGTCAGCATGTCCATTGGATATTGCACAGGGGTGAGCATGCGCCAGCCAGAAGGCTTGTGAAGCAAACCCCTCTGCAACCACCTTCATCACTAATGTCCTCCCCAGAGGGCCGTGTCCCTTTTGTGTTTTTTTTTTTTGGAGACAGAGTCTGGCTGGCTCTGTCATCCAGGCTGGAGTACAATGGCTCGATTTGGGCTCACTACAACCTCCGCTTCCTGGGTTCTAGAGATTCTCCTGCCTCAGCCTCCCAAGTAGCTGGGCTTACAGGTGTAAGCCACCATGCCTGGCTAATTTTTGTATTTTTAGTAGAGACGGGGTTTCACCATGTTGGCCAGGCTGGTCTTGAATTCCTGACCTCAGGTGACCCGCCCGCCTCAGCCTCCTAAAGTGCTGGGATTACAGGCATGAGCCACTGTTCCCAGCCAAGGACCATGTTCTTGCACTCTGCTTTCTGATTTATGTCTGATTAGGGGTGTCCAAATAGCCAGAGAGATAATAATAACACAGGTAATCATCATCACTGTTATTTTTATTAGCCAACCTGTATTTAGTACTAGGTATGTGCCAGAGTCTATGCTAAAAACTCCGAGGAGCTGTTTCATTTCATTGTTACAGCACCAAGGCAGGCATTCTTACTATCTCCGCGTAGTTGATGGGGAAAATGGGATTCGACTGGTTAGCTGAATTTCCCAGCATCACGGTAAGCGGCAGAGTCAAGACTCAAGGCCAGGTCTATCTAGCTCTGCACCTGGAACCTACCTCAGTCTTTCTGCTCTCTTTCCTCCTCATTGCCTCAGAAGCAACCTCACAGTTATAGCCCCTGTAGCTTTCCAGATTTGGAATCCCAGAATCCCAACGTTCTAGCTCCGTAAATAATTAAAGGTGATTTTGATACTCTTTCTCTTTAAAAAAAAAAAAAAACAAAAAACAAAAAAACAAATCTCACTGTAAAATAAAACACAGGTACAGGAAAGATCACAGAGGACACAGAACTGCTAGCTGCTTCAGAAGCCCTCTGTGGATCCTGATCCAAACACAGACTCTTTCTTCCCCAAAACAATTATTCCCCTGACAAATACATCATCTCCTGGGCTGGGGACATGGTGGCTCACACCCATAATCCCAGCACTTTGGGAGGCCAAGGTGGGTGGATCACCTGACATCAGGAGTTCAAGACCAGCCTGACAAACATGGCGAAACCCTGTCTCTACTAAAAATATAAAAATTAGCCAGGTGTGGGGCACACAGCTGTAGTCTCAGCTACTTGGGAGGCTAAGGCAGGAGAATCCTCTGAACCTGGGATGCAGAGGTTGCAGTGAGCCGAGATCATGCCACTGCACTCCAGCCAGGTGACAGAGCAAGACTCTGTCTCAAAAAATAAAAATTAAAAAAAAGGACGTCTCTTATAAATTTCTTTAACTCTACAAGTTCACCTTACATGCCTTTGTTTTTGTTAAACTTTCTTGAAAGAACCTAGGACATTTGGCATGCAGAGTTTCTCACTGTTTGGAGCTTACTGATTACATACTCAGAGTGCAGTTCAACATGTTCTCTGTCCCCTTTATTTCCTGCAAATTGGTTGCCGAATTGAGAAGTTTTATTTGCCTAGGTTTGCTCTTTTTGGCAAGATTATGGATGATGTTATATTCTTTCATTGAGAAGCACGTAATGCCTGATTGTCTCTCTTTTTGTGGTATGAGTAGTGATTAGCGTTCCATGTCTAGATTCATCAATTCACTGGATGTTGCAAAACAGTAATCTTCTATCATTTCTTTTTTATTAATTTGTGGGAAGACTTTCAAAGAGATGCCTCCCTTCAACAAGAATTTGATTCCTCACTATTGCGGTCGGTATGGGAAAGCAAGAAAAAATGCTTCATTCATTTTCTTTATTTGACTGTTTTCAAGAGAATAAATTAGATTCTGAACAATTGAAAACACCATTGAAGGTTACCGATTAATTGTTGTTTTTAAAATCTAATCTCACATTTTAAAATTGAGATAAATGAGAGCCAGAGAGGTTAAGTAACTGACTTAAGATCACACAGCACTTTGGTGGCAGAGCTAGGGTTGGGTGGTACTCTCTTGCCTTCTCACTTCATTCTGATCTTCTCCTTTTGGAGCAGAACTCCAGACCTGCAAGCCTAGTCTCAAAAATAGTTCATGAGAAAATCTGAAATAAGCGACAAAAATTCAAAGCATTACCCAAGAGACTCCCCTTCCTTTGCTGTCTCTTGGCCTTCACTGCCCAGCCTCGCAGGCAAGTTGATGCTATTGTTAAGAGACAAATGCAGCCTGCAGGGTTTGCACTGCTCCTGAGAGGGGCTCAGCTGCCAGCCTTGGAAATTCTGCCCGCTGTCAGGGGGTCGTGGGAATGTGCCCAGTTTGCTGTGGGGAAGTTTTCAGCCCTGGCTGCCACAAAGCACCCTCTTGCCAAATCCTGTCTTGCTGATTTTCAGCAGGAAAATGGGAAATCAGAGTAGAAAGTTTCAACCTGTCAGTCAGAAGGAAAATAGCCAAGAAACTGTCTTCCTACCATATTAACTATGTTAAAGAGAGAGAGAGAGAGAGAGGGAGAGAGAGAGAGAAAACTTGGTAGAAATTAGGGGAAGAGATGATGGAGAAAATTATCAGTTAAAAAGTAAAGGGAGAATATGTTGCAATTGTGTGTGTTTGTGTGTGTGTGTGTGTGTGTGAGTGTGAGAGAGAGAGAGAGAGAGAGAGAGAGAGAGAGAGACACTGCCTACAGCCTTAAGACTGTCCAGCAGTCCATCTGTTCACATCTACTTATGTAGCTGGTGACCTTCTCAGATCCAACCACTTGTCCTGCTCTGACCCTTCTCTGCTCTTCTTCCGGCTGCCACCATTCTCCCCCCTCGAAGGCTCCCAGGGTAGGGGAAGAGTGATAGCAGTGGAGAGGGGCCAGTGGGAGATAAGGGCTTGCTATTTTATGTAGAGATGCAAATCCCTACTAACTTGTGGGTTAGAGAGCCAGTCAAGGACAGGCACAAGGCTGCTGCAGATAAATTGGGCTGTGTTTGAGATGCACTGTTGTGGTTACCCTGGCTGGGAAGGAGAGTTGCTTGGACTGGACTCTTGCAAGAGAGATGAAACTTGACAGTGGGAGATACGGCCTGTACCAAGTCAGAAAATTCGGGACTTTGGATCAATAGGTCCCCCAAAGCTGACCACTCTCGTTCTTTTTATGGGCAGAAGATTCTGGAGAACTTTAGGCTTGTACAAGGGGAGAAGCTATAGTAGGCAAAATGCTGTGGTGAAGTGTTTTAAAATTTCAGGTTGTAAAATGAATTTAGTGAGTGATGAGCAGAATACTATGAAAAATGAAATAGATGTACATCAAACCAGGGTGCATTACATGGAGAAGGTGAGTGTTGTTTCTTAAATTCTTTTTTATATTGTCATTCTTACTGTGGGTGGCAGCCAAAAACTGAATATTGTTGCTTTTTTTTTGGGGGGAGAGGGGGACAGAGTCTTACTCTGTTGCCCAGGCTGCAGTGCAGTGGTGCGATCTCGGCTCACTGCAACCTCCGCCTCCGGGTTCAAATGATTTCTGGCTAATTTTTGTATTTTGAGTAGAGACAGAGTTTTACCATGTTGGCCAGACGGGTCTCGAGCTCCTGACCTCAAGTGATCCACCTGCCTCGGCCTCCCAAAGTGCGGGGATTATAGTCATTAGCCACTGTGCCTGGCCCATTGTTGCTTTTTTAGAGTGTTAGGGGTGAAGATTTGGATTCACTTGGGCTCTGCCACTAAATAGCTGTGTGATCTCTGGAGTGTTAACTTCTCTGAGCTTCATTTTACTCATTTGTGCAGTAAATGAATGACAGCAAAGACTTCCAGCCCTCACATTTTATAATTTTGAAGACAAATGAGAATTCAACTCTCTTTTAAAGGCTGTCAAGGAAGGAGATGACCTTTTCTCCAAATGAGGACTAACTGGCTGGGCGCAATGGCTCACACCTGTGATCCCAACACTTTGGGAGGCTGAGGCAGGAGGATCACCTGAGGTCAGGAGTTTGAGATCAGCCTGGCCAACATGGCAAAACCCTGTCTCTACTAAAAATACAAAAATTAGCCAGGTGTGGTGGCGGGTGCCTGTAATCCCAGCTACTCTGGAGGCAGGAGATGAATCCAGGAGGCGGAGTTGCTTGAGCTGAGATAACGCCATCACACTCCAGCCTGGGTGACAGAGTGAGACTTTGACTGAAAAAAGCAAAAAAGGACTAACTAGTACCAACATACAATAATTTTCATCGTGCGCCTGTGCGTGAGTCCGGCCCCCGCCGCTTGCGAGCCACCTGCGAGCTCACACCGGTTTCTCTCTCCAACCTCTGCTCGCGGGCCCCCATCGCAGTCATACTGGGCGCCGCTCTCCGCCGCTGCACTGTGGCCTCAACCGCCCGGGCCGGCCCTCGAGGCCTCCCGCACTCCGCCCCGACCCCCGGCCCCGCCGCGGCTATCCAGTCAGTTCGCTGCTATTCCCATGGGTCAAGTGAGACAGATGAGGAGTTTGATGCTCGCTGGGTAACATACTTCAACAAGCCAGATATAGATGCCTGGGAATTGCGTAAAGGGATAAACACACTTGTTACCTATGATCTGGTTCCAGAGCCCAAGATCATTGATGCTGCTTTGCGGGCATGCAGACGGTTAAATGATTTTGCTAGTACAGTTCGCATCCTAGAGGCTGTTAAGGACAAAGCAGGACCTCATAAGGAAATCTACCCATATGTCATCCAGGAACTTAGACCAACTTTAAATGAACTGGGAATCTTCACTCCAGAGGAACTGGGCCTTGACAAAGTGTAAACCCGATGGATGGGCTTCCCAAGGATTTATTGATATTGCTACTTGAGTACTTGAGTGTAAACAGTCACCTGGAAATACTGAAGATAACATATTACCTTATTTGAACAAGTTTTCCTTTATTGAGTATGAAGCCATGTAATGGTAACCTGTACTTTAATAAAAGGGAAATGAGTTCGAACTTAAAAAATAATAATAATAATAATAATTTTCATCAAAAACACCTCTTTCTCTTTAGGCTCAGTTCGTTCATTCGTTCATGCATCAAATATATATTAACGTGCCAGACACTGTTTCAGGTGCTGGGAAGTCAACAGTGGAATAAAACACAAAAATCCCTGCCCCTGTGATATTTACTCTAAAACTCCCTGTGGCAGTTTAGGTTTCTTTTTCATTGACCACATATTTCAAATGAAACAAAAATGAAAGCCTCCTGTAGGCTTGAGAGAATAGTTATCATTTTTTCAATAATTGATTTGTATCCTCAGCTTGTCTTTCCATAAAATGGAAATGTAATCATGGAACGCTAGCAATACAAAATTTGAAACCTTCTGCAGGTCTACAATGCTCAGAAGGGTGAGGTGACCTGAAAATCCCAAGTAAATGGAAAGCTAAACATTCTTGACTAAAAATTATTATTTCCCTTGAATGGTCTTTTTTTTCTTTTTTCTTTTTTTTTTTTTTTTCCGAAGGAACTCTTGAAACCACAGACAATTCATTCACTGAAAGGCAATTCACATTAAAAGATTCAGTTTCACCTTCTTGATCTATCTATCTACTCTCAGGAAACAGATGAGACGCTTCTTCAGGGAACTTTGGGAAGGGAGTGGCATCTTTCTGACCCACAGACTCAGGACTCTGGCTTGGAGAAGGGGACAGATCAGATGAAACCTGCAGACTCTTGGTTTCTGGGATGCTTAAATTGAAAGCCTTAGGAAAGCATGGGGACTTGGACATCTGGAATCATCCTGGCCACCAGAGGGCATTAGGAACCTGTTGGTCACACCAAAAGGTGATCTGCCATTTCTGTATGGGTTAAAGTTTGGCAGTTTTACACAGGATTGGTTTCATGACCTTTTCAAAGCATGAGAGGGCAAATCAGAGTCCCAGAATGCCAGAGAAAATCAATTGATGGGCTTACACTTATCTCTCTCATCTCCCAAAAGTGAATGCAGGTGCATTCATTGATCTAACAGGTATCCATTGAGTGCTGCTTATGTACTGCCTCTAAACTAGGCTCTGTGAATACAGCCTTCCAAAAAGCAAAGCCTTGGCTCCCCCTAGGGCTCACAGCTCTAGGTTTTTCCAAAAGACAATAGGCAAATGGATCATTGTCCACTAAGGTAACTTCACAGGGTCCTGAATCTAAAGTGATGAGGTTTTTTCTTATGGTGAGGTGAAGGCTCTAGGGGTTAGGATCATCATCTTGACACTTTTGAATGAGAGAATGTAGATGTCTGTGAATGGGATTAGGAAAGTGGCCTTTTGAAGCCTTTAGTATTGTGGTGAAACGTTAGAGCACCAGTGTGGGGCTGACTGTATAGCCTGATGGCAAATCCTGAGCCAGGAGTCACCGTCCCACAGTGTAAACTTGATGGAATAATCAGCTTTTGTGGACCCACGTTTCCCCAGCCACTCTCAGAAAAGGTCAGGACTCTATGACTGTTACGCAATAGAAAACTAAGTGAAATGGAAAGGAATTCTAATATGGCATTACACTGGTGGAGAAAACCCATTGGGATTTTTCTGCCCCCTTTGTCATGTTTTTACAGCTACTTGTTTGTTTGCATGGCTGATAACCCCCCCTCACCCTGCGCTGCTCTTACTTCGTATAGACCCATGGTCTAGGTTATGTTAAAACTAGTATTGGAAACCAGAAGTGACTAAATGCCCAAACAAAGGATCAGAATTCTATTTGACTTTTCACAGTAACTTGGATGAGTTGATGTGAACGGATGGCATGTTATAGATCAAAAATTCTGAGACTCCGTCCCTTTCTTCCACAGCCCCTGAGCCAGAGGGTGGTGTCCATAGGACAGACTGAAGATGTTTGGCAATACTACTTATGTGCTAAGGAACTCATGGGTAGGGAGCATTTAGACATAAGTGGAATTCACTAGGATGTACTGAGACTCTGGTAGGACAATTTGGATTATCTCTAAATTGTGCTAAGCATGCATTCATGCAGGATAACTCTGTCTCCTAACACTGATGCTGACCCAGCCTGTCAATATTTACATTTTGTGTTTTTCTAAGCTAGACCTTTGAAGACAAAAGCCCACTGCAGCTGAAAGCAGAAGGCTGCTTCTCCTTTGGAAAAAGTGTAATATCTATCATTTCAGAAGACTAGATGCAATAGGACAAAGATTGAGCTGGCGCGTTACACTTGCTTTCTTATTTATTGTTATTTACCCAGAGATAACGCTGATTAATCTCTTCCAATAACAATAGGCAAAGAAATATGATTACTTAGTTTGGTTTTTTTAGGTAGTAAAAAGACTGTCCTGGAATTAAGACGACGGGTTCTCGGGCCGGGCGTGGGGGCTTACACCTGTAATCCCAGCACTTTGGGAGCCCAGGGTGGGTGGATCACAAGGTCAGGTGTTTGAGACCAGCCTGGCCAACATGGTGAAACCCCATCTTTATTAAAAATACAAAAATTAGCCAGGCGTGGTGGTGCACACCTGTAGTCCTAGCTACTGGGGAGGCTGAGGCAGGAGAATTACTTGAACCTGGGAGGTGGAGGTTGCAGTTTGCTGAGATCATGCCACTGCACTTCAGCCTGGGCAACAAAGCGAGACTCTGTCCCAAAAAACGGGAAGAAGAAGGAGAAGGAGAAGGAGAAGGAGAAGGAGACAGAGAAGGAGAGGGAGAAGGAAGAGAAGAAGGAGAAGAAGACTTAAGTTTTCAACACAGTTCTTTGTTTTATCACATTAACTATTATGCCACTGCTTTTGATAATTATGGTAATTTGGAAAGAGCATACTCGGCTGGAAATCCTGACTTTGCCTCTTACTATGGGACTTATGCAAATTGCACAATTTCTCTGGTCCTCTTTTCTCATCTGTAAAGTAGCATCCCACTATCCTAATTCTCTTACTGAGTGTTATATGTATAGCAGTGTTTCGGTCTCAAAGGGCTGTGCACATACAGATGTTGGCATTTATGTTGGTAACTGTGCCTCAGCCATCTCATCTGATCTCTGGAATGCCCCATTCTTGCTCCCCTGACACTGCTGAGAACTTGCATATCTCAGTTGGGACATTTCCGGTATCTGTGTTGCCTGCCCTTCCCTGTCTTGACAACCAGACAGATGTTTCTGAGAATGAGATTGCAATTGTCAATTGTTTGTCTTTGGTTTTTAAAATGTGCCCACCATCCAGGCCCTTGGGTGCCCATTACCACAGCACAGACTAATTACCTGTAGACGGATGAGACATGCTTGAAACTTTGGGACTTTTGCCTGCATCCAGCATGGGTTCCTGCAAACAAGACCTGTGAGAAATAAGGAAGGGCTTTATTTCTGCTTTCAAAATCTGTGAGTTAGGTGCCTGAAAGTATAGTTCAAACAAACCAACAACAAAACCCACAACAAGCAGCCTAAAACAAGAGGCTTTAGAACATTTACAGTGTTCTGTCTCCAAAGGTGTAGTGAGTACCTGCTTCACGCTTTCCTTTACTGGCGAACAGTAGTTCCATAACTCTCCCTTACTGAGTTCCAATTAGTACAAATTGTGGTGGAGTTGGATTTACTGAGTCACAAGATCAGATTTTAGAAATGTGTTCTCCGTCTCTGCATTATGCCTTTCCCTCTCTGACCCCCTGTACCAGACAGGCTGATTCTAATCAGCACAGGGAGGCCTGCAGGCGGCTGAGACTGTGAGGGTTATGGTTATGAGGTCAGGGACCAGCCTCTCAGGACTCATGAAACAGATGATTTGGGGACAAGAAAAAAGGAGCTTATAGAAGCAAAAAAAAAAAAAAAAAAAAGAAAAGAAAAAAAAAGTGTGTGTTTTGGGGACTCTTACTGAGAAGAGGAGAGAGAAAGACATGGAGGAGGAAAGGGGAAAGTGTCAGGATGGGGTGGAAGGGAGGGAGATAGGATCTGGGGAGAAGCAAAAGACTTCTTGCCCCAAACTCCTTCTGAGACAGAAGAAAAATAAATATTTTTGAGCAAAATCAGTTGTGCCTAGATGTCCTCAGATGCTCCATTGGTAACTCTGATACTGCCAAGGAGTCCCACCTGCAGAATTACGGTTCTCCACCTACACAAGACCCTGGAACCAGTCCTCTGCTGTTCCTCCCTGCTCCACCCACCAGTAGCACCTGCAGACCACATCCCCTAAGAACAGTGCAGCCATCTCCTCTTCTTCTAGAGAGCTGGAACAGCACATGCTTACTTAGGGTTCGAGGAAGGACAAAGAACATCTAGAAAGAAGATGCTGGCAAAGAGAACTTCCAGATCACTTTATGTAGGGAGAGGCTGTGCTAGAGTGAAGAGAACAGAGAGCATGTCATTAGAAGACATGAGATCAGGCCGGGACTCTGCCACTTAATTACCAAGTGGCCTCTAGGCAAGCTCTATTTTATTTTATTTCATTTATGTTTACCTGTAGACACATCACTATCTTCATGCCTACCTAATGGTTTGAGAAAATGGATGAAACCCCCAAAGTGCCCTGTGTATCTCTGATAGCACAGCTCACTGCCTCATGTTTAAATAGTTGAGTAACTGATCTTCTTTAGTAGGTTACGTGTTCATTGAGGGCAGTACACTTACAGATTTATCACCTAGCGTGGTGCCTGGCATATAGCAGGTATAATATATATCTGCAACAGATATCTAATAATTAAATAAATGAGGAAGATGATGGCTTTAGCAATCCTGGTAGGAGGAGCTCTTGAAATCATAATGTCAGCCCTGGAACAAATCTGCTATTATTTAGGCTTGATGTAGCAGTTGTGGGATTGGTATTATTAGTTTAAGTTACAGCCTCCCAGAGATTTAGAAATACCCAATGACCCTTTGCACTTCCCTATTTTTTCATTTTCAATTAAGGAATTAATTAAATTTTGCCATTTTATTATTATTAGTTTTTGAGGCAGGATCTTGCTCTGTCACACAGGCTGGAGTGCGGTGACACAATCATGGCTCACTGCAGCCTTGACTTTTGGGGCTTCAGCAATCCTCCCACCTCAGCCTCCCTGATAGCTGGGACTACAGGTGTGCACCACCATGCCTGGCTAATTTTCGTATTTTTTTTTTTTCTGTAGCAATGGGGTTTTCCATGTTGTCAGGCTGGTCTTGGACTCCTGGGCTCAAGCCATTCTCCTGCCTCAGCCTCCAATTTTGATATTTTTAGGTTAAAAATATTTCATTATTTTGAAAACAATTATTATGAACAAATGAAATCTAACTGGCCCTACTTAATTAAACATAGAAAATTATGTTACGTATAAACAAAATATGTTAACATATATGTAACACATATACCTACACAGAGATAAGCAATGTGGTAAGTGTATGTGTAATTTTATTCCACTTCCAGCAAATGTATGCAAAAGTAATCATAGACTAGTTAATATAGAGTGGATATATGTTTGTTTTTTTAATAGTTGCATTTCTTTTTTGAGTAGAAATATAATTATTTCTTTAGTCATTTTTTTATTTGGTGTTTTGGTTTTTGCCAGTTTTTCTCTTAAATAAATATTTTCTCTTGCAGAATAAATAATAATTACTGCTGTTAAAGAAAAACTAAAGCCATTCGTTTAGTGCCTATCATGTGCACGGCACTGCACTTGACACTTTACTATGGTGTATCAGTTAATGTTCACAATGCATGAAGTGCATATGATTTTTCCTCTTTTGTGCAGAAAGAGACGAAGTCCAGAGAAGTCACTAGTTCAGCTACATCACACAAACCAGTAAATATACAGCCAGGATTTGTACTCAGGTCTACCTAACTCCAATGCCCCCGCTCCCCCAAACTACAACACTCTTAGGAGCAGGATTGTAAGGTTAAGAGATATCACTAGCTTTATGGTTCTAACTACATTTTTCCACATTGCTTTCCAAAAATGTTGTGCTGATATTGAAAGTCCAACCCTGAGAACATACTATTTTCTCCATAATTTTTTCTGATTTTATTTTTTGAGCTAAGAAACCCCAAAGACCCATATGCATTTGCACTTTCTATATTACCTTATAAGTGCTGCAGTTAGAGCCAAATTCATCTTGAGCTTGAGTATTACCTCCCTGGAATGGAGCCTCGATTGTATCGCAGTCTGCCCTGAGTTCACCTGGTCCTGGACTCTCACCCGTTTTCAAAGTGGATTTCCTGCTCTCCAAAATAGCAACGAAGAGAAATTTCCACCCCTGCCTTCCCTCTTACCATTCCCTTTATCTCCCTGAGAAACGGAGCAAAGCATGTTCTGTCCATGTGACAGATTAGGGGCCCTCTGCTTTCTTTGACCTCTTTGTGTTTCCTTCATTGCATTAATGGCAGCGCTGGGGTGAACGTGTCTTGGATAGACAACTGATCAATAAACATCAGGAAGTATAACTATGGGATCAGGGGGCATTGGGGAATTTCCGCAAAAATTCAGGGACCATTTGTCCACACATTTTTTTTTGTTTCAGTGGAGGATGAATTTAATGTTCCACATGGGAAGGGAGCAGAGGAAATACATGGGTTTTACTTCTATTTGTTCCCTCTCTGAAGAGCTGCAGGATAAGTGAGGTTCCTTCAAATCCTTCAACCCACAGGTTTTCACCTGAAGAGTAGGTGGATCCTGCAGAGATAAACCTTCACAGTCATCCAGGACCCTAGTCCCAACCCCACCCCAGCTTCCAAGAAGAGGGAACAAGCATCTCCTGATGGGAGGCAGTTCTCTGACCTTCTTGCTCAAGGGCTACAGAAGACGCAATTGAAAAGTATGATGCATTTCAATTGCGTCTTCTGTAGCCCTTACACAAGAACGACCTTGGGTGGCTTAGTAGTCAGATAGGACTGTATTTGGAGAACCAAGTCAGAAAAAAAGTGGTTGTTCTGAGAAGTTGCAGCTTAAGTCATCATTTATTCAAGGTTGTCTGATAAAAACAAGTGGCTATTATTTGTGCAGTGGGATCTCAGAAAGCCTTAGCAGAAACTGTTAGTGATCTTAGAAATCCATCATTATCATCTCTCTCTCTCTCTCTTTTTTTTTTTTTTTTCGAGACGGAGTCTGGCTGTGTTGCCCAGGCTGGAGTGCAGTGGCATGATCTTGGTTCACTGCAACCTCTGCCTCCCAGATTCAAGTGATTCTACTGCCTCAGCTTCCCGAGTAGCTGGGACTACAATCATGTACCATCATGCCTGGTTAATTTTTGTGTTTTTAGTAGAGATGGGGTTTTGCCATGTTAACCAGGCTGGTCTCGAACTCCTGACCTCAGATGATCCACCTGCCTTGGCCTCCCAAAGTGCTGGGATTACAGGCATGAGCCACCGTGTCTGGCCCATTATCATCATTATAATAATAATTATTATTCTTACTAGTATTTACTGAGCGCTTACTGTGTGCAGGTACAATGTTACATACTCTGCACCACATCTCATTTAATTCTTCCAACAACCTTCTGTGATAGTACCAGCATTATGTTTTTATAGATGAATGCTTAGCTCCCTTACTTCTTGATATGCTTTGTTCAAATGTAATTTTCCTTATGGGGTTTACTCTGACTCCCCTATGTCATCCTTATCCCCCTTGTCTTTGCATAGCTTTCGTCACCTTCCAACCTATTTTTAAATTTATTTAATCATTATGTCCATTGCTTAGCTCCCACCCCCAACCCATGAGAAGGCTTGCTCCTCAAGGAGAAAGATTTTGGTGTGTTTTGTTCAGAACAGTGTCTGATTCATATAACTACTCAGTAAACTTATTCTAAGGATAAATGAATGGATGCATAAACCAAGGTTGAGATAATAAGTAAATCTCTTAAAGTCCTCCTGTAAGTGGATAGTGGAGCAGGGTTGGAACTTAGCCTCACTCTAGAGTCTTAGGGTTTCACCATGCCACAACATTGACTCTCTTTCAGAAGATATTCTCACCTACACATGCATCCCCTTCAAAAGATAGCTTATATTTGTTAAAATGCATTCAGAATGGCCTACTCGTGTCTTGGAGAAGCAGATTTGTATGAAAGGCCCCCTAAGCTGCCTTTTCTTTGGGCCCTACTTATCTGAAATTCCGAAGGCTTTTCTAGGTCTCATGATGACATTACTCTCTTTTCAGTCAATGCATAGCAGAGCCAGGGGCTGCTTGGTCTTGGGATGAAGCTCTGTATTGTTGGTGGTCTTCAGGGATCCTTAGGTCTTGGTCAGGTGAAGTTCGTTTTCATTGTTAAGGTCTTTGATCTGGGTGGGATGCAATTCTCTGACCATTTACTCTTCTGCCAGGGTAAATAAATGTCAGTAGGTTCTCAGTCACTCTTTTCCAAGCCACTCATTTCTTCTTTCTACAGTTCTCTGTGTGTTAAAAAGATTTAATAGTGGCTCATCTGTTAGTCACCATTTAATGGACTAACTTTTGCCATTATGTCTCATAGGAAAAACAGTGACTTTGAAGTTTGCTATTAGTGTTTTCTATGAAAATATAGTCACTATTACTTTTTGGACTGATACCTATCTTGGGAGTTCTACATATTATACACATACACATAGTCTTTGTTCAAAAACCACATATCTGCCATTGTGGTAGCTCAGCCAACAGTTAAATGGGTATCTTATTATCAAGGTTTATTATTTTTTCTTTTCTATTGCATCAGGCTCTTGTAAGTTTTAGAAATAAATAAAAATGGTTTTAGCTAGGGTTGAAAGAGGATTTTCCCCTAGAGCTGATTTCACTATAATGTATAGCTTAATACAAAAACTAGCATGCTGAATACATTTAGTCTTCAAAGTGGATTAGGGTTGGTATGCTTTGGGCATTTCCAAGGCATTAGTTACAGCACATTGAATTAGCTATACCAGTTGCTTCTCCTGTAATAAAAGGTGTAGAAAGATCTCCTGCTTGAATAGAAGACCAAAATGCCGTTTTAGAACTTCTATTGAGTGTGATGGAGATGACAGTTAAATGGCAAAACCACTCCTATTGTAAGGGAGCAGTGAAGCATCCTCTAGATCCTTTAGAGAAGGCAAGTACTGGCCTGGCTCAGTGGCTCACGCCTGTAATCCCAGCACTTTGGGAGGCCGAAGTGGGTGGATCATGAGGTCAAGAGATCGAGACAATCCTGGTCAACATGGTGAAACACCGTCTCTACTAAAAATACAAAAAATCAGCTGGGCATGGTGGCGCGTTCCTGTAATACCAGCTACTCAGGAGGCTGAGGCAGGAGAATTGCCTGAACCCAGGAGGCGGAGGTTGCAGTGAGCCAAGATCGCGCCATTGCACTCCAGCCTGGGTAAAAAGAGCGAAACTCCGTCTCAAAAAAAAAAAAAAAAAAAAAAAAAAGAGAGAAGGCAAGTACAGAAATCGGAGATGCTGACCAGCCCAAGAGTTCTATTCATACTAATTATCATAATAATGTGATAAAGATAATGATCATAATTGTACCAATTCTTACCATTTTTTACTCCCTGCTACTCCACAGGCCTTAAAATAAGTAAACTTCTATTTTAAGCTGTTAACTTGACCTCAGTCTTTATTCATCTTTTTCTGTGCGTATGAGTAGGGAGCTACCGAAATGATCATTGTATTTCATAAGTGCAGCCTGTGTGGCATTGTTGAGAAAAGTTAGACTTTTAGAATGCTCTATGGTGGGTGTGTGATGTGTCCCTGAAGTCAGACACAACTTGTTGCCTGAATGTGTGTCATTACATTAGTGATGAAAGTGTGATGACTATACACGACTGCAGACATAAAAATGAAGTAACTGTCAGCCTTTTTTTTAGCATGTGCTATGTGCTAGCGACTGAGCTAAGCGTTTATGTGTTTTATCTGTTTATCTCCCACAATAAGCCCTTGAGATGGACACTATTATCAATCTTGTTTTTTACATAGGTTAACTGAGGCACCGACAGATGAATTAACTTGCTAATAAGTGGTGAATCCAAGATTTGAACTCAGATTTTCTAAATCTAGAACTCTTGTTCTTCACTTATGGGAGACAAGGTAACTATCAATGAAGTGCAAGGGCTGCATTAATCTCAAACAGATCATGTGATGGATGCTAAGAATTTGTCATGGTATTTTGTACAGGCACATGCAATCATTATGTAGTCTTAGACTTGCAAGTGACCATAGTGGTGGCACATGCCTCTAGTCCCACCTACTTGGGAGGTTGAGGCAGAAGGGTGGCTTGAGTCCAGGAATTCGAGGCTGCAGTAAACTGTGATTGTGCCAGTGCACTCCAGCCTGGGTGAGAGAGACCCAGTCTCTTAAAACAACAACACAACAACAACAACAACAACAAAAATGCATTAATGATTTATCAAATCAGGTACTAACTTAGGACTGAGATATTGACATTAAAGTCTGAAATCACTCTACCGTGGAGGAAACTAAGTAAATCATGTGAGAACATAAGCTCTGGCATCAGAACTGATCTTTACAAATTATATGAATGTAGTAAATGATCACACATAATCCCCAAATATGCACATCTATCATGTATCAATAGAACAAACAAACAGGCTGGGTGCAGTGGCTCACACCTGTAATCCCAGCACTTTGGGAGCCTGAGGTGGGTGGATCATCTGAGGTCAGGAGTTTGAGACCAGCCTGGCCAACATGGGAAACGCTGTCTCTACTCAAAATATAAAAATTAGCCAGGTGTGGTAGTATGTGCCTGTAGTTCCAGCTACTTGGGAGGCTGAGTCACAAGATCACTTGAATGTGGGAGGTAGAGGTTGCAGTGAGCAACTGGTAGCTGGGGCTACACATGCATACCTCTACGCCTGGCTAATTTTTAAAATGATTCTTTTCAGAGATCAGGTCTTGCTGTGTTGTCCAGGCTGGTCTCAAACACCTGTCCTCTAGCAGTCCTCCCACCTTGGCCTTCTAAAGTGCTGGGATTGTGGGAGTGAACCACCATGCCCTGCCTATTTTATATATAAAATGTGAAAGTTGGCTTTCTTTCTCTAAGGTACTTTTCTGCTTTGAAACTCGAATAGAATAAACAGATATTTTGGGGAAATTAAATAATGGCTTAATATCAGCCTTCTAATCAGGACTGACAGACATCCTTCAAACAGAAAACCATGGAAGAGGATGGTTATTTTCTGGAGGGCTGGCCAGTACCACAACACAAATATGTCAGGGTTTCCCAAGGGGAGTTGGAAGATTTTCCTGTCTAGACATCTTTGAAAGAGAGTTGGATAAAATCCCCTCTCTCAGGGATGGTAAAGCTGGGGCCCTTATCAGCAGGAGAAAGACGATTGACTAAACTGATTCAGGGTATTTTCTTAAGAGTTGATAGATAAGCGGTTTTTTCCAAGTACATTCTTTTTCCTTTCCTTAATTGCTCCCCAAAGATTCATAGTCCAAATACCCTTACCTTAAAAACCTGAACTTTAGTTAATCAGGAGTGAATGTTCTGGGTAAAGGGCATTATTGTCTCAGGTTACTTCTCCTGACACCTCCTCTGTGGTGTAGGCTTAGTGTGACATGATAATCTAAGGAACATTGTGTCCACAGTCAGAGCTGCCCCTAGGAAAATGGCAGGGCTGAAGCAGATGATGGTCTTCACTTTTCTTCTCTCCAGAAGGGAACTGCAGCAGAAGAGCAATTTCTGGAGATTCCAGGCTGGGAAATAATTGCACTGGGTGCCTCTTTAAACCTCCCAGCACTGTTCCTTGTCCTCCCCTGTTCTTCCACTATCATTTTTTCATTCATAGACATTTACTGAGGATAAATGTAAGTGCTCAGTCTGGAGCAGTGAGCTTGCTAACAGACAACAACGATGAATGGGATATAACTCCTGTGTGAATGGCAGCCATAGTCTGGGGGCAAGTGGAAAATGTGTGTCACTAATTGTCAGACAAGGTGGGAAATAATGCATTGGAAAGAGGTATGGGTGAACTGCTTTGAGAAGTCTTTATGCTTGTGAAGACTGATTAATAAATGAATATTGAGGACATTCTCAAAGGAGAAAAGAAAGAGAAAACATCATAAAAGGACAACTGGAAGAGCAAGAGCAGACAGGGACTTGCTATATATAGAACCTTGGAACTGTGGAATGCTCTAGAGTCTTAGACTTGCAAGTGACCATAGATGTTGTCTGGTCTCAAACTCATACTGATCCTGTCCCCAACAGGTTCACTCTGTGCTTTACCAGCTCCACAGAAGGGAACTCATCATTTTTTTTTTTTAATTAACAGCGTGTGCTGGGCATGGTAGCTCATGCCTGTATTGCCACCACTTTGGGAGGCAATGGCTAAAGGATCGCTTGAGACCAGGAGTTCAAGACCAGCCTGGGCAACACATCCATACCCTGACTCTACAAAAAATAATAAAAATTAGCCAGGCATGGTGGCACACACCTGTAGTCCCAGCTACTTTGGAGGTTGAGGCAGGAGGAGTGCTTGAGTCCAGAAGTTCGAGGCTGCGGTAAACTATGATTGTGCCACTGCATTCCAGGCTGGGTGATAGAGACCCTAGCTCTTAAAACAGCAGCAACAACAAACAAACAAACAGCGTCTGGTGCAACAAGGGAGTAGGGGAATTTCTATGTGTGTGTGTGTGTGTGTGTGTGTGTGTGTGTGTGTGTGTAAATGAGAGAAAGCAAGACAGAGGGAGAGAGAGAGCAAAAAAAAGGAGGCAAAGCAGTAGCCTACCTTATCAGGACCCTAGTGGGCCTCTGCCTGAAGGACATATGGGACCAATGAGTGCTGACTCGTTGTTCTTTGAGTTAAGCTGGGGAGATTTTATTATGGTGGGGATGGAATCCAGTGTCCTTGTTCCAAGGTCCAAGGTCCTGCATAGGTGGTAAACTTGCACAGAATAAGATCATGTGAACAAGCCTTCAAAAAGGAAGACTTTGCTCTGGCTAGTAAGATTTAAACCATTGCCTGACTACATCCTGGAAACAAGTTAGATTTACCCGCGGAAGCTAAATTAGAATCTTAAGACCATGGGAAGTCTACTTTTAAAAGTCTTTTAATGTTTACTAAGCTGCTATTTCAACAGAGGATGGCAAACCCCATTTTAAGCAAATGAACATACTGGAGGCTTGGGCCGATCCATTTGCAACAGACCTGCAGTTTTCTTCTCCATGGTCTGACGTGCCTGCTTGGAGCCTTGAGTCTGCAGTTCTCTTTAATAGGAGCCAGGAAGCACCAGAGCTTACCGAGCCCCGATGATGATTCATCTCAGATCTACAAGTAGACTTTTTCATAGGTAAGAGGTATTAGAGACACTTGGGTAAAAATTATAAATTAGAGGTACACTTACATTATTAATGACAAATGAGAAACTGATTATGTAGCCTGAACATGTCATGAAAAGAATGTATTGCTAATATAATTTATTGCAAGGCAGTTCTACTAAATATTTGGGATAGTGTGTTTTTTTTTTCTTTAATATTTAGAATCCAACACAAACTCCCAAGGAAATTTAGGGAACAAATAGAAACTGACTGAATTACATAAGGAAACAAAGGGTATTGGTTTGCCAGATTGCAACTCCAAATTAATTTATTTGCCAGATTGCAAATCAAATACATATCTACAGACAATGATGCGGGAACCAGTTTAAAAGCATATTTTACAGAAAGTCAAAAGAGAGCAGCTGTGAAGTGGAGGAAACACTGGTGTGGGATTCAGACTACCTGGGTTTGAATCTTGATCTCTGCATTTCTTCATCTCTCTGAGCCTGAGTTTCCTCATCACTACAATGAGAAAAAAATGACACCTCACAGGATTAGTATGAGGCTTAAATAACTAAATATAGTGCCTGGCTCAAGAAATCTTAGGTGAACCTGAAAATTTTTAGGACACTGAAACATTGCTAATCTATATCTGACTAAAGCAGATTTTTCATGTGGTTCAAGTCCTAGGTGTCATATATTTGCTTTAAAGGGAAAGGGCAGGACCATGTAAGCTAATTACTTACAGGTATATTTTTACTAAGTAGTGATGTTCTTGCAAAGTTGTGTATCAATCAAGTAAAACGTATTAGGGGAATTTCCCACATACAGGAATCCTGCTTATGTAAAGCAAAAAGGCCTTTTCAAATGCCAGTAACCATTCTATACCTTTTATGCAAATCTACACGACCACGTGTTGGGATTAGTTCTAGTGAGGTATTTGTGTTTGATTAACTTCTTGCTCTGTGTGGGCTTATGAGGGAATTAGATGCACACAGAATGTTTGCCAGCAAATGCAGTCTGACTGTTAGGACTCCTCTGTGCAGTTTGTTTTTTAATTATTCTCAGAGGTCAAAATATTATGTCCAAAACAATACTAGAAGTCATTAAGGTAGAGCTTGACTGAAAGATGTTTGATTTACATAAAACAATTTCAGCTCCAGCTTTGTGATCTTGGTCTAAGATTTATCTTGCCCATGCCTCAGTTTCTCATCCGTGAACCTGGGTGAGATAGAGTGGAAGAAAGATGTGGATGGGATGAAATAGCTAATGGTTCTTCCAGGCCTATAATTCTGTCACCTAAGGAAGGTGATAGTTTTACTACTTTTAAAAATTTCCAACCGTCAGGCAGAATTAATATATCTTCCAGAGGTATCTGCTTACATCCAGGGAGTGGTTAAGGGCACTGCTTACATCCAGGGAGTGGTTAAATGACGCTATTTCTTTTCCTGATAAAGGTGACATGTTTCATGTCTATTTGGACACCCTAAGTTATGCAACAGATGACTTCCTCATCTGAGGGTGTCTTATTCAAGTTTATCGTTGAATTAAAATTTCATACATGTAAAGAAATAATGTATTTTTATAAATCCTTTCTGTAAAAAAATAATTTGAATTATATGAAGAATCATGACAGACTCAGATATGTTTTAAATCTGTATTTTCATACACAAGGATTGATTAAAGCAAAACAGACTTTTCCAGTTCATAGACCCTGAGAGCTACAACAAAGACTTTGTAAATTACCTAGCATAACCCATACCTACATCTCAATTTCAGAGTATTTAAAATGCCATGTAGTCTCTGGATTGAGGGAGCACAGTGATCCTGAGTCTCCCTTTCCAGGAGCAGGATGTGGGGCGGGGAATACAAGCAGAGGTGCTTGCCACTAGGGGTGGCTCTGGGGCGTAGTTTAGCAGGGTAGAGGAAATGGGCTGTTCCTGAAAAGTGGGAACATCCCACAGTGTGAATTTCATTGAGGCAAGAGTTCGCGCCAAGTGCGGAATTGCACAGGGGTGAATTGTTTATAGTTACTCCACCAAGATGTATTGCTTGCAGAAAGATAAACCTCTCAGGGTACAGTAGGAATGGCTGCCCAGAGCTGGATTACAGGAGCCACCAATTATAAGAGCCACCAATTACAGGAGCCACCAATGAAAATCCTCCATGGAGCCCAGTCTTCTTCAGCTCCTTCCTGTGTCACAACAAAGCAATTCCAATTTTTTGCCTGACATAATATGTAAAGGCTAATATCTCCGTGGTGCCTGGCAAACGTGCTGTCCCATCACAACAAACCAGGCAACGGTTTTCTAGGTTTTTAAAGTTTTTTCCTTACATTCATTATATTCCAATCTGTTCTTTTTGTAATTCCAAGAACACACCATGCTTTCTACACTTGATCTTAGCCAAAAGGCTGAGAAGCAATGCCTCAATGCCTCTGCACATCTGGGTCTCCTGCTGGAAACATGACCCCCTTATTCTACATGGAAAAATGCCTCTGCTTACCTTCAAACCTTGACTAGGTGCTGTCTTCTCTGTGAAATTCTCTCTGGATCAGGATCCTTCTCCCCTGTGTTCACACTGCATTCAGTACACATTTCTCTTGAAGTGAATTTACCAAACTGTAGTTCTTGGATTGGTTTTCTTCTCCTCCCTCCCTTCCCCCAGGGACTGGTTTTCTTCTCCATCCTCCCTTCCCCCAGATTTGAAGCAACTGAGGCCAGAGTCATGTTTGATAAGCATTCAAAAATATTTGTAGGAAGCAATAATCATTTTTCATAAACTTTACAGGAACTTCACAGTACTCACTATTATGGTATGCTTAGAGTCTGGGAAGATTAAATACTTTTTGATTGATTTGCTAGATTACCAGGTACATCAGGAAGCTCCAATTTTCTTAGCAGATATAGGCAGAACTCCATTTTAAATGGCATAATTATACAGTCACATTTTGTTCCTCTGAAACATAACATCTACCAACAATAAAACACACACAAATTAAAAGACAAAAAAACCTTCTCCCCATCCCCCAAATGTTCCCTCTCTTTTCCTTTCTTCTCCCTTCCACTCGCCTCCTCTCTCCTCTCCTCTTCTCTCTCTCTTGCTCCCACTTCAACCGCAAGTAACTTTTCACAATCTAACTCTAGGCCCTAGAAGAGTGTTTAATACATACTAGATGCTCAAAAGCTACTCAGAATAGATGCCCCTCATTGTTTTTGCTGACTAATTTCTGGAAAGGGCAGTCTAATCTTGCAGCTTCCATTAATTCATTCCCTATCCACTCTTTAACCCATAGCAATTTCATTTCTTCTCTGACCACTCTACTGAAATTGTTGTCTCAGAGGTCATCAATGACCTAATTACAAAATTTAATGGAATTATCTCTGTCTTCCTTCTGCCCAACTTCATTATAGCACGTGGCATCATTTATCTCTTTGAAATGTGGTATACTTGAAAAAGTGTGAGTTTTAAAGCAAAGAGACTTTAGTTTAAATTTGTGTTCATCTTCTACTAGCTGTGTGAACTTGGGCAAGTCACCTTGTAAAGTCTCTCATCATCTTGAAAGAGAGCTTTTGATATTTATTTCTCAGGGTTGTTGCAAGGGTCGGCTGGGATTTTGTGTGTGAAGCACTCAGCACAGCGCCTGGCTTAGTGTACCATGCAATAAACATCAGCTTCTTTCTTCCCTTGCCTTCCCAATGATTGCTGTTTCTTGGTTTTCTTCTAGAGTCTTCTTCTTTTCCTTGCCTATCTCCTCTCATTCCTCATTTTTCCCCTGCCCTATTTCAGATTTTCTCCATCTCTTATCTGAACAATTTGCCATTCATGTGGTCAATATTCCAAAAATATTGACTGATTGAATGATAGTCTCCTAATTGGTTTTTATGCTCCCTATCTGCTTTTTTCTCCAGTTCACATTTCATGCTGTCACCAGAGTTGATGCTTCTCAAATACAGGTTAGTATGTAGCTCCTCCCACCAAAAAAAAAAAAAAAAGAAAAGAAAGAAAGAAAGAAAACCACCAAACCCAAACCAGTCTGAATAGCATCCCTTTGCCTATAGAATAAAATCTGTACTTCAACACTTGGCTGAGTGTGGTGGCTCACACCTGTAATCCCAGCACTTTGGAAGGCTGAGATAGAAGGATCCCTTTGGACCAGAACTTCAAGACAAGCCTGGGCAACATAACAAGACCCTGCCTCTAATTAAAAACAAAAACAAAAAAACCAAAACCCTCTACATTCACTGCAATCTGACCCCTTGTTTGCCTAGCCTCATCACCTAATCCTGTATGTCCTACCCTATGCTCTGACTTATCTTTTCGTATTTTCAAAAACTCTCTGTGAGTTTTCACTCCTCAGTGCTTTTACTCAAATTATTAATGCCCTCTTCTTTTCTATTGAAATTCATACTTGAAGTATTAACTTAAATACCAATTCCTCCATAGGACCTGCCTAGACAACCTCTTTTCCTCTAAGTAAAATTTATCAGTCTTTCCACTTACACCTTTTGTGCACTTGTATTTTGCACTTAATTAATTCTTCTTTGAGAGATCATGTGCTCCAATGCACAAAGTGTATTTTATTTATCTAGCTATATCCCAAGGACTTCCTGAATAAGGAGCCTTACACAGTGCTCTAGCTTAACAACTACTTGTAGAATTAAACTGAGTTGAAAATCAACAAGAATCGTCCTGTTTCCTAAGAAGTGTATTATAAAGGAAACTTATACATAACAAAGGCTAACAGTTATTGAGCAGTTACTGTATGCCAAACTCTGTTCTAAGTGCCCTACACAGCACTCATGCTCACAATCACTCCAGCAAGGAGAAGCTATTTATTATCTTGATTTTACAAATGAGGAAACTGAGTTACAGAGAAGTTAAATAACTTAGCCACAATCAAACTGCTAGTAAGTGATGGAAAAATGTCCAAAGCTCAGATGGCTTGACTTTGGGTCTACACACTCAATCATTAGTTGGTAGTTAGTATAAGCTGATGGTATTTTGCAGTGCTT
Source organism: Cebus imitator (assembly GCF_001604975.1). Lineage (NCBI taxonomy): Eukaryota > Metazoa > Chordata > Mammalia > Primates > Cebidae > Cebus > Cebus imitator. Next base: position 11,144,307 of record NW_016107343.1, read on the forward strand.
CTGAGGAAAGCAACATCAGAATTTCCAACACATGCCACCTGCCACCCTTGGGATGGGGTGACCTCAGAAAATATTTTTCAGCCCTGATTTGCACGTAAAGTCCTTGCAAGATTTAGAGGACAAGAGACGATGTCCTTCTGTGTCTTGGTATCCTTGGTGTCAAGAACAAGGGCAGTCAAATGTTGTGCAAAACATTCGTCTTTGATATCTAAGCCTTTTGATGAGGAATTAAACCAGGGGGGCTTATCTGGTGACAGTCCTTCTCCCGAGGTGACGTCATTGCTCTCCCTGGCCCCTGCGAAGGCCGTTGGAAGCAAACAGCTGACCCTGTGCACTCCCCAAGGCTGAGAGCACTCCCCCAGGCTCTGTTCTCAATAACTGAGTCTCCGTCAAAGTCCTGAAGCATTTTCTCCCTTGTTCTTTAGAAGGAGAAGCTGAACGTGGTGGTTGGTCCACTGTGGTTTGATTTAGATTGTGTTTAGCCAGCACCAGCCCCCTCCTCCACACTCTTTCTCTAACCACACCAATTCAGTGCGGCGTCCTCTCCCTCCTAAAGCAGCAAGCCCCTCCCTGGGGAAATGAAGGGAGGACTTGTGAAAGAAACAGAAGGAGATACCATGGGGAGGGGTTTAAGTTATTCTCTCCAATTCTTTCTCCAGTCTTTATGGCCTGAACCCTCAATTCCTTGCTTCAGTACCATCCTGGTAATTGATTCCTGTATTTCTAGCTCACCAGTGCAAGATATTAAAGCTGTTTGTGGGTCTCAGGTGATCAAAATGCCTGAGCCAGCAACAGGTCAGCTCAAACAGACTTTGTTTTAGGTGTAAGTGAATTGCTTCTGCTTTGAAGAGAAAGCAATCTTAAATTGCTTCTACTTTAAAGAGAGGCCCACAGTAGTCGGATGGGCGGGGCCTTTAAGAGATCATCTCTTTCCTGCTACTGCCTCTAACGAGGCTCCAGTTACCTTTAAAAGATCTATGGAGAAAGCCATTCTCTCCCCAGTCTTAGTCATGATGCCAGTCCTTAACCAGCCTTACCCTCGGTAAATGTTTATCATCTATCCCTAATCCCCCATGCTGCACTCTACACAAACGCATTTCCTCTTGCTCAGCAACAAAATGAAAGCTGCAGAGTGAAATCTGGCCATCGTTTGTTTTGTGTTTGAAGACAGTTAATATTGTTGTCAGCATTGGCCATGTTTCTGTCCGTATTTCCAGCTTCCCTGCCAGCCACAAATTCCAATTCCTCTATGCCCACTGCCTGCTTCTTTCCCTCATAATGGGCCAACCGTTGGGATTAGCCATTCTGAATGTTGTGTGGGAGAGAGACTCTGTGCCCCAGCATTGAGGGTGGGGACTGTCTGTCTTGCAATCACAGTGTTGTGGGGAGACATTCTTGTGTCCTTGGGAGTTCCCTGCCTAGGCATCCTGGAGCAGGTGCAAAGATGTGTCCGGGGTGCCTGTGCCTTCCAGTTCACATTTACTAGGATGTGCACCCAGGAGAAACCTAGCCTGGAAGCTACTATGTTTCACTGAAGTTTTCTCCTGGAAGTCGAATAATAATAATAGTTTATGAGTCTCCAGAAGTAGTAGACAGGTGTTGGGTGTCTTGTGTCTGTAGGCAAAGGGAGCCTGTGCAGTTGAGAATAAATAACAGTTGCTTGGTAATATGACCTCCTTTCATTTAAAGTCAGAGACCTGGCTGTGGGTGAGGAAGGGGAGGTTAGCTACTACCTGTCTAGGGGAGAGGGGAATGGGGGCAAAGGTGAGGTCAGTTTCACAGAGAACTGTGGGGTTGCTGAGAGCCAAATATTGGAGAGAAGAAATATGGGAGTGGGGAGACTTGGGGAGCAAATGCAATCACTGAAATTCTGACGCAGGGCACGGAAACTCTTTGGTTCTGACGTTGGCACAAGCTACTTTGAGAAATTGTTTCTCTACACTTTTGGAGGCCTCTAATCTGGCTTCAGAAGGCATGGTTCCAGTTCTGGCCTTGTCATTGATTAGCCATCATCATTTATCTGTGACCTTGGATAAACTACTGAACCTCTCTGTTTCACTTTCATCAATTGTAAAGGCCGCTGGGAAGACACAGTGTGATGTATGGAAGCTCTTTTCAAAAGTGTAAAGGTCACCATACACATAAAAAGCACAGGATACTGGAGAGAATTAGAGGAAGGAGAAACTTGATTCTTACCTCAAGGAGCTTATAGTCTTAACAGTAATGATGGCTTGCGGCAGTAGGGCATTTCATATTTCAAAGCAGTGCCTCATTTATCTTACTTGCCACAGCCACGGGCAACAGAAACAGCTGGAACTGGCTGGAGGATGTGTTGTGAACAGGGTTTTAATGATTAAAAAGATTATGGGTTGAAAAAAAGAAGGGACTGAAGGTGCAAATGAGTAAGGACAGTGTTCAAGGCTAAGGGAGCTCTGGGTACCTGCTTCCCAATCTAGTGAGACATTTTAGATTTCTGTTTGGAGGTTTTCCCTCAGGCCAGGTGAAATGTAAATGATCACTCTTAGCCACTGCTGTGCCCAAGCCTTAAATTAAATCTCATAGGATTTCAGATCCAGAATCTACTGTAGGCGGGAAAAGTGGCTGAAGTGTGTGGGAAGAGGAAGTTGGTGGCTTTTCTTCCTTGTAAGAGGCATACACTTAAATTCAGAGTACCCAGAACAAACTTAAATTCAGCTGCCCATCCAATCTTCTGGCCAGTCTTGTGGACTTTCCTTTTGTTTTTATGGCCTCCAAGCGAATGGTAGTGTCCTGGCTTCCTTTCTTCCCATAAGCTCCTGAGACCCTCATCTCCTATGTCAAGAGCCAGCCCAACACAGGGAAGTTATCAGCTCCCCAGCAAAGCACTCGTCCTTGGAGGAAGTCCAAGGCAGTGAACACACTGTGGAACTTAGCTCCGGATCCTGTAAGTTTGGAGTTACACCGCAGCCTCCTTAGCATCCCTGGAGCCGGAAGAGGTAATCTGTTCCTTGCCAGGCCTGACACCTGATGGAAGGGGGTTTCTGCTTTCTGTGCTATGTCCGGGAGTTAAAATAGAGTGATACCAAATCACTCCCGAGACAGCCAGTGGCTGGATGTCAGAAACAGGGGCCGACATGCCAGGGAGTCACTTATGGGAGGGCCTGGCCTTGGCTTTTCAGCTGCAGTATCTCTCTCCCTGAGGAAAACATACTTCCCTCGGTTTCCCGGCCTCTCAAAGGTTGTGTAACGTCACAATGCCTTGAGCTTTTCCACACTTGACATGTGTCATTGCAGGACTTGGTAGACCCATAGCCAGCTGTCACCCTTGATGTCTTGCTGAACTGCAGGGATGTATCTACTTGCAGTGAATTCTTGTGGTCTTTACGGATGTGAATTTTTTTCAGCTTTAGGACACTTGTGAAAGCGACTTTTGTCCTGGCCTGAAGCTGGGCATTGGCTCCCAAATGGAAACTAGCCTCTGAGAGAAGCAGAAAAGAGGGGTGGATCAGACTGTGGACTTACAGTATATTCTTGGGTGCTTCTCAGGATCTCTTTGAAAGTTACTGACCAGACTGGGTATGGTGACTCATGCCTATAATCTCAGCACTTTGGGAGGCCGAGGTGAGCTTATTGCTTGAGACCAGCCTGGGCAACATAGCAAGACCTCATACCTACAAAAATAAATAAAACTTAACTGGGTGTGGTGGTGTGCACCTGTACTTCCAGCTGCTCAGGAGGCTCAGGTAGGAGAACAGCTTGAGCCCAGGAATTTGAGGTTAAAGTGAGCCATGACTGTACTGCTGCACTACAGTCTGGGCAATAGAGTAAAGACTTTGTCTCTTAAAAACAAAACAAAACAGTTACTGACCCAAGAGATAAACGCATTGGGCTGGGGATGAAGGAGAAGAATGGGTGCTACAGCCTTGCTTGGGAGCTGGGCTGGGTTAGACTCAGTCACCACAGAGAGCACCTAAATAGGGTGGATCAGTTCTAGGGTTGATCTCTTAGGGCCTGGGTCTAGAGCATGAGTGTGGTTCAGCACATCTTGGGATGCTACCAGGACTGACCCAGACTTCCTAGGTGCCATAACATGGGGACATACTGGACTCTGTGACCCAGTCCATGGCAGACTGAAGCACAATTGAATAAGCCTTCAGGAATGTAAGGAGGGCTACACTCAGCTCCCTGGAACTCTGTTGGATGCACTGCTTTGCGGGTGCTCACCCACCCCTCTCATTTCATTCTTTGCTCAGGACCTGGGTATGGTCCTGGCAGCTGGCTCAGGTGCAGGGCTCAGCCCCATTTTCCTTACTGGTCCTGTGTCTGTTGTCTCTCAGACCCTATTGTCTGTCTTTACTTGGTATGTCATGTCTGGTGTCCTCAGCTCATGCCGCCACAGGAGAACTGTTCTCTCTTCTCAGCTTGTCATTTTGGAAGCAGCCCCCAGCAACCTTGCTTTCCTCCTGTGACTGCTGGCCTCCAGTGCCACCACCCACACCCCAAATAATTCAAAGTGCCTTTCTTAGGAGAAAAGATCTAGTTGAAAAGTCTCCTCACTTTCCTTCAATCCTGTACCATGGGTGGCCTGAGAGAGTGAGGACTGAATTCGTTGACTCCTCTTTCTCTGCACCCCCCGCCCCCAAAGAAATAGCAGAGTTCGACTATGGGAGCTACCCAGCCAATCGTTGCCCTAAGAAAGTTTGGTTGGTGATCCTATTGCACTAGGCTGATTGGAGCAGCCTTTATTCGGAGGTAGAGTCCCTCCCCGAGGGATTCCATTTACAGTTACACTAGCTGTTGCTGCCAGGGCGAGCCCATTCAGGATAGCCTCCACCCCGTCCCCAGCCCCCGCTCCTCCTTCTCCTTTTTTGTTTTTATCCAGTGTCTCGCTCTCTCTCTCTCTCTCTCTCTCTCTCTCTCTCTCTCTCTCTCTCTCTCTCTCTTTCCCTCCTACCACTGCCTCTTCCTCCCGCTCTCTACCTCCCTGCAGCGCCAAGCCGGCTCCCCAACCTGGTCTGCTGAACGCAAACCGCTGAGAGTTTGCTGCGCCGCCCCTTGGGGCCCCGGGCTGCCGAGTCCCGCTAAGGCAAAGACGCCAGCAGCGGAAGAAAAACAAGCGGGCGCGCGAGGGGAGCCCCAGGAGGGCGGCCGGGTGGCTGGCAGGCGGCTCCCGCTCCGCCCGGTGGCCTCGGCGGCGGCTGACGGCCGGGAGGACTCGCGCTCCGAAAAGTTAGACTCCTGGCGGCGGCGCGCCACGCCGCGTCCCCTCGCGTCCCTTCCTCGCAGCGCTCCGGGAAAAGAACTTGCTCCTCCGGCCCCTGGAGAGGGCAGCGTGCCGCCGCGGGCCGGGGGTGGGGAGCGGCCAGCGCGAGACGGGAACGAAGCCGCTGGCGGAGGGCGAAGGGCGAGCGCGGAGGCCACGGGCCCCATGCCGGCGGCCAACATGATGGAGAACCGGCCGCTGCCCGCCCTGCAGGTGCCCGAGCCGCAGGGCGCGCCCGAGGGCAGCCCGGTCTGGTCCAGCTCGTCGACCCCTACGCTTCGCCGCCGGCGCTTCAAGATGCGCCGCATGAAGAACGTGCAGGAGCAGAGCCTGGAGGCCGGGCTGTCCCGGGACCTGCCCGGCGTCTTGGCCCCCGGCAAGGAGTTCCTGCAGCTGCCGTCCATCGAGATCACGCCCTCCAGCGACGAGGACACCCCGTGGTCCAACTGCTCCACACCCAGCGCGTCGCCGCGCCGAAAACGCTTCCTCCTCCGCAAGTGGCTGAGGGTGAGGGAGCGGAAGGAGTGCAGTGAAAGCAGGTACGTCCCGGTTCCGCCCGTCTCTTCCCCTTCCCCGGTTCAGTCCTCTGCAGAGCCGTCCAGGGCTCCGGGGCATCCTGGAGGAAACGTCCCGGGGGAGAGCAGGAGCCCGTCACCACAGTTGCTTCGGCCGGGCGCTGCGCCTGGTCCCAGGGATGGTGGCATTCAACTTCCACACGTGCCATCCAACCCAGGGTGGGGGGCTTCATGTTGCACGACACGTTTGCGTGGGACTTCATGCTACATTCCCTCTCCCTTGATCCTCACAGCGAAATAAATAATAACAATAACAGCAACTAATAGTTATCAAGCCCTTACCGTGTGCAGGCCACTATGTTGAGCATTTCGTGTACTTCCAGATTTCATCCCTACGCAAACTCTCTGAGGTAGGTATTACTATGGCTCCCTTTCTGCAGGCGCAGATAGCAAAAGGCCAGAGAACGGTTAAGTGGCTTATGTTTCTGAACTCGGTTTCAATCTTATTTTATGTTCGATCACATTGGATTGCTTGAACTGGCTCACGTGTGGAAGTGAAAGATTTACATCGAGTGAGTCACATTTCCTACCACATCAGAGTCTTTAGACATCGATACCTGGCCTGCAACACTGTGGTTTGTACCAGCTATTTTTTTGCCTAGGTTAATGTGGCATCTTGGTAGTGGGAGAAGCGTGAGCTTCCCTCACGTGGAGAATTGGTGCAGGGCCCCATAGAGCAGCTCTACACAACCTTGGTCAGGACTGGCGCTTCAGGGAGTTGTGTCTGAGCCAAGCCTCTTGCCTGGTGGAGCGCAGGGAGTCCTCACTGGTTCATTGGTACCACAAATCCTTCACATTTACTGTGAGACTCTAGGGCCCTGTCTCTTAATGGATTTGTGTTCTTGTGCTGAGCCACTGAGTCAGTGATCACCTTCCCTGGAATTCCTTCTCCCAGTGTGTTCAATTACATTAATCTCAATTCAGTAAGTACTTACCGAATATTTCTGTGAGCTCGGTCTAGTAACAGCTAATGGTGGTGGTGTTGACAAGGGTGTGAGGGAAGGATAGGTAGAGTAAGAGTTTGAGAAGGAAGATGAGAGGACGCTTGCATAAGAAATGAACACCTGGGGCCGGGCGCGGTGGCTCAAGCCTGTAATCCCAGCACTTTGGGAGGCCGAGGCGGGTGGATCACGAGGTCAAGAAATCGAGACCATCCTGGTCAACATGGTGAAACCCCGTCTCTACTAAAAAATACAAAAACATTAGCTGGGCATGGTGGTGCATGCCTGTAATCCCAGCTACTCAGGAGGCTGAGGCAGGAGAATTGCCTGAACCCAGGAGGCAGAGGTTGCGGTG